>NW_026262690.1:7962500-8562500 GCF_021869535.1 Mytilus californianus
TGATATATTCCCTGTGAGCAGCAACCCTTTGTCGTGATAGGAAATGCAAACTCTGGAATATCGCATCAACTGGGAGATATGCAGGCGCTGCTGGAATGCTACTACATGAAAATGAAAAATTCCCAATTGGAAATTGAAATCTTTTGTCGTTCAGTTTTCTTTTCAACCGACCATCGCTGTCAATTTAGATGCAAGTCAAGATATGAGGCACACTTAGCTGTATCTGTTATATCCTTTATGTGAAGTTCTATGGGATAGATGCGTTCCACTTGATCACCAAACTTTGATTTTTTTAGCGAGAATACATCATCTATATAGCGTAAGGTGATATTAATGGATAATGTGAACTTTTTTTCATTCCTCGTAAGAAGTTCCTGTAAAAAAGCCTGCCTCACATAAATCATGAAAGGAACAAATCGGCATGCAGAGGAACACTGTTGGTTCCATTTGGAATGCAGATTGTTTGTTGAAACACTCGTCCTCCAAACGTAACAAATATGTTGTCAATCAAGAATTCAAGCATCTTCATAACGTCAGTTTCAGAGAACTTTTTGTTTGAATCAGAATGAGACAACAATCGAACGAAAACAAATCTAAAAATCATTTAGAGGACAACATAAGTTTTCAACAAAAGACAGGTTTCATAACAGAATGTCAAGCTTTTATTCGTCTTGAGGTAAGACAAATTGTGAATGAATGGAACAGAAACAATCTTAGGTTTGTCATTAATCCTTAATTCTCCACAACTATTAACGATATTCCTGACCTAATGTTTTTATGGTGACGCGTATGGTCAGATAAAAAACGATCGATATTAAACTTTTCATATACATGTATTGAATTATTTAGGCGACTTCAAATTGAATAAATGTTGTTCAGACTTTTATGTTAAAACATTGGGGCGAGCGAGCGAAATTTTGATTGTTACTTTTTGCCCTAGAATGATAACTTTAGCGGGCGATATCTGAAATTTGGTGAGATGAGGCGTATTCTAATTTTCAATTTAAAAGTGTTTTGTTTACAGGAGCGAGAAATAATTTTTGAACATTAGGGGACGACTATTCGATATTCTGGGGGGGGGAGGAGAATTTTGAAAATAAATAACTCAGCCTTGATAATAACAAAAATGAATGGTTTGTTCTGTGGTAGTTTGAAAATAAATAACCTGACTTACAATGTATTGAAAATAACTTGGCAGGTCTTTTAAGCCATTTTATAAATGCTATTCTGAAGTATGAGATGGCACCAGATTCTTCCAAAATTCGTCTTTTTTCGTATATTTTTTCGGGAAAAACTTCCCAAATCTTTTAATAATATAAATATTAAATTAATGTATTTGAAACGTTTGAAAATGGGTTTCATTTCACTTGAGGTATATTGTCTCGTAAACATTTACCTCACTTTTATTACAGGGCCGTAACTACATTGAGGCAAATGCCTCATGTTGGAAATTTCAAAACAAAAGCTTGTCTTCATATCAAATTGTTTTCACGGCAAGTGTCTTGCAAGAAGCAAGTTCTGTTCACCCTCTGACGTAGCTCCTGTTTTTTTAGATCCATGTTTCTCATTTTATATATTTTTATTTTTCAGTGTTGATTGTCTATAATGTTTGTCGTTTTGTGTTTTATCTGTTCCCTGGTTTGTCTTTTGTTCATTGATTGCCCTTCTTTATGACTATTCTCTTAGTGTTGCATTCTATTTGTAATTTAGTAATTATGTTTTAAACTTGAGTTTTATTATATTTACCTTTTGTCTATTACAAACTACTTTAAAGTGTATCCCAGTTAGGAACTACATCAAGTTGTAATTGAAATGTGTTATAAAAACTGACTTGACATAGTTATATCAATGATAATCAGCCCCCTCTTAACTTAATTTGAAAAAAAACATAATTGACAGGTATAAAAGGTTTTTCTGCAAACTGAAACATTTTTTGCTTTGTCCTACATATTGGTCTTTTGATGTTGTCCCTAAAAACTAAAAGTCTTACACTGAATCTATATATTTTGCTTTGAGACCAGAATATTGTCAAAAATTAAAACAGATTTAGAAAGGGTCTGGGAAACGCGCATAATGCATGATTTTGCACCATTTTTTCTATAGCTTCTTGGGGCCTTCAGCGAACCCCAGACTCTTCGCTGATTTTTTTTTCGGCTCGCTCCGCTCGGCGAAAATGTTTGACAACTTTTAAAAGAAGCTAGATTCAGCCCAGCTTTAATACCTTGTACGTATGCAATGTATGCAGTTTGCAATTCAGAAGATTAACTTCCAGAGGATGATGATTAATTCTGATTGACTTAATTGACTATGTTATTTATTTAAGAATTTAAAAATTGTATGTTTTCAAATATTATAAATATAATTGTGAAAATAGATAATCAGTCCCTTGTTTTAATGAAAATGAAAAATCATGCTTCAACAGTGCAGAAAATAAATAATCTGTCCTTTTGGTCCACAAAAATAAATAACCCATCCAAAACAAATCCTCCTGCCCCCCCTCCCCCCCCCCCCCCCCACCCCAGAATATCAAATGGTCGTCCTCTTAGGGCGATAATTCAGAAATTCTTAAGTTTCAAAAATCTTGGAGCGAGCGAATCCGAAGAACTATAAATTAATTTAGAGTGGCCTTAACTTTTAAATGTTCATCCATTTTAAGACAAGGCGTTTCCCAAATATATCGCATCCATTTTAGGGGTACTTGATGAGCTGTGACTAACTTCTCATTCTTATAAAAACAAGGATCAAAAGCATGTATTTCCATGAATCCTTCCAGCGAATACAGCCTAAAACCAAGTTGTTGGATACACAGAGAAACATACACATCTTCCAAATGAAAAAATGGAACATGCCTTGATATATTAACAATTTTTGTGACAACGTTGAAGCTGGTAACGTAGCCAGTACCTGAACAAAATCCTGGATATGTTTTTTGAGGATAACTTCTAAAGGAGGCATACCATTTAGATTTTCTATCTCTATGAGGCTGACCAATCATGTAACAATATCCTCCAACGGCAGTTTGTAAAACGTGGTCGTTTTTCTTGATAACAAGGATTAGACCAGGAATATTTACATACATATCATCATCCGTCTTCATGACAAACTTTGCATTTTTGCAGTGCCGTACTGTCCATTGAAAACCCATTATTGTTTTCAAAGTTAAATTAGAATAGGAATCTTTAAAATTTCCAAGCACAATATCCTTTGTTATGGAATTTTCTTTCTTAATTTCTTCAGTCTCAGGTGATTCGCCGAGTAAAAATATGTATCTGATCTTTTCTTTGCTAATTTTGGCATATTTTAACCAAGTCTCCCTAATCGCCGTTCGTGCCAAACTATTTTGTGGTGAAGACGTTATTAGGATTAATATTTGGACATTTTCATTTTCTGTTTTACAAATATCGCCATTGTTGATTAAAAATTTGAATATTTTGGAAAAACATCCATCACATTTCAGAGGCCTTTCTGTCGATTTTGATACAACATTTTTTGAATTTGCTAACGTGTTCATAACAGTCACTGGCATTACAGCTTTCACCAATGGCGAACGTGTGACATCATGAATATGTCGGTGATGAGATTTGAGAAAACTTGTTGAAGAATCTAAATTTTGAAGAAAATATGTTGTTTCATTTATAACGTTATCAACCCCGTGAATTAGTTTTATTGTTGTCAGATATAGCTTTATGGATTCGAGGTTTGTGTACAATAACATTGGTAATAAAATACCGAGTAAAACAATAGCTGGAAATAAACCCGAGACCACATGCCTAGCGTTACTTTTCTTGACAACCTCACACATTGAATTGGTTTTATCTGCAATAATTTGCAGTTAGATCTGAAATAAAAAAAAAATCATATATATATATATATATTCCAATTATGGACTTTCGACGAGGCTAATACGATATATATGGACCTGTTAAGATTATATTGACAGAGGACGAAGTCCGAGGTTGAATATAATCTAGCAGGTCTGTATATAACGTATTGACTGAGTAAAAGCCGTTAATTTATATATTACATATGTAAACAGTGTATTATGGAAATGAACTTCAATGTTCTTTCTATTCATATTACATTGGGAATGTATTTTGCAAGATTTTTAATATTGATCGTCAAGATATATATAAAACAAAACACAGCGTCCATATACTTAAATACCATTTGAATCACGTGATCGTAATAACCAAGGAAAAAAGAAGACTGCTAAACCATATATATATATAAGTACTGTCAGATATGACATCAAGTAATATAGTTTTCCCTGTCCTTCTAGGTTATTGATATACATATACAGCACATGTACAAATGATAATAAAAAATGAGCAACCAATAGAAGTCAATTTTTGTTTTTTTTTAATCAAAATGAGGATGATAAAACTTTGCTATGTGTATGCCGATGACTTGATAGCAAAAAGAAATATAAGTGATTGGTATTCTCATAGGGACTAGTTGTGTCCCTCTTATTGTAGATTTTTTCTTTGTCTGTCATAAATAAAGTTAATGGCAAACTTCCCAAATACCCAAAAAAGAAACACAGAAACCGACCAATATTTTTTGTGACATATTTGATGTAAAAATGATTAATTTAGATTTGGCTTAATAGATATATATTTGCAGATTTAACATTGTTGTGCTGAAATTTAGAGTAATTGTGTGTAATTGTGACACTAAAGTGCGATGGGGACGCTAAAACGCGATGGTCACGCTAAAGTGCGATGGCCCACGCTAAAGTGCGATGGTTTGATACGCTAAAGTGCGATGGTCTGTGCTATTTAATGGAACACGCTAAAGTCCGATGCCGCGATACGCTGAAGTGCGTTTGTTCGCGAAAGTATGGACGTTTGCAACGTTAAATAGCAATATGACGCTACAAGCCGTTTGTACAAACAAAAACGGACATGCCGGTAAACGAGAATGTTTGTACAGATGAAGGATTTTTACTAGACAAGAAAAGAGAAACAAATGATCCCAATCCGGATCATTTTTGATCGGTGCTAAAAGAGTTTGTATGCGGAGGAGTTATTTCCTAAAAAATCATCCACAGTAACAGAAATGCAAACCTTTGATTCCGTTGTGTCGGCGGGAACGAACGTGTTTCTGTCAAGATATTGGAAAAGGGACTTCTCATAAACATAGAAACTGACGATAGTAAGGGGAAAGTGTATACCGTAAAAGAGAGCGAAAACGGCAAAATACACCAAGTGTCAAAGTATTTTTAAAGTTCGTCCAAATTTAATTTAGAAACTCCTTCTATATTTTTAATCCAATGTCATTTACTTGCGTGAAATAAAAGCTACTTTTTAACTTTCTATTTGAATTATTTTTTAAAACAATTTTTTACAATATGGTTCGTCATGTCTGTGAAATAGATGATTACTCGTCAACAAGACAGTAACATAACGACCAGAGGTGCACACTGATTTGAGAGATGAAATCATCTCTTTTGTCATTTTTTAACCGATCCTGTTTGTCAATTTCTAGATGTTAGTATATGATTGCCAATGAGACAAGTTTCTATCCAAGGCTATTAACTATAGGTTACCTTATGGCTAACCCCGCAGATAGTATTATATAACGACCAAAGGGTATCAAAACGACCAGTGTTAAACAATTCAAACGTGAAAAATAACGAACTGATCTATATACAAAGCAAAAAAACAAATGTGGTGTATTTTGTCAACGAAACAACTATCCACCATAGACCAAATGTCGTTGATGTATGCACCTAATAACGTTGTGACTTTCAACGTGGAGCCTTGGCTTACGTCGCATAGCAAGCTATATAGGTCCACGAAATTACTAGTGTAAAACAATTGAAAAGAGAAAGACAACGGCATGATTTATAAACAATACAATAGACGAAAATCTAATATGAACAAAGCAAAAAACAAAAACCATTGCCTGAACCCCATTCCCGTTACACCATCGCACTTTAGCGTGTTAAACCAACGCACTTTAGCGTGTCATCTGATCGCAGATAAAAAAAAAAAAAACAACCATCGCACTTTAGCGTCTGACACCATCGCACTTATCGTAGACCATCGCACTTTAGCGTGACAATCGCACTTCAGAGTCCTACATTATATATATTCAAAATTATATCCACGAAGAAATTGCTTTTCTTAATTCCAATGTCAATAGATGTCGTTGTCCATTTTTACACCTTTTTATTCGAATTTCTTGTTGAAATGTTTATACCAATTTATTTTCAAACTGAACGACATTTTTTCTCATTGTTTACTTTCTATTTCTATATGATTTTCCATTGGCCTCTTCTTATGGTTTACCAATGCCCTTTTATGGCTAGTAAATTAAGTGCATATTTGAAGTGCATTACTAAAACCATTTAAAAAAGGTATAATTATAGCTATCATTAATTGGTCAGAATATTTGATAAATTTTATCACAGATTAATTGATAACCGATGGTTTTTCTGCAGGAAATGATAAAAAAATTATATTTCGCAACACGCTTTGTAAAGTAATTCTATATTTAAAACTTGTTAGTAATTTTTCTTTCGATTTTCAGTTTAAGTTTAATAGACTTATTGATTACGGTTATTGTTATTCTGTTGTAAAAGAGAGGCGAAAGATACCAAAGGGATATTCAAACTCATAAGTTGAAAGCAAAGTGACAATGCCATGGCAAATAAAAAAAAACGGAAATCGACCAACAGACAAATAGCAGTACACAGTGTATATAATATAATTTTATATAGTACAATAATTGCGTCAGGATTTTTTCAACGACAATTCGTCAACATACAGTTTGGAACATGCCGATTTACTGTAGTCGTTACATAAGAATCGTGTTTACATCAAAGAGATATCAAACAAACAATACACTGAAACCAAAAATGCTTTTAGATATGATCTTTTTATGATAGGCACCGATCGGCGGTGAACAGAACAATTTAAAATTTAGTGGAATGGCTGTATGTATTGCTAACATAATATAAAAAAAAGATATGTTGTATGATTGCCAATTAAGGTAAATAGGATGTCTTCCTCCATCTTGGATTTTGAAATACCAGAAAATAATCGGTCTAGAGCTTTAAGAAAATGTGCAAATTTTGAGAGTAGTGGGTAATTCATGTGTAAGAATTTTCATTTTAATATAGAAAATGACATGTTTTATTATATTTATGGTTGTATTTTACAAAAAACAGAATACTTTTGTTTGATTCAATTTTTTCCAACTTTGCCACATAAGGGGAGGCAACTCAAATGTAAGGGCAGATAATTCAGATAAAGTTACTTTTACAATAGAATATGTTAGGAATTTATCTATTTTATTATGTAGCAAGAAAACGGGCCCGGTGACCCCATTCTTTCTTTTTCTTATCTGAAAGTATAATATTAGAGCTATCTTCTCATATTTTATCTCAAAATTCTATGGTGTAGTTTTCGTTTTATGGCAGAAAATTGCGTTTTCCATGCATAATCTATACAAAATCTGTCAATTTTGAACAACCTGTAGCGTTAAAATAAGCCCCGTGACCCATTCTTTTTATTATTTTTTTCAAAAAAGCATGATATAAACTACATTTTGGCAAATTATTAAAAAATTCTATGGATTATAATTTAGACACCCCATCTACCTTAAACAACAATCCTTAGATACAACGGACAAAGATGTAAATAAAAACATAAATACAATGTTTATAGAAGATTTTAAGATGTTGTCATTTAAAGAATTCAATGCCTAATCTTCACACGCAACTGTTGAGAAAATCCTTTTTAAGTTAAATTCATCTCAGTCTAAATTTTGAATAACTGAGTAACGGTTAACAAACCTTTTGAATACCTGCACGATTTAAGGAACTCCAAAATTGCACGAAAATAGAAAGCGATTTATTTCAGTCTTTTTTCGATTCTATCTTTCATTCGGAAGTTATTTCCTTTGATAGGAAATGCCAAGAGAGTTTTCGTGAAATTGAAACGAAAATTGGAATTTCGTGCTTGAAGAAAAAAATGTGCGCAATTTATTTAGGGCATTATTGTTATTCAATATATCCTCAGTTGTCGATTTTATCATTAAAAATGTAATGTAATGCGCCCATTTGGAAGTTCTATATTGACCATTTGTTTTCATACGAAAATTGGGGCGCATTACATTTTTGTGCACGTTACGACATGTGAAATCAGTACTTTTAATCTTTAGATTTACTATGTTTTTTTTACATTTTTTATTTTTTTCCAGGGCTAAGTGCTTGTTCACAATAAAACGGACTTATCTTGCTCGAGAATATAAGTTAAATAAATAAATAAGTATAATCTACCTGTATTTACCTTAGTTTACTTGTAAAAGAATGCGTGCAAATGTAATCAAAAGCTGCGCGCAAACGTAATGATTTTTTTTTATTCCAGTTATCTTATCAAGTTTTTTAATTAAAAAAAAATTTGGACAGGTTTTGTTAAATAAAAACAACATTAACTACTATAAATAAAATCCTCATAGATATCAAAAAGTAGGAAATTGAAGAGCATTATCGAAAATGATCATGGATCACAATGTTTGTCGTAAACATTTGCCTTATAAAGGTCGTAGAAATTTTGTCTAGTCTGATGTTGTTACTTTTCCCATATTTGTCATATTGATGCATGACAATATATGGGCTGTGTTAAAACATATGTTATAAATCTATACCTTAAAATTAGAAGACTATGTATCCTGTTAGTTCTTATAATATCAACGTATCAATGCAATATAGTTTTATTTTTAGGCTTAGTATATATTTGACAAAACCATGATACAGCCAATTAAGACAACTTTGAACATTATCTGTCATGTCTAGACAAGAGGGACTGTCATCTTAGCAAGTGTATAGAATTACAAATTTGTATCTAGTAAAGATTGAAGTAAATAAACAGCAATAATAGTACTGATAATAATAATAAGACGTGTGTATGTCATTCGGGTTTTTTTTTATTTCTTTTTCCCAACTTCCACTATACATAATACAACCCCTTTGTCATTTTAATTTGATACATCAATGATATACATATCCGGCTTATTGTAATAACGAATGTAAATATTTGTTTAATTCAATATTTATAAACAATTATAAGCTTTTCTTGTTAGATTATATATGTGACATTGATAATTGGTTTTATCAGTCTTTCAAATAAAAAATGATAGTGCATTTACATAAATTAAAACCTTAAATGTAAGCAAAACTAGTACCGCCGTATTAGCTAACCGATAATAAAGCTCTAGCGGTATTGGTCGTACTTCGGTGAGTTAAATATTGCGGTCTCCTCTATGACGCGTCCGTTTTCATTATGATAAATGCATCCTTTTCTGTACCAAATCAGGAATATGACCGTTGTTTTCCATTCGTTCCGTTGGTTGATTAAGTCTAACGTTTGATTTTGTCAGTTTTTTATGGACCCCCTTTTTAAATTTACCTCGGAGTTCGGTATTTTTGTTAATACTTTTTCAATTTAAAACCCTGAACCTTATTGCCCTGACACGGCTTTATCAACTGAATTAAAAGCGGACACCACCTTGTGGAAGGCAGTTTGTGTTAAGACAAGCAAGATATAAAATAAATATGACAGGAAAACAAAGATATATGTTGTTTTCATATAAAAACACTCTAAGATTCCATAGTGATTGAGACACTGATTATATTTTATTTTATTTTTAAACCACCTTATATTATTACGGACTTTGGACTTTGAGATTTTCATGAAAATAACATTAATACGGACCTTTTGCTAAACGCCTTCATATATTGAGCTGATTTTTAGTATGTGAGTCTACGAAGATGAGTTACAAGGTTTATTACCGAAATAAGATATTATATATGTATGTGGTCAAATTAAGATTGGCGTTAAAGATGGTGTGATTCCAATTTATACATTTGATTGTAATTGTCCGTAAAGCATAACAGTTGTCAATCATTGAAATAGTGGTATTTGAAAAAACTGTGGGAATTCACTTTGATATACCAATACACAGCTTCAGTGTACCAAATTACTTAAACAAGCATATCAAGATACATACAAAAATAGTCATTTATGTCAGAGACATATATTTGGACAGTGTATAACTTTTAAAACAAATATTTGTCATACATCTTCCAAATCTTTATATTTTATGACTAAAATAGTAAGGGGTCAAAATTACAAGGTAGAATAAAATGCTCCACAAGTTCCAGAACTCCTCAATGTCATATCAGAAATTTATAAAAAAAACTAAAAGGAGGTTATTTTAATAGATATCAACCAGTCACCAAAGTTTCATAAAAAATGCTCAAAGCACTTTTGAGTTATGGTCCGAAAACTGGAAAATCCCCCCTTTTTAGCTCACCAGGGCCCGAAGGGCCCCATGTGAGCTTATGCCATCACTTGGCGTCCGTCGTCGTCCGTCGTCTGTCGTCGTCGTCTGTCGTCGTCTGTCGTCGTAAACTATTTCAAAAATCTTCTCCTCTGAAACCACTGGGCCAAATAAATTCAAACTTTAACTAAATGTTCCTTAGGGTATCTAGTTTATAAATTGTATCCGAAGTTTTGATCCATCGACAAACATGGCCGCCATGGCTAAAAATAGAACATAGGGGTCAAATGCAGTTTTTTGCTTATATCTCAAAAACTAAAGCTTTTATAGCAAATCTGACATGCGTAAAATTGTTCCATTGGTCAAGATCTATCAGCCCTGAAATTTTCAGACGAATCGAACAACTCATTGTTGGGTTGCTGCCACTAAATTGGTATTTTTAAGGAAATTTTGCAGTTTTTTGTTATTATCTTGAATATTATTATAGATAGATATAAACTGTAAACAGCAATAATGTTCAGCAAAGTAAGATCTACAAAAAAGTTGATATGACCAAAATTGTCAATTGACCCCTTAAGGAGTTATTGCCATTTAAAGACAATTTTACACAATTTGTTCATCAAGTTTGCTAACATTTAAAAATCTTCTCCTCTGAAACTACTGGGCCAAATACCTTCAAACTTCATCTAAATGTTCCTTAGGATATCTAGTTTATAAATTGTATCCAAAGTTTTAATCCATCGACAAACATGGCCGCCATGGCTAAAAATAGAACATAGGGGTCAAATGCAGTTTTTTGCTTATATCTCAAAAACTAAAGCTTTTATAGCAAATCTGACATGCGTAAAATTGTTCCATTGGTCAAGATCTATCAGCCCTGAAATTTTCAGACGAATCGAACAACTCATTGTTGGGTTGCTGCCACTAAATTGGTATTTTTAAGGAAATTTTGCAGTTTTTTGTTATTATCTTGAATATTATTATAGATAGATATAAACTGTAAACAGCAATAATGTTCAGCAAAGTAAGATCTACAAAAAAGTTGATATGACCAAAATTGTCAATTGACCCCTTAAGGAGTTATTGCCATTTAAAGACAATTTTACACAATTTGTTCATCAAGTTTGCTAACATTTAAAAATCTTCTCCTCTGAAACTACTGGGCCAAATACCTTCAAACTTCATCTAAATGTTCCTTAGGATATCTAGTTTATAAATTGTATCCAAAGTTTTAATCCATCGACAAACATGGCCGCCATGGCTAAAAATAGAACATAGGGGTCAAATGCAGTTTTTGGCTTATATCTCCAAAAGTAAAGCTTTTAGAGCAAATCTGACGCGAGTAAAATTGTTCAATTGGTCAAGATCTATCAGCCCTGAAATTTTCAGACAAATCGTACAACCCATTGTTGGGTTGCTGCCACTAAATTGGTAGTTTTGAGGAAATTTTGCAGTTTTTTGTTATTATCTTGAATATTATTATAGATAGATATAAACTGTAAACAGCAATAATGTTCAGCAAAGTAAGATCTACAAAAAAGTTGATATGACCAAATTTGTCAATTGACCCCTTAAGGAATTATTGCCCTTTAAAGCCAATTTTACCCAATGTGTTCATCAAGTTTGCTAACATTTAAAAATCTTTTCTTCTGAAACTATTGTGCCTGATACTTCTTAACTTTGAATGAATGTTCCTTTAGGAATCTAGTTTATGAATTGTATCTGAAATTTTGATCAATCAACAAACATGGCCGCCATGGCTAAAAAGAGAACATAGGGGTGAAATGCAGATTTTGGCTTATATCTCAGAAACTAAAGCATTTAGAGCAAATCTGACATGGGGTCCAATAAGACCCCTTATTCCTGAACAGTTTGGGCCATGGCCCCAAAAATCAATCCCATCTTCTCTTTTGAGGTCTGGAATCTTGTGGTACAATTTCATAGAGATCCATACACTTATACACAAGTTATTGTCATGAAACAAGAACAATGCTTGTTTTTTGCCCCTAATTCCTAAACAGTTAGGACAATAACCCACAAAATCAATCCAATCCTTCCTTTTGTGGTATGGAACCTTGTGGTACAATTTCATAGACATCCATACCCTTATACTGAAGTTATTGTCTGGAAACCAAATGTCTTCAGAGGAAGACAGAGACCACAAAGACAATGACAACGTCATACATTATAAGGCTGCAAAAATTTTGGGGACGTATAAAAAATTTGGGCGATGAATTTTTAGGTAAAGAAGTGATTTGGTTCAGTTGTAAATGGTCAAAAGTTAGTATGTCTGAAGCTGTGAAACAGATTTATAGACCCATTTAACATAGAATTTCCATATTTTGAGTAAAAGCTGATCAACTTTTCTATAATTTTGATTTAATTTGTCCCAAAAGTATGTAGTAATCTACACTGTAATAACAAATTTTGAAATAGAGTATGTGTGATTTTTTTATTTGGCTTTATTGTCTAAAAGAAACGACTACCAAATAACTGTGTTCACCAGTCAAATAACTATGTATAAAAGTTGGCAGTAGATAATTAAAATGGTGTTTAAACTATATGCAAGTCATAAAACACATCATTTAATAGTTTCATCATAAATGTCTTCAATTCAGAATTCTGCACCATCTTAAAATCAGGAGCGATGACATAGACCCAGCATGGCTAAATCAAAAACACTGTACTGGAGTCGACAAGGAAACTCAAAATACAGGACAACAGAGCAGCAACTATGCCAGGAAACTGAAGGAGCGAAGTTACACTGTAAACAAGAGCAAGCAATATCATTCAACTGTAGATCCTCCCTTAGAAGCTGGGGAATGATCTATACCGATCCTCTAAAAACATCCAATGTGTCTAATTATAGCACAGAAAGGGTCCATACTATTAGCAGAACTCATTGCACTCTTCATATTCCTTAAATATCGCATCACTGAGAGTCTACATAACACCATTCAAAGAGATTTTCTCAGAAGACTATTGTGCTAAAAGACTCTTTTAGTCTGAATTGGACACTGAATAACCTTATCGATGAACTGAGAGAGTTCAAAGAATATAAAGAATATCTAAATCAAAAAGGCTTATCAGCTATTTTAGAATGGACACAAGGACTTGCCAACTTATGGGTTAGGATGAGCCCTACTAAAACATCGGTACAGGAAGCAAAAAATCTATGTGTACGACCAGAGAGCAACATCATATCCCTACAGAAGTTTTACTATCATGAGCAACACTAGTGGTGCCATAAACTATCAAGCTATAAACATATTAAATCACATTCATTAGAAGAAGATATAATTCTGTAGACTAGGATATACAACAGAATAATAAGATTTTAATATATTTATTAATAAAGATAAATAAATATTGTAATGATCATAATTTAAAATCTTCAGATCAAAAGTAATAAAAAATAATTTCTAAAATATGCATTTCTTCTACTAATAAAATATTTTACAAAAGACAGTAGCCCAAACCCTAAAGTTATATTTAATAAAACATTAGCACAAGGACGTATAACTAACATATGTCCTTGATTAGCATAATTAATCTAACTTTCCTTCATGATAAATATCATACCATAAAACTCAATAAAAATAATGTATGTTAAAATACATTACTTTGATTCGATTGATATAACACTGAAATAGTGTCAACTTTGTAAAAATGTCATAAGAAAATATTTATAGTTAACCCTTTCACTGATATATCAGGTTTATGACACAATAATTTGCATACTTTACACTTTTTTTTACCAGATTTATATATTTGCTGTACATAAAAATAATCACATAATCCATTATTGCACAATTAATATTAAACTTCCTTGCCAATAAACAAAACAATCTAATAATGAGCAAATTAGTAATTTGAATCATCATTTGAATAATTTTATATTACATACCCGGTATCCCTTTTAGGAGCAAACAACATTTACACAAAGACCTATTTGTTTTGTTTTTATTATCACATTGAAAGTGGAAACAATATGAAATTATCCACCACTTCAATCATCTAAACGGCACCATCTAAACCTACTGTAATTTTATTTCAGAGAAATTCACCACTTTGAGAATTTTACAATCCATATGGTTAATGAAAAGAGATTTTATAAAAAAAAACCTCTATACATTATTCCTGCCAAATTTGGTTCAATAATTTAAGAAAGCTGCTTGAAATTTAGAATTAGTGGCCACAGAGATGACACACACCAGGTGACAGAAATAGATATGATAACATGCCAGGTCACATGACATTTAAGTCAGATGTGTTAAAAAGGGGACAATGATAAATGTATCAAATATGATAACAACCATTCACTTTATTTTATACTAATTTAACTAAAACCTTTAAATAAAATCTTCAAGAACCCATTCATAAGTTTTTGGTTATGTTCTCAAAGTGCCAATGAATGAACAATTTCAATACTTAAAACACTTGAACCTTAAAAAAACTTAATCTTTTTTCAAATATAAGGTGACACATGTTTTGTAAATATCTTTTTTCAAGAATATTTTCATCTCTAAGTGACATCTAAACATTTTTTGTATACCATCATATCTTTGGGCTTGATACAGGTTATCATCTGATAGGAATTTGTAATATGATGTAATTTTCTAATTGTCATTTTTGAAATTAAAATTAACAGTAAAAAATAATTATGAATAAATTTGTTTTCACTACTAACTTATTTTAAGTTGTACAGTTTTATATAACTTTAAATAATTGCTACACATCTATTGGATTTTTTATTCCAGTAGCAAATGTTTGTTTTCATGCTTTGACTTCTGTTTGAAATACAATCCTTTCATAATTTGTTTCATATACACAAGATTTAATATAATCATGGTACAATTAAGATGATGCTAAAGATCAAAATTGTCATTTCGGAACAAACTTCATTTATAAATGAATCTGTGTGTGGATTATTGTAGTATGATTTATTATATTTCAGAAGTATCTGAAATTCTAATATTGCTCAGGAAATTTTATTTATTGTCACCTCTAATAAGCTAATAAAGCTAAAAACAACTATTGCTTTAAGCCAATATTAAAGAATTATGCTCCAAGTCGAAATTATGGTGCAATAATTATAGTTAATTATATAATAACTAATCGAAGAATTCAAATAGAGAAAAATATTCAACAAGTGACCGAACTACACATTAATTCACGAATGCGAGTAGCGCATGAGTTAATTATCAGTGTTGTTAGTTTACGAGTTTAATATTTTTCGATATTTGAATTCTTTGATTAGTTATTCATTTTATTACATTGACAATGGGATTTTTAGTGGAATTAAAGTAGAAAATGTAAGGAACTATATCTTTTTCTACGCATTCACAGTTGCTTTGATGCGACTTCATCGACAACGTCTTGACAACACCTATTGTTGTATGACGTCAGAGGAGTGAAATAACCGAGTTTATTTCACATGTGACATTATCGGTTTTTATTTCACTGGGAAATCATGGTAATTCATTACAAGCAATGTAATAAGTTTATTTAATACATTCATATATTTATCTGAAAGTACATTTCATTCTCTTATACTGTCCTGGAGGTCTTGTATTACTTTTTATAATAGATTATTTATATATAATAAATACAAATTGAGTTCACAATTACCCAATATTATAAAATACATAAAAAAAAACATTAAAAAATATAATACATATGCTATAAACATTAAAATATCCCCATAAGCAAAAACTCTTATTTCAAATAACCCTTGGTACTTCAGAAAGACTCACACAACCTTCTAAACTGGTCCTTAAAGAACCATTATATATAAACATGAGAGAGAGAAGTAGTTCATAGAAGTCAAAAGAAGTTGGATCAGGTACCTTAGGAGGAATTTGCACTGTAAATGTACACCTTCTGCCATATCAGTTAAAATAATATGCAAATTATTTAATAAATAGATATAAGAAGATGTGGTATGATTTAATAAAACTGTATTTGAAATTTCCCACACATCTTTGGCTCTTATCAATCAAGAAATATCTATCATGATACAAAACACAAGCACTTTTTTGTCGGAAACAGCACACCTAAGTCTCGCTTTTTTTACTTTGTTTAGGCGAAACAATAAAAATTGAGCAACATTAAATATTAAACAGATACCATGTTTCCTAGAGCTTTGGTTTCAAATATACATATATAGTAACACTTAAAGTACAATGTTATCAACAATGAACACAAGCAAAATAAATAAGGATCAAATCTCATATTGAAGAGCGGTCATTAAAGTTTATAAAATCCACTGATTCGTCAATGTACTTAAAACATGTTGGTAAAGTTTGTAGAATTAAAAGGAAGAGTTGTAGGCTGAAGACTAGATGTTGTGTCATGACTGTCAAATATCTGTGTTACCTTCTCTATAACACTGTTATTTAATTGAGTAGAATTTATTTTTCCTGGTGAACTTTCTTGGATTATATCACTTAAGGCACTATATAGATCATAGACTACAGCAAAACCAAAATATAATGGTATAAGTAACTGTAATGGTCTCATGTAGCCAGGAATCCTTACTGCAATTTTATGTTGTCTGAAAAAAAAGACAAATATCAAACTTCATGAAAACATTTAAGTTGTACATGCATATGATTGCTTTTAAAAAACACTCATTGGTACTCTCAAGCATGCAACTAAATTCTAAGTTGTATAACTTGTAACAAATCCTTCTGTCATGTATTATTTCATCAATAAAATATGTTTAAACTAACTAAACAAATAATTTAAAAAGATATAAAGCAGTTTTGTTATTGATCATAATGTTATGTTTGACAAGGTGGACAAACAATACAAACATTTCTTCACCTTGCTTACAGGACATAAATATGATTTGTTCATCAACGAAAAATCACATTATGTTACAAATGATTTCCACTACAAAGTCTGCTCTTTGGTCGGGTTGTTGTCTCTTTGACATATTCCCCATTTCCATTCTCAATTTTATTGAGGACAGATGGTTTTATCTATAGTGAAAGAGGTACTATTGTACCTATCAAAATGTTTAGGAAAAGAAGTTTAATTTGAAAAAAGAAATTTATTGTGGGCTAAATAAATTGTTTTTTTTTCACCATTATATCTCATTCATATTTAAATGTTTACATTTAGTGTAAAATACAATATACACAATTTAGCATGGACATATTTATACAATTGAAAAAGAATTGGGATCAGGAAACAAGCTGTTAACGTTTCCATATGAAATAAGGATATATTGTATGATTGCAAATGAGAAACTATCTAACAGAGTCCAAATGATGTGGATTTAAGCAATTATAAGTCACCGTATGGCCTTCCACAATGAGCAAAACCCACACAGTATAGTCAGCTTTATTTTTCAAACAAAAAAACCAATGGCCTCAATTATGATAAAACTATAAACTAAAACCAGATATATATCAGACAGCAACCAATGACTACGAGTAAATTACAGGCTCCTAACTTGGGACATACACATACAGAATGTGGAGGGGTTAAACATGTTTTTGAGTGCTCAATCCTCACCTAACCTGGGACATAGATGTTATACCACAACATAAGAACAAACTGTAAAAATCAGTTGGAAATGACCTTCATAATTTGACCAGCAGGAAGCACAAAAAATAACTAACATAAAGACAAAAGACAAATAGTACAATGTAAGAGTATTCCCAGTTATATAAAGCTATTTCAAAACCAATAACCACTAAAAAACAAATCATTATCTCCCAAACCTAGTTTACATTTAGTTGGATCATTTTTCAAAGTGGAAGACATTTAAAAACTCAATATTACTTGAAACTTGTTGTTTACAATCAGGCAAACTGATTTCACCATTCCTGCCAGGCGTAAATAAATTATACCCTCGATGAGAAGACTATCATCACTGAGGCACTAGGTAAACTGTAGCAGCTCGATGAGAAGACTATCATCACTGAGGCACTAGGTAAACTGTAGCAGCTCGATGAGAAGGCTATCATCACTAAGGCACTAGGTAAACTGTAGCAGCTGGATGAGAAGGCTATCATCACTGAGGCACTAGGTAAACTGTAGCAGCTCGATGAGAAGACTATCATCACTGAGGCACTAGGTAAACTGTAGCAGCTCGATGAGAAGACTATCATCACTGAGGCACTAGGTAAACTAGCAGCTCGATGAGAAGACTATCATCACTGAGGCACAAGGTAATTTGTAGCAGCTCGATGAGAAGGCTATCATCACTAAGGCACTAGGTAAACTGTAGCAGCTCGATGAGAAGGCTATCATCACTGAGGCACTAGGTAAACTGTAGCAGCTCGATGAGAAGGCTATCATCACTAAGGCACTAGGTAAACTGTAGCAGCTGGATGAGACGACTATCATCACTAAGGCACTAGGTAAACTGTAGCAGCTCGATGAGAAGACTATCATCACTGAGGCACTAGGTAAACTGTAGCAGCTCGATGAGAAGACTATCATCACTGAGGCACTAGGTAAACTGTAGTAGCTCAATCAGAAGACTATCATCACTGAGGCACTAGGTAAACTGTAGCAGCTCGATGAGAAGGCTATCATCACTGAGGCACTAGGTAAACTGTAGCAGCTCAATGAGAAGAATATCATCTTTGAGGCCCTAGGTAAACTGTAGCAGCTCAATGAGAAGGCTATCATCACTGAGGCCCTAGGTAAACTGTAGCAGCTCAATGAGAAGGCTATCATCACTGAGGCACTATGTAAACTGTAGCAGCTCGATGAGATAACTATCATTACTGAGGCACTAGGTAAACTGTAGTAGCTCAATCAGAAGACTATCATCACTGAGGCACTAGGTAAACTGTAGCAGCTCGATGAGAAGACTATCATCACTGAGGCACTAGGTAAACTGTAGCAGCTCGATGAGAAGGCTATCATCACTAAGGCACTAGGTAAACTGTAGCAGCTCGATGAGAAGGCTATCATCACTGAGGCACTAGGTAAACTGTAGCAGCTCTATGAGAAGACTATCATCACTGAGATGATGATTTATAGAGCAAAAAACAGTTTATGAGTTTTTATATGCATTTTATCGTGTCTTGTCATGACATGATTTCTCATTCGGACAGGTTGGCAAATATCGTTGAAGGATGTATGTAAAAATATAATATCTATAAAATCTTACAATGTATATTTCTTCCTGGCACTAAGCATCATTATAAATACAAATAATCCAGCTTCTAAATTAATTGCCAATGATGAGTATTTCTCCAATATTTCTATAAAACCCTGGAAAATAAACATGAACTAAGATTATCAGCATGATGAAACTGTGTATTTTTTTTAAAGCTTCTTTTTGTGTAACATTCAAAATGAATAGGAGTAAAATGACGTATTCAAATTTTTAAGTAAATTATGTGATGTCGTATAAAATTCTTACGTTACAGTGGAATCAGTGTGTTCGCTCGTCTGGTGATATTACGCATTATATGATTTTGTCATATCCGCAATGTAACATAATCCCATATTTAACTATCTTCCATTATAATTATGACATCTTCAGATAAAATTGTTTCATACTAAGGCAAATTTTGTCAAAATGAAATAACTTTTGCATTGATTCTTTGCCTTTGGCAGTCTTTTTGATTCAATCTAAATAGTATTTTGCATGAAGATATCCTTTGATGTATGAATTACACAAAAAGTCCCATAACTCTGGCAGAAATCTTGCATTCACGGAATGCCAAAAACAGTGTCAACTTTGCAGTAATTTGGATCAAATATACTAGAGCTAGTGCTGATTATAAAAAAAAAGCTTTCACTCTGAAGGTTAAAGTCCATAACTGTGAAATAACAATTTAAAAAATACTTTTACCCATTCCAACAATTAGCTTAAGTTTCCAATAAATTGATCCAAGCATACTCAAGTTATGAAACAACATGTGAAAACTTTACTTAAATTAGAAATTAGACTCCAATATCTCTGAAACAACAATTCAGAAAGTTGTCAAAATCTAAAGGGAGCTTCCTCCTATCAATCTCAACAATAATGTCAAGTTTTGAGAATCTAAACATACTAAGTAGGTGCCCCGATATATGATTAATGTTCAATTTTCTGGAAGGACAAAGTTCTAAATTCTAGTCCTGTGATTTCAAGAAAAAGCATAACAGCCAAGGTGAGTTATTGTACACCATTTGAGAAAATGATAAATTTTCAATTAATACAGTTCCATATATATAACTCTGGAATGATAAAATTTGAAATCCTCAAAATCGTGAGGAAGCTTTCTTTCGTCATACTATTACAGGGTACATAATATGTCCAATCTAAAACAGGGGTATAAAAAGGCATTCCCATTACAACCAAGATACCAGCATCTGGTCTTACAATTTGTTTGCATCAACCTTTAAAAACATTAGCAATACCAGTACACATTTTCACATTTTTATGGCAAATTTACCCCCTCCCCCCCAAAAAAAATAATCCTAGGAACACAACTTTTCAATAAAGGGATGACCACAAATTACACTCATGTGTGAAATCTTTTTGAGGTGTTTTGTGAGGTACATTATTATTTCTCAGCGAGAGTCAAACAGTAATTTTTTTTTTATGTAATGATTTTTCATTTGAAATAGGAAAATGTTTTAAACAAAAATATATATTTTGAGTATATGGATACAACTAACTGTAGAAAGCATATTTGATTAAAGGATAAATTTATCTCAAGATCAACTTTTCCATCATTGAATATTTTTGTTTTTAAATCATTATTTTTTTTTTTTTAAATTGGCTAAAATAAATCTAGTGTACTTACTCTTGGATCTAACATGGCTACTACGAATACAATACTGAACAGAAACAGGGAAACAACCTTATTACACACACTGAAATATAGAATTCTTTATTACACACACTGAAACATATAATTCTTTATTACACACACTGAAATATATTATTATTTATAACACACACTGAAATGTATTATTCTTTATTACACACATTGAAATATACAATTCTTTATTACAGACACTGAAATATAGAATACTTTATTACACACACTGAAATATACAATTCTGTATTACACACACTGAAATATACATATAGATTATTGTTGATCATCTCAACGAGATGGATTTTTTTCGCTTAAGCCGGTACGGCGAAAGTGAGAAAAGCAATCGAGTTGAGATGACCAATGATAATCTGTTTATCGCTATTTTACCTATGAAGACGTTGTCAATTTCATTAGCAACGCCACGGTCCCCCTTAGTGTCTAGCGATAATTTTTCATATCACTCGACTCAGCTGAGAAAGGAAATTATCATTCAGCAAGATCAAAGGAAAATTTCGTAAAATAGCGATATAATTCTTTATCATATGGAACTTTTGAGTCTAAAATCAATAAGGATTAGATTAGATTACAATTTGTGGTTAGATCCTTTGAAGAGAAGAGGCTATGTCAACCATGCCGACTCTTCATAAATCTAAATCTTGATTCATGCATTTATACACTATGCAGTTAACTGTGAATAGATTATCTTAAACATATCCTTGATAATAAAAAAACCTCAACACTCCCCATTTTCTTGAACAAATGTTAATTTTATACTATCAGTAAAATCAGAAGTTAATTACTATACTAGAGCTAGTAATGGACTTTTGGTACAGTGAAATAATGAAAATACACATATATTCAAAAAAACCTGTAAAGCATGTTTCTATATTTATTTATTTGAAATAATTAAAATATAAGGAAACGGTTCTATATTTAAAGAAACAGTCGGCACTATAGGATTTCAGAAGACTTGAAAGTCTTCTTCCACCAAAAATGGTAAAACAACTACCTTTAAGAGCAATACACCTTATCGCTATTTGGAAATATGCGCCGGATGACCCGAGTCTGCGCCGCTTGAACTTTTGACATCATACAACAATCACTTTTCCATTGTGGTGTCAGATATTTTCTATTGTGACATCAAAATTTTACGGGAACCTTTGTGATGTCCAGTAATGGCAGACAAAAAATAGCGATAAGGTGTATTACTTCTGAATTGATGGTTTCAATCATATAAATATTTTTGTTGACCAGACTCTTGGCTAAACAACTGTGTTTTATTTTTTTATCAGTAGCTTGCTATCTTTCCATGTAAATATTTATAGTTTTCTAGGCTAGATCGATTTTACCTACCATTCTCCATTACAGCATATCTTCTTAGATTTATAAGCTGACTCTTTATCTTTTGGCCATAAAGATTTTATCCATCCTGTCACTGAAATCAAACAAATTACTGTTAATTCAAAAATTATTGAACAATGGGCATTAAGCAATTACAATTTAGCAATAATAAAAACATCACAAACATTTCTGAATTTACAGTTATCTGATAAGTTAGAAAACCTAATGGAGTGGGTGTTATATTTTCTTAATCTTTGAGTCTTCATTAATTTCAGACAAGAACACAGTGCAATAAAATATTAAAGATGAAAGCATCTAGGAAAAGGAGGTGCTTGTTTACTTTGCAAAAAATATAGCAAATTAACAATTAAAATAAAGCAAATAAAAAGAAGGAATTTTTGAATTAAGTATAACAAGAGTGCATACACTGATATGTCTCACCTGTTTTACTGACCATTGATTTTATGTTGAAAGTCTTTAAGATCCATGACAATGAGGCCAAGGTCAGAAAAATCCAGATAGACAGACCCATAGCTAATGGTAATTGAATAAACAGCTGTGCCATGAGCGCATGATACGCCCGTCGCTTTTTAAAAGAATATTTATGAACAACTAAAAGGAGGTTATCTTAATAGATATAAACCAGTCACCAAAGTTTCATGAAAACTCCTCAAAGCACTTTAAAGATATTGTCCGAAAACTCTAAAATCACCCCTTTTTTATGAATAAAATCCCATAACTCGGAAACGTAAAATCTAAAATTTATAATAATCGAAAGGGAGCTTACGTCAATAGATATAAACAATTCACCAAAGTATCATGAAAACTGCTGAAAGCATTTTTGAGTTATTGTCCGAAAACTGGAAAATCACCCTTTTTTTAATAAATAAAACCCCACAACTCGGAAAGGTAAAATCTAAAATTTATAAAAATCGAATGGGAGCTCATGTCAATAGATATAAACAATTCACCAAAGTTTCTTGCAAATTGGTGAAAGTGTTTTTGAGTTTTTTCCGAAAACTGGAAAATCACTCTTTTTTAATGAATAAAACCCCACAACTCGAAAACTTAAAATCTAAAATTTATAAAAATCGAAATGGAGCTCAGGTCAATAGATATAAACAATTCACCAAAGTTTCATGCAAATTGGTTAAAGCGTTTTTGAGTTATTGTCCGACAGACAACGATTTACCATAATACGTCCTATAAACGGCTGTATAAAAACAGACCAAAACACAAAAACTTAAAATTGACCAATGAACCATGAAAATGAGGTCAAGGTTAGTTTATACCTGCCAGACAGACATGTACACCTTACAATCATTCCATACACAAAATATAGTTGACCTACTGCTTATAGTATTTAAACAACAGACCAAAACACAAAAACTTAATATTGACCAATGAGCCATGAAAATGAGGTCAGATGATGCCTGCTAGACATACATGTTCACCTTACAAATCTTCCAAATCTTCCAAATACCACATATAGTTGACCTACTGCTTATAGTATCTGAGAAACTGACATAATCACGTAACTTTAACCTTGATCACTGATCCATGAAATGAGATGAAGGTCAGGTGAACAGTGTCTGAAAGACATGTAGACATTGCAAGGAAACCTTATACCAATATAAAGTTACCCTATTACTCATAATAAGTGAGAAATTCACATGTTAAAAAAACTACAATTTTTTTCAAAGCAGTCCCTGGACCATGAAAATGAGGCCAAGGACAATGGACAGACAGAAACTTCATAACATAAGGTATTTGCATACAAGGTATGAAGATTCCAGGTCTTCTACCTTCTGAAATTTAAAGCTTTATACAAATAGTTTACACCGCCACTGGCAGATATTAATCCCTGTCTCGCATACTGCGACTTTCATTACAGGAGAGACAATACACAATTAAGGTATGGTAGTAGACTGCTCCACTATTAACAAGAACCTCTGACCAGACATGAGAAGGTTAAACTGATGTAATAAATTAACTCCATCTATAGAAACACCATCTTACATAGTTTAATAACTTACAGGTATGATATAGGACAGCTCCATGCACTGACCAGACATGACACAGTTAAGGTGATGTAAATAATAACTCCATAGATACGAACACCATCTTACCTAGCATTATAACTTACAGGTATGATATAGGACAGCTCCATTGACCAGAAATGACACTGTTATACTGACGACAATGAATGATTCAACCAACAAAGACACCCATGTATATTCTGGGTACTTGGCTCTAATAATCTGGAAAACAACAAATTATCAAATCAAATTTCTAGTATTCAATACACAAGTTCCTCAATTTATTTCCTAATTTTTTCATGGAGTTCTAAACTTGCAGGGTGTTTATGCATTATTAAAGGTCATATGATAATCTCCGTGAAATGTGTTTTATTTCAAGGGAGTACAGAACTCCTAAGTGAGTTAACTCTTTAAAATCAGTTGAATATTTTAATCACATACTATTTGCAAAGAGAAGTCAAGCTTCTCAATGATCAAAATTAGTGTTTGTCAAACTGCTATATGTCCAAAAAATTATTCCAGTAAATTGTGTAGTTATCTATTTTAGTCAAAGTGTTGGGTACCCCCTTAAATACCATTTAATTTATTTAAAAGTTTCCTTTTTTGACTGGTAATCTGCAGGAAGTGATGAAATATTTGACAATACTGATTTAATGTGAAATTCAGCTACCATACTCACTAATAAGGTTTTAGTAATGTTTCAGAGAGGTTTTATTTATCAATGTAAAGAAAAATTGTGAAAACAAGCACTATCATTTTTCATCATCAGTCAATTGCAAAATCTGATTAAAAAACTCAAGAAGTTAACAATTTCATGGTTAACTACCTTAAACTTAACTTTAACCTGATATGGGACAGACAAACGGATGGACTCAAAAACCAGAAAACATAAATGCCCCGTACTATTGTTGACAGGTATTACAAATAAATTTATAATACTGTAATACTACTAATGATGATTTTGCCTATTCATATATTTTCCACATATTTTTCCAGTTACCAGTCATTCTATACTAAATATAAATCTAATTACAATCTTACCTCTGTTAATGGAATGGTTGAAATCTCTCCTAATGATTTGGATCTGTAATCATAAACATCTATTTACATATATTGGTTTAAGTCATTGATCTCATTAGTCAAATGTCATTATAATACTATTCAGTGTACCTGTTGTTTATATACCTTTTCTTTACCTATGCCTTGTACAATGTTATCAACATCAATTCCAAACTGATTTTTTTTTTAAAGTGGAGTATGTAAAATTTATTATCTCCCTTGGAAATAGTGCATCTTGTTTTAGATATAATATGAAAGGCTACTTAGAACATGGCTGCATAAAATGTAAATATCATATTAATACTATGACCTTGAAAACGTTGTTGATTGCAATTAAGTTTGTTTAACAAAAACTATACTGAATAAAAACTTTAACTTCTCAGTTAAATTCAAAAAATATATATACATCAATTATTCAAACATATTTCTTCATTTATTTAGTAGAGAAAACACAATTTTTAGTAACAAGGAAAATGATTAAAATATCAACATTTTCACAAGACAAATTATTATTAAAGTCTCACACTTGCCACAGATAATTTTACACAAATTTAAAGGAACACCTCTAATGACAAATTCTAATGAAATACAAAACCAACAAAAATTCTGAAGAAAACATTACTTTTATCATCACAAAATGCCTATTAAATATTCTCATATAATTAATAAATCTGCATACTAAATAGCATACAAGTGTAATAATGATGGCTTTAGCACAAATCTTGGCTGCTTAATCAAATATATATTATGATGGACCAATAACTAAATGAACTTTCTGAGTAGTATGGTCTGTTTCTAAGGAAATGACTTTATGTTTATATAAAATGTACCTAGCTAAAGATATATTACTGTGACAAATGCCAGTTTTACAGGGGAATGTTGATGTCTGTGGTACAATGTCCAGTACAGCCCAGCACCTACAAAAAATAGTACAAAACATTTTAAGAACTCACATAAAATATTCCAATGCCAGAACAACAAAACTGATATAAAACATAACTTTTATCCCATAAAAACACAAGAAGGCCAGGTAAAACTTCTTATGAGAACACTTAGTCATTACTTAAAGTAGATGGGGTGTCTAAATTAAAAAAAAAGAGATTTTAATACTCTGCCAAAACAGTTTATATCATGCTCTTTTCACAAACATAATAAAAACGTAGGGGTCACTTGATCCCTCTTTTTTTAAATTTACTCATCTAAATCATTAACCTAAAAAGATCCTGGTTCTTGATAAACAAAAGGAAAGAGGTATTATTTTGTAATGAAAGTTTTGAAAGAGTGAAGAATGTGTACCATACTGTAAAGACAGTTTGTAGAGCCAAAAAATGGCACTTGTCTGATTACCCCCAAAAATGCCAAAGTTACAACTTCAAAAAACCATTATTAACAGATGTTATTTTGGGTGGTTTCTTTGATTTTTTTTATACACCTGGATTTCATTATAGGTCACTATGAAACAGATTTTACGACAACCTACCATAAAACATTAAGCACCATACATGTCAAAAGGCCTAATATCACAGACAGACGAAAGTTCTTTATCTGAAATTGAAATGAAATTGATAAATGTTTTGAAAATATTTGTTGGATTGAAAGGCTTTTTTTTTAACCTTCTTCAGGAATGGTATGAAGCAAAAGAAAAATATAACCACTGAAATTAGGTTTACTACAAATATCTATCCATCTTGAAAATATAGAAATCTTTTAACAGTTTCACTGAATTATTTAAGAATCTGCAAGAAATTTCTATAGGACATTAAAAAGTCACTAGACAATTAAATTCAACAGAGTTGATCTACGGTTCAAATAGCTAAATACAAATCCTGAAGTCTGAAAATGTTTGAGTTTCCCATGGAAGACATGTGTCACCTGCAGTCTCTAAATAAAATAGAGTAAATGGCCAAGTCATGAAGGTAAGGAAAATCTTTAAAATTATTCAGGTCTAAAATTAAAATAGCATTTGTCCTGTAGAAGAATATGGGTCAGTTTGGTTCCAAGGAATTGTGCATTAACATAGCAGAAATGATCCCTAGTAACATGTTGCATGATCCCAACATTGTGGTGTGATACCTACATGTCTTGTGATCCCTACATGTCTTGTGATCCATACATGTGACATAATTACCTGATTTGCCTCTGGTTTGACTTTTGTATACATTAATGGCATTGTGTTTATAACACCACCTAAAAGACATAAAACTATAATTATCTATAATTTACATTTATTCATACCTTCAATAATTAAAGGAAGTATAAGTATCATAATATCTGCTACACTAATTTTTTTTGTGACAGAGTGGGTTTGCAACGATAAAAACTCACATTTTAAACCTTTGATAGCATTATCTGTATGAAGCATTTCTTCAATTGCAATAATAAATCTGCCATTTGTGTACTTGTCAAACATTTGCAATGATAAATGCATGCAAAAAATTCTGAATTTGCAATAATTAAATGATTTCTGAACTGAAGAGTTCAATGTACACTCCTTGTATTCATAGTTAACCTTAGGTGAGAAACAATGTAACTATTCCAATAACTGATTGAGCAATCAATGTAAAGGATTGGGCCCAGTAAGACTCCTTTTTGGCCCCAAAATATAGCATTTTTATAAATTTGTTAAAAATGTAAAATTTTAGCTATTTTTTGGAAAGTAAAATACTTTGGTACATAAAAATGGGCTGTTTTTTGACAATACAATGAACATGCATCACATACTAGCATCATTACTTCATGCAAAATTATTGAAATCTTCACAATTTTAGAATTTGTGCAAATTTTTAGACGGTTTTGGTCTAAAATGGAAGTGGCTGCACTTGTGTTTAATCTTAATATTTTAAATATTTGTTGTATTTGATGATAATAAATAACATATATAAAAGTTTAGACTGAACATGAATTTACATTTACATTTTAGATAAAAACCCTTTGAAAAGTGACGTTTTATGGCATATTTGATAGATTTTACATATCTAAGCTTGAATTTGAGCGTCTTTAATGACCAAATCAGTTCAAATCTTTTTCTTAAAGTCATTGAATTGACTGCAATAGACACTCAAGTGTGTGAAAAAATGTCAAAAATCATTCTTCAGAAGTACTTCAAATTTTAGGCTAAAATTAGCCCTTACAGGACCTTCTCCTTTCATCAGTTACATTGTATTCTCAGTAAATGACACTTGTACTTATGAACATGGACTGACCACAGAACTTGTAGGTGTAATACCACCAAATCATAGTACGTCACATCCGGTTGCATACGAAAATAGGTCGAAAAAAAATATTCCCTTGAATTTGACAGTTGTAGGTAATTGATCCTACATTTCATTGCAGTAAAACATTTCTGGGTCATAAACATATATCTTGGGTATTTCAAAGCACCATTATTTTTTTATTTGGGGTTTCTATAGAATATTTTGGAAACTTGAGGTTACATGGTTACTAAAGCTTGTATACAGGTTAAAAAAGGGGGAAAATTTGATTGGTTAACTTCCAGTGATGGTTATTTTCTTATATGCAATGAAATGTTATGTGAAATTTTTTCTATAGTACTGGACAGGATCAAACTTTACTCATGCCAAGTATTTCTTTATTTGAAACAAAGATAAATTCTGCACAATTTTTTGAAAAGTGCAAATTTAACAAAGACTAATAGGGGAAAATCAATGGTGGTATTACACCTAATATAGGAAGCTGTACATGCACCTTTGACCTTGTGAGTACTCTCATGTGTTAAAATTTCTTGCTATTTAAGTGAAATATTACTAATAATGAAATATTCTGAGTGGATTGAGTCTCCAAAACACATTTTATGAGAAAATTTCCTTGAAATAGGACTTTACCATGAATATTAGTTGACAGAATAAGCCATACTTAGAGTTTTGGGGAGCTTTTTCTCCTTTTTTCTTATATTCTGCTATACTAGAAATTTTTTCCTAAGAAATACTTTAATAAATATATAGTTTTAAGTAAATGAAATTATTTTTAAAGCAGTAACAACAAATTATTCACCAAAAGAGAAGCTTTTTATGTCCCTCTCTGGAACGCGGCGTAAATTTAAGTTTTACGTAAGGACTTATTGAAACCTCCTTGGAGACAGTAAACTTTTATACGGATAGTTCATTCAGCTTGAATACTTCAATTAATCATTTATTATAACATTTCTATCATAAATGAGTGAAAGTTACCCCAAAATTTTTATTTATTGGCCTATAAAGTAGAAATTTTGAGGAAATGAGAGGTATAAATGGACCAAAAGAGACCTTATAAGGAAGACAAAGAGGTCCATTGGTAGTATTTATCATCCTAAAGTCATCTTTTGTATCATATTCAACTGTTTGTAGGCAGATGAGATAAATATTTGATCATTTATTGGTCCACACTATATTCTATCATGATGCGGCTTGGTTTGGATTTTTCGAAGAAATTTTGCTCGAATCGCTGCAGATGTCGTCTTACATTATACTAGATTTTTCTCAAACTATTGAACTGATTATGACAAAACTTGACAGGAATGCTTGAAATAACCAGTATAACAAAGGAAAAAAGTCACATTCAGTTTATTTAACAAAAAAGTCTTCTTTAGGTGTAATACCACCAAATCATAGTACGTCACATCCGGTTGCATACGAAAATAGGTCGAAAAAAAATATTCCCTTGAATTTGACAGTTGTAGGTAATTGATCCTACATTTCATTGCAGTAAAACATTTCTGGGTCATAAACATATATCTTGGGTATTTCAAAGCACCATTATTTTTTTATTTGGGGTTTCTATAGAATATTTTGGAAACTTGAGGTTACATGGTTACTAAAGCTTGTATACAGGTTAAAAAAGGGGGAAAATTTGATTGGTTAACTTCCAGTGATGGTTATTTTCTTATATGCAATGAAATGTTATGTGAAATTTTTTCTATAGTACTGGACAGGATCAAACTTTACTCATGCCAAGTATTTCTTTATTTGAAACAAAGATAAATTCTGCACAATTTTTTGAAAAGTGCAAATTTAACAAAGACTAATAGGGGAAAATCAATGGTGGTATTACACCTGTAGGAGCTTATTAATGTAAATAGGTTAGCATAGGTTTATTTGTGTACCAGAGATAGGATGAAACGGCAAATCTTATTGATATATGCAGATAACCTAAGTTATATACATTTTACTCCAAAAAATCTACGTGCAAGGAATGCACAATGTGAAAGAAAGTAGCAAAACATAGAAAGTTGAAGGGTATCAGACTTTTTCTGTGCTACAGGGGGGATTCAGTGAACAAAAGATACATATTTGTGCAGAATATTCATGACAGAAAATTGCTGCCCCAAGTCTGGATTGGCAATTTCCATGCTTTCTATATGGACTTCTATCTTACATCCCATGGCCCAAGGAAGTCCAAGAAATGCAGTAAAATCTCAAAGCAAACTCAGACTATTTGTAATTCAGACACTCTATAGCAAATACCTAAAGCTACTGTTCCCATTAGGAATGGTTCTCCTGTGGCTTTGAAATCATCATGGATTTCTCTGTTTACTTCTGATCCAACAATAAATGTAATTATCACCTGAAATTATCCAAATACCATATTATGTTTACAAAAAAAATGAGAGAACATTAAATTATAAATTACATCAAAAGATATTAATTTGTTGTATAAATAGTAATTATTTCACATATTTCTTCTGAACTTTCCCAATTTTCAAGGTGATGATACAATGAAATGGTTTTTAGGGTTATTTTCATTTCCAGAATCATACTATAAACTTTTTTTTTCTATTTCCCAAAGATCGATAATTTCTCAACATTGATGCAAATTCTTTTAAAACACCAATTTTAGAAGGTGTACTGATTTTTACACCTTTTTTTATAAACATTAATCAATGTAATGATTTTGATATGGATGGGAAAAAGTATCTTCAAAGGAAGGTGTGGTATAATTTATCATTAAAGTGTGACTTAATAATTCCCTCAAAGAGGCATTGAAAACGCAAAATGTTAAAGTAACTAATTTTGTTTTTAAATTTGTGTTTTTTCTTCATTGGGAAAAAAATGAATTTCCTGTATTCAAATATATATACATGTACAAATACCTTATACTGTTAAAAAGCAATGTAATGGGGAATAAATAAATTCATGTTATTGCAGAAAATACTGAAGTTCGAGGTGTGGAATTTTATTTATTGTTTCAAGCAAATTCCTGATAAATGTAACTAAATTACACTAAAGTAATGACTAATATCAGATGATTATGACTCTGACTTGAGAAGTAAAATAGACCCTATTTGCACTTTCTTATTTACATTTTATTTTTTGTCTTTTCTTTGAAAAAAAGACATCTTATTAATCCTTAATCATTCATCTTTGACACATAACTTATAGAATAATTTTATGTAGAGTAGATCAAAAGTATCTATAGGTATAGTATTGAGGTCAATAACTGTGTACAAGTTGTGTACTGAGATGTGTAATAAAGTGTCTATTCCATTATGTAATACATTAGATATCAACTGTGGTCAATTAAGATGGAGTGATTCCAATTAATATTTACACCTTTGAGTTCCAGCGTAATTGTTTGTAAATCCTGACAGTTGTCAGTCCTACTAGTATTGTATCAGTACTCTTACTTGGAAGGAATTGAAATAACAGTATTTGCAATAGCATGGGATATCAATACACAGCTTGTGCCAAATTTTATTCAATAGCTTACACAAGCAAAATATAATGATAAGACACTTTCATCATTTTTATAAACTGCTTAAATTTGATATTTTTAACTTTTTCACATTAATTCATAAATAGTAATATTCTATTAATTTTTATTTTCAAATAAACTATATGCAAATGTATATTTAAAATTAAGTAGCTATTTGACCTCTCTTTTACTTGATTTAAAGCAAACTAAATGTCAAAAGTTTGTAGTAGATAATTAAAATCTTGTTTAAACTTCTTCAAGTCATAAAACACATCATCAGATTCAAGATATGTCTTTAACTCAGAATTCTGCACCATCCTAAAATCTGTAGTGATCACATAGATCCAGTGGATAAATAATATATATAAACTTACAGTCCCTAATAAAAGTGATCCTTTAAAGAAAGTTAAAACTGAAACAACTGGCTGTACTAACTGCAGAGCAAACACAACAGCAAATGTGCAAATCCAAACAAACATAGGTATAACATAACGCAAGCTGAAATATCAAGTTTACCTTAATTACTGAAAAACAATCACAATTTAATTAATAAATAAGTAGATAATAGCTATCTATATTATGCACACATATAATATATTGTAATATTATGTAAATGTTTTATAAGAGGTGAGACTAAAATAAAATATTGTCTTGTCTTGTCTATATAATAATTATAATATAGAATTAAGCTAGGAGTTAAGTTTATATTGTTATAAAACAAAATATTTTATATTGCCAATATTTTAGAAAGTTATTAAATTATTCAAGTACCTTTCGATTAGGTTACCTTTGGTTCCCTTTGTTCTTAAGTCTCTGAAATTCAGCTATAAGTTTACTTTATATTAAAAAAAGTTAAATTAGCTAAGCTTTGATGACAAACATTTCATTAAACTTTCATGTTAGTCAATTATTTCATGTGAAATCAAACTAGTTACATCTGAAGCCCTAGGTATAAAAAGTTCCACTTTAACGATCTAGACTAGCAACTAACATCTGACGCTCTATGTAAGGAAAGTACCACTTTAACGATCTAGACTAGCTACTAACATCTGAAGCCCTATATGTCACAAAGATTTCAAATCAACTTTAGCACTAGATATAGGTAACGATCCATGCTGAAATGTTCAGCAATACATATACAAAATGGTTTTTGTAACAAAAAGTACTAAAATATAAATAAACTGCTTTGCTGAGCGCAGCTGGATACGCCCACAGAGGTCCAACCCTGAACAGTTGGGGCAAAAATGGACAAAATATTCAAGCTTGATACAGGTCTGAATTTGGATTGTAATTAAATATTCAACATATAGGTTTCTGAATAAATGTAGTCAAAGAACTTGAAATTGGTTATATGAATTGAATTTATATTCAATTAAAGATTTCTTGCTGTTGTGTAATACACTGTGCTGTTGCGCAATACTTAATAAATCTGTTGTCAGACTATAAACAAATAAAGTTCAATTAATTCTCAATGTCATATTAGAAATTTATGAAAATCAAAAGGGAGCTTACATCAATAGATATAAACAATTCACCAAAGTTTCATAAGAACAGCAGAAAGCATTTTTGAGTTTTTGTCCAAAAACTGGAAAATCCCCCTTTTTTATAAATAAAACCCTGTAACTCGGAAACGTAAAATCTAAAATTTACAAAAATCGAAAGGGAGCTCATGTCAATAGATATAAACAATTCACCAAAATTTCTTGCAAGTTGGTGAAAGCATTCTTGAGTTATTGTCCGAAAACTAGAAAATCCCCCTTTTTTATGAATAGAACCCTGTAACTCGGAAACGTAAAATCTAAAATTTATAAAAAACGAAAGGGAGCTCACGTCAATAGATATAAACAATTCAATAAAGTTTTATGCAAATTGGTTAAAGCGTTTTTGAGTTAATGTCCGACATGTTGACGACGGACAACGGTATACCATAATACGTCCCGTAAACGTGCGTATAAAAATCAAACACTACTGACATACAAACAGTACATCCTATTACAATACTTACTCCACTCCAATGATCTGTGCATATGCCTCACTACCAGCTAAAGCATAACTTATTAAAAATCCAACACTGAAAAGCAAATAGTGTTATAGCATAAGATATTCTTAATTTTCAAGGGTCAATTGATAAGAACATGATTTAATTTTCATTTATTTAAGAAATCAAGATACACAACCTTCAAACATGGACAAGTACCCAAAACCATTACAGATCTCAAATCATATTCTACAAATAAGAATAAACAGCAGCGCCATGAGTGCATGATATGCCCGTCGCTTTTTCAATAGATATAAACCAGTCACCAAAGTTTCATGAAAACTGCTCAAAGCATTTTTGATTAATTGTCCGAAAACTGGAAAATCCCACTTTTTTAATGAATAAAACCCCACAACTTAGAAAAGTAAAATCTAAAATTTATAAAAATCGAAAGGGAGCTCACATCAACAGACATAAACAATTCACCAAAGTTTCATGAAAACTGTTCAAAGCATTTTTGAGTTATTGTCCGAAAACTGGAAAATTCCCCTTTTTTAATGAATAAAACCCCATAACTTGGAAACGTAAAATCCAAAATTTATAAAAATCGAAAGAGAGCTCACGTCAATAGATATAAACAATTCATCAAAGTTTCATGCAAATTGGTAAAAGGATTTATGAGTTATTGTCCGACATGTTGACGACGGACGGACGGACGGACAGACGGACAAAGGTATACCATAAAACGTCCTGTAAACGGGCGTATAAAAATAAAAATACATTTTTTACTTAGAATTGTGGGAAATTTCATCTTATATGAATGTAGATGGAGGTCTACATTAAAATCGATAGATTTTTTCAATACTTTGTTAAAATGTTATTCATAGCATGCAATTTTCAGAAATATAATTAAAAACACCACCTTACGTGAATAGAAAGAAAACTAAAACTAAAAGAGCACCTCCTCTTTAATACTCAAATTTAATGAAATTTTATCTTATTTTCCAGAAATAGTAACATAATTGATGCTCAGATAAAATATCAATAAAAAAGGGGTACAATAAAAAATCATAATTGAAAAAATCAGATAACACTTGGCCTAAAAAAATCAATGAAATGACAAACAGTGTACAATAAACAATAGATTGAGCAACATGAACCCCAAAAAAAAAAACAATTATGAACACAGCTGTTCCAGAAGAGTTTTTGATCTACTAGTGGCACCCATTGTCCTGCTCATTATGTAGTCCATAAAACTTTCAACATATGCTTTTAGAAAATCTTGGTTCAATAGCTCCATTGTGACCATCTCTCAAGGATATTATGATAATAAATGCAAGCCCTGCACTTATTGTATAAACATTTAGATATATAATAAGTCCTAATGAAGGAGATGTACACAAATGGAAAGTTCACAATTGGAAAATTGAAATCAACTCCATTATACATTTTAGTTCTCAACAGACCCTCATTGCATAAATTAATTTAAAGATGATAGCATAAGATGAAACAGACTTAAAATGATTTGTGGTATCAATTATTTCACGTTACATGGGGTAGATGCAAACAGCATAGTCATTAAACATTGAGGTATCAATATTATCTATATAGCAGCAGGTGAAGAAAAAGGAAAATGATAGGTTTTTCTCATTCTATCTCAGAATCTCCTGTTGGAAGTAGGCCTCAGTTCAATAAGGGAACAAGCAAAGGAGAGAAGCACAGTTGGTACCCATAGAAATCAATACTGACTGTTTAAAAAACAAATCCACAAAACATGATAAATAAGTTGTCAATAAAATAATAGTGACCATGATGATGCAGTCAGTATCAAGGAAGTTTGTTTTACAAAAATGATTTATTTCTCCTTAAAACAAGATATTTATCTGCATCGGCTTTTCTTTTTTGTGAAATAAAGTTGACCTAATTCTTTCAATCTGTCTTTAAGTTAAGAACCATGAATTCTTGAATAATTGTTTTCATTAATGGCAAACTTTGTGTTTCAAATTATTCTTTTTATTTTTTAATGAAATTATGGCTTACTATTTTCTGACCATCCATTCTATGATGCAATAAAATCAACTTACAATTGTAAAAACAGTATAATTTCAAAACACTGTTTAAATCCACATCCTAAAAATAAACTTCCTAATGTATACAGACTGGGTGATTCTATTTCTTGACCTTTAGGTATGATCACATGACCTGCCAGTACAGGACCTGAAAAATATTTCGAGCTGAATCATTTCTTTTTCAGATGTAGAAAAAATCACAATCTTACAACTGCTGAGGAACTTTGCTGAATATTATCAAATTTGATATTTAATGTTATAGAAGAATGGTTGTTTAATATCGAGTGGCATCTATAACATGCTAATTCAGACGAAGAACACGTTAATGTAATATGAATATGAACCTTGCTCTGTACTAGAACATCACCCTGGACTAGAATTTTAACATGCTAGGTCTCAAGGTAAAAGTTCCAAGAAAAACGTTGTTAATCTACACTGTCTACCCTGATATATTTTCTGACTCTGAAATAGCCAGTCTTTGCAATAACTGAAAAGCTGCTTGATTATCAGAGAAGCAGCAATACTAATTTACAATTCTTTGGTTTTATCCGGGTTTGGAACAGACTAATGGCCTCCTGTAACAGAGGCCAGCTTGTTAGCACTAGACAAATGAACCAGTTACAATACTTAAGGAGAATAAAACAAATTAACAATGTGTCCATGGGACACAGATGCCTCCACTTGTAAATATATGGCAAATTCTGCAATTTTTCAATTTACAAAGGGACATAACTCAAGAACAGCGAAAGTGATGCCACCCAAATTGAACTTGTTTGGTGGTAATAAGCATTGTGTATAGGTTTCATAACATTTGGTTGAGGCAAACTAAAGTTCGAGAATGGCAGATGACTGTAGTTTTACTTTACTTAATCATCAATCAATTTCTGCATTCCAATATTTTTCAAAAACAGTCCTAAAACTACTGGTAATTGAATGAGTGTTGTCTGCTTTATGTCCTGTGGCACCAATAAACATTACCAAAATGTATATAATGCAAATTATGCAATATCAAATTTGTTATTGTACTTTAACAACAAAATTACTGTGTTATCTAAAAGGTTAATGTCTACTATAAAACATGAATTTGAACATCTTTCCCTTACCAGTACTACTGTCCATAGGTGCCATTTCATCACAACTATCATCTTCTAACATGTCATTCAATGGAACCATCTCTTCCTACAAAATATTTCAAGTGAAAAATACTTAAGTGATATATGTATTCTAACAAAGATTCATTTCAGTAATATCATGAATGTTTAGAATATAAAACATTTTCTTTTAAAAAATAATCCTAATAATATGGGCTATCACTATCAACAATAAAAGACAGTTATCATGGATTAATTGTACACATGATATTATGATACTGTGGATTCATTTATTTCCGTGGGTACCAATTTTTCGAGGATTGCTGAAAACTTGCATATTCGTGGATATTTGATTTCATGGTTTTGCTCTGTATACAAAGCCTATTGAAAATATGATATTCGTTGAACATTTGAATTCGTGGTTCACCTGTACCCACGAAACCAACGAAAATTGGTATCCAACAAATAATAATGAATCCACAGTATAATAAAAGTACAAAATAAACATATACGAAAAGAACAAAACTTTAATTGCTGTCCTTCATCTTCACAGTTCTTTGAATGTGATCAAGGATGAATTTTCATTCTTTATCTATGTTACCTAAACCCGAAGCCAGTTGTTCTACTTGTCTTGTGTTTTGGTTTTGTAAGTTTCATGACTGTTACTGGTTATAGTTTAAGGTGAAGATAAGTTGTTGTGAAGCTATCAAATTACTCCTGAAAATGTTTGAACAGATCAATTCAGGATTGACGATCCCTAAAGTTGCTTTACAAAACTGCTGTTTATTGCATTCTAGGTTTCCTTAGACTGTAATGAAATACATATTACTGTGATGAAATACCTATTTCTTACATTCTACCATACCTTATGAGATGTTCCTGAATTTTGAGCAGCATAAGCAATCTGTAGTAGTTCTACAAAGAAATATACCAAAAGGACCTGAAAAATAGAAACATTCAGGTTATCTTTAAATATTGTGTAGTTGGCAATATGATATGGTGTAGATGTCAATATGACATGAAGTAGTTGTCAATATAATATGATGTAATTTTCAATATAACAATTAAACATAGTGTAGTTGTCAATATCATATGGTGTAGTTGTCAATATCATATGGTGTAGTTGTCATTATGACATGGTGTAGTTGTCAATATCATATGGTGTAATTGTCAATATGATATGGTGTAGTTGTCAATATGATATGTTGCAGTTGTCAATATCATATGGTGTAGTTGTAAATATAATATGGTATAGTTGTCAATATAATATATGGTGTAGTTGTCAATATAATATATGGTGTAGTTATCAATATAATATATGGTGTAGTTGTCAATATAATATATGGTGTAGTTGTCAATATAATATAGTGTTGTTGTCAATATAATATATGGTGCAAATGTCAATTTTGTGTGGTGTAGTTGTCAATATAATATGGTGTAGTTGTCAATATGATATGGTGTAGTTGGCAATATGATATATGGTGTAGTTACCAATACGATATATGGTGAAGTTGTCAATATGATATGGTGTAGTTGTCAATATAATATGGTATAGATGTCAATATGATATGGTGTAGTTGTCAATATAATATGGTATAAATGTCAATATGATATGGTGTAGTTGTCAATATAATATGGTATAGATGTCAATATGATATGGTGTAGTTGTCAATATAATATGGTATAGATGTCAATATAATATGGTATAGTTGTCAATACAATATGTTATAGTTGTCAATATAATATGGTGTAGTTGTCAATACTATATGGTGTAGTTATCAATATGATATGGTGTAGTTGTCAATATAATATGGTGTAGCTGTCAATATCATATGGTGTAGTTGTCAATATAATATGGTGTAGTTGTCAATATAATATGGTGTAGTTGCCAATATGATATATGGTGAAGTTGTCAATATGATATGGTGTAGTTGTCAATATGATATGGTGTAGTTGTCAATATAATATGGTATAAATGTCAATATGATATGGTGTAGTTGTCAATATAATATATGGTGAAGTTGTCAATATGATATGGTATAGATGTCAATATGATATGGTGTAGTTGTCAATATAATATGGTATAAATGTCAATATGATATGGTGTAGTGGTCAATATAATATGGTATAGATGTCAATATGATATGGTGTAGTTGTCAATATAATATGGTATAGATGTCAATATGATATGGTGTAGTTGTCAATATGATATGGTGTAGTGGTCAATATGATATTGTGTAGTTGTCAATATAATATCGTTTAGTTGTCAATATAATATGACATAGTTGTCAATATCATATGGTGTAGTTGTCAATATAATATGGTGTAGTTGTCAATATGATATGGTGTAGTTGTCAATATGATATTGTGTAGTTGTCAATATAATATGGTGTAGTTGTCAATATGATATGGTGTAGTTGTCAATATGATATATGGTGTAGTTGTCAATATAATATTGTGTAGTTGTCAATATAATATGGTGTAGTTGGCAATTTATGGTGTAGTTGTCAATATGATATGGTGTAGTTGTCAATATGATATGGTGTAGTTGTTGTGTCATCGTGTAAACTCAGTCATAACAGTAAAGGATTAAATTATTGAGTAAAAACAAAACAAAATTATACTAGGACCTAGGAAGTTGTACATAAATTATGACACACCCTCTGGTGTTGGTTTATATACATGTCAAGTTTAAAATTTGAAATCATAACGGTTCTCAAGATATAGAGCGGACACGATCTTTACCATAGGACATGGGGTTGTCAACTGAAACCAAAGTTTTTGACCTTGACCTTTGACCTAAGAAGTTGTACATACATTATGACACACCCTCTGGTGTTGGTTCATATACATGCCAAGTATAAACTTTGAAATCATAACGGTTTTCAAAATATAGAGCGGACACGATCTTTACCATAGGACATGTGGTTCTCAACTGAAACCAAAGTTTTTTACCTTGACCTTTGACCTAGGAATTTGTACATACATTATGACACACCCTCTGGTGTTGGTTAATATACATGTCAAGTATAAACTTTGAAATCATAACGATTCTGCAGATATAGAGTGGACACAATTTGTTACGGACGGACGGACAGACTGATCACTATAGGGCATCCGCCATTAGGCAGGGCCCAAATTAAAAGACTCAGACAAATTGTCAAATGTAAATCAATGAATAAGTGCAAGAATTACTGGACATCACAAAGGTTCCCGTAAAATTTGACATCACAACAGAAAATATCTGACGCCACAATGGAAAAGTGATTGTTGTATGAAGTCAATAGTTCAAGAGGCGCAAATTCTTGGGTCAAGCGCCGCAGATTTCCAAATAGCGATAAGGTGTATTGTATATGTAAAACTGATCACTGAGAGAATTAGACTAATAAAAATGTAAACCTTTAAGTTATTGAATAAGTGAAAGAATTGTACCTGTATAACTGATCCCAGAATGAAAGAAATAAGGAAAGGGTATAATCCTGCTCTTGACAGGGTCACAGGTAGTCCTGTAAAAAAAATCTATGTCTAGGTCATATGTTATAAAAGTAAAATAGTATATGGAAAAATACATCTCAGCATATAAAAATAAGTAATAATGTAATCTTTCTAGTAATTCATCATTCTTCAATCTTACAAATCACTTCATGTATTATTAAATTAGATTAGTCCCCTCATATACAACTATAGCAAGAATATTATATCCATTTATATAAAGAGGTTCTATGTATCATGTCTTGAGTATCGATTCTAAATGTTCTCTTGAAATATGTAATAAAAAATTTTAAAAATAGAAGATGTGGTGTGTAGGTAAATGAGACAGCAATCCAACAATTCAAGAAACCAAAGGACATCTTGAGATTAACATACAGTCTTCAATCCATTTAGAGAACATGTCTTCACTCCGGTTTTTCGATAGGGTTCATGTTGCTCAGTCTTTAGTTTTCTATGTAGTGTTTTGTGGACTTTTGGTCTTTTTGTCATATTTTGTTTTTTAACATGGCTCTGTTAGTTTTTCAACTACTTATGAGTTTTGAATTTTTTCTTTCTTCAACAGTAGACATACACATATTAATTTCTATACATCATATGTCAAGTTTTAAATTACCAAGAGTCTCAAGATTTTGTGAATAAATAAAAGATCTGCCACTGAATTCCCTAAATGATAAAAAAAAAAAAGAAAAAGAAAAAAAGATATACATGTACATGCATCATGTACATGTATAACTAAGAACAATCAATAAGGAGTTTCCTCATATGGGACAGGCAAATGGAAGAGTTGCTTCTATTCATAATTGCTCAATACACAAAGTATTGAAAACATCAAAACCCTAATTACACCAATTTAACTTTTGCTTTTAATTATTTTATTTATCATGTTTATTGGTCTAACCCACTGCAATCTCCTTTCAAAGATCATCCAATCAATGATCTTCAGCACTGAATGCATGGTATACCAATGTAAACATTGTAGTAGTTTATTTAACGGCCTAAGCTGCCTGCCTTACCCATAAAGGAATTGCAATCTCATTTTAAACATTCTAAATATTGAAAGAAAAAATATCTGATCAGAGAGAAAATCATGTTTGATTAATCAGAAGTTGATTGATATCATTTTGGTCTTTACTTACCTAGAATCCCAACTCCTAAAATGGTAGCTATGGTAACAAAATCTGAAGAAATAGAACATTTATAAAAAATACATGTCGGCAACAACTAAATAAAATATTTGGACCAAATGGACTGTTAACATGATTAAACATGTTAAATTAATGAAAAGTTTATGGTCAATAAATAGATTTAATATAAGGTAATCAGCTGCTCAGGTAAACTGCAGTACGGTATTACATGTATGTCTTAGGCTTTTTCTGTTTTTACTATCAATTTACAGTGATGTTGTCAAAACGTTTCATAATTGATTGTAATGTGTGCTTAATTGAAGGTACAATTCTTTTAAAATAAAAAAATGATAATGAAAAACAATCCCAAAATCATGAAAATCTACAAAAACAAGTGTCTATCTAATTTTTCATCGGAAATAACCCTGTCTGGTAAATCTGCCAACACATACATTGAAGAGTTGCATTTATAAAACAATTTCTTATGCAATAGACTGCTTCATTATAGATAAAAAAGAGGTAATTCCATTTTTAGAACGATGCTTACAATGTATGTCATGTATTCATTCCTGTTTAAATGGTTTTACACATCATTTTTGGGGGCCTTTATAGCTTGCTGTTCGATGTGAGCCAAAGCTCTGTGTTGAAGGCTGTACTTTGACCTATAATGGTTTACTTTTACAAATTGTGACTTGGATGGAGAGTTGTCTCATTGGCACTTATACCACATCTTCTTATATCTATATATTATGTTTAACTTCCATTCAAAGATGAATAACAGAAAAATATGGATATCCTGTTGTTTAAATATAGACATTTATTTGGAGGACTATTAATTGGAGTCGACTCAATTGTATAATAATCAATATACATTTTTTATGTACTAAACAGGTTGGGAATAACCCCTCAAGGAAATGGCTGTCCCTTTTATCTAGATTGCAAGTGATAAAAACTTTAACCCACTTCTAAGTACAAATGGGCATATATTTATATCATTTGCAGAAACTTTCCCAAAGAACAATAAGTCTATCTGGTATTATATACACCTTATCGCTATTTGTCCGCCATTACTGGACATCACACAGGTTCCCGTAAAATTTTGACGTCATAATACAAAATATCTGACGCCACAATGGAAAAGTGATTGTTGTATGACGTCAATAGTTCAAGCGGGACAGATTCTCGGGTCAGCCGGGAATAGCGATAAGGTGTATTGACAAAACATGTCCATGGAATTTGGAATATTCATGGACTTCAGTCTTCTTTATTATTGAAAATAAGAGGACGCCTCTTTTTGAAAAGTTGTTCCAAATATATTAATTATCTCCCTTTCAAGTTACAGAAGCTAAGGTTTTCTTTAACAGCAAAATAATCCCTTGTCTGCGGGACTCTCATTTAAAGGATACCCCTCATCTAGGGGGTTAATCCCAACCCGATAAAAATTTCCACTGGATTTTGACTTACAACTTTGTAAATATACAAACATCGTTGCATGACGACCATTCTTATAATTCTGTTTTTTACCCATGTTAAAATCTATCATAAACACTTTTTAAAATTTCATTTTGATATCGCAATACTGTACGATTTCAGGGATTGGTAAAAGTCAATTTTGTTTGACGTTGCAACATGGGCGCAGACATTTTGAAATTGTGTAATAGGCAAAACCCGTTCCGGTTTTCTGTTCCGGTTATTGATAATATAAATAACAACTAAAGATCACTATAATAATAATAATTATGATAATGATAATGATAATGATGATGATAATGATAATGATAATGATAATCGTCGTCGTCTTCGTCACCATCGTCGTCGTCCTTATCAAATTACTCAAATAAATTAAGCACACACCACACAAAGAAACAAACAAGAGCGACAAATTCAAAACAAAACTTTTAATTGGACCATTAAGTTGCCTTGCTTATAAATACTCTGAATACGAAAGCTGTTTTGAAATTCATAATATAAAGATAAGCTCTGGAGAGCTTTTAACCGAATGCATAAAAACAAAACCAACAATTAACATCAAAACACAAGCATGCCATTAGGAAAGCACACATACATGCAAGCATAAGCGACACAAGAGCATAATAATGTAAACAGCAAACTCTGATTTATTTAAAAGGACAACGAAGTTTGAAAAGATCTGAAAACCAAAGTAAAACCAAGCCTTCAGCTGCACATGTAGACTCTAATTTACATACGAAATGTGATAAGTTGTTGTTGAGATACAAACCTTATCCAAAATCACTGAAGCATGACACTGAGTGCAAAGCCATATGTATTGGTCAACTGAGACAAAAACTCAAGGGTTAACTACGATTTTAGAGTATCGACTCAATCAAGTTGGCTCTATAAATATGATAATTTTATATAATTAGACGTCAATGTAGCGTCAAATATAAGCCAGTTTGACATTTTAGTGCGAGGCCGCTATACTAGCACTTCTCCAGATATATTCTTACTCGAACGTATATGACTTAAGTCAGTGAAGCAGTGTAAAATCTACACTAAAGTGATTTCCAGTTTATCTGGAAGACAGCCATATATTGTCCCTTAGATAAATCACCACACTTTGCGATATGGCTGTAGACTACGTAGTATCTGATGTCTGAACGTGGACGGTTAACTTGATCCGAGTCAATTTGAAAATCTTTTAAATCAGAGGCTGTCATAATACGGTCTTCGGTTCGTACTGACACCAAGTTTAATAATTAATTGTAAGTCACTTGGGATTTTAGAAGTTTATAAACAGCATCAAAGCCACTGAATCGTGAAAAATATGTCTAGTGACCTTCATGACCTGTCTCTCTAGGTGTGCATATGTTTTTCAGGTGAGATTGCTATACGACTTTACGTTTTCCAAAAAGGACTTAATAGACGAACGCCGAAGGTATTCCGATCAATAATACCCCTATACCTATATCAAAACACATACCACATATCAGATACTGTTGACCTGTTAAGTATAAATGTGCTGAGGTACAGATTTCATCATGGAAACATATGTATGGATAAACTGAACCACTGAAGCGTTAAAATTAGGTTAAGACCATATATGACATATGCAAGACAACGGTAAAACTACCGGTAAAAGGTCCCTCGCAGCCAATCCACGTCCTCACTCCAAGTCACATACCAACTATTTTTGGCTCATCATATACTGAGAATCGCAACTCATCCTCTTGGAAAACTGAACTGACCACAAAAGCCTGATTATAAGGTCAAGATTAAATGACATGTACAGGATTGACACACACTCTTTTACTTATAATCCAATCACTTTCGTGTATAGATGCCTCGTATGCAATTATTATTTGAGCATGACTATAAGGATGAACCCATAAGATACCTTTAATGTGAGACGAACATCAACTCTTTACGAACAATCAACAAATCAAGCTTTATTGACCTATTAAGTACAAGCAATCGTCCCAGGTTAGGTGACCTTTAGTTGCCAACTTCTTCGTCATTTGGTCTCAGGTTGGAAGTTGTCTCATTGGCAATCATACCACATCTTCTTTTTTTAAAATCCACTCTGAAAATTTAACTTGAATATTTGAGTCTGAAAATGAGGTCTCATTCTATTGAAAATGATTCATCATACACACTTTTGATACCCTAAGTGAAAGTAAAAGATAATATATTGAGTTTATTTGTAAATTTTGAACACTGTCGGCCTAAATAACACACTCTCTCGCGTGGCGCAGACCAGACAAAAACTTACATGGACGATAACCTGATTTAACTTTTTTAATCTCCTCCTTTGAAAGCTGAAATAGTCAATTTCAACCATACTAAGCCAGGATGATCCTTTGGTTATTGACAAATATATATATCAAAAAAGCGGTGCGATTGTTGCCACGGCTTCGTCCACCAACCAACAGGACCACGGTAGAGGAAAACAAAATCGGAGATAAGTATGGTGTACCATTTGGTTCAAAAGGTATTTTTATCGGTTAACCGCTATTTATATACCGGTTAACCGCTATTTTTATCGGTCAACCGCTATTTAATGTCGGTTAATCGCTATTTTATCGATTAACCGCTATATATTTGTCGGTTAACCGCTAATATTACCGGTTAACCGCCTTTTTTATCGGTTAACCGCTATTTTTATCAGTTAATTTGCTATTAATTTATCGGTTAACCGCTATTTTTATCGGTTAACCGCTATTTTTTATTGTTAGTCACTTCTAATTTATCGTCTATGAACAAAACAACTAGTTATTAGAAATAAGTAAGTGATTGATGGAGGAAGTTTATCGCTTAACCTGTTTCAACAGTAATTTGAATTGCTGACTCCTCCCATGTTGGTCAATTATTCCCACCCAACTTAAAGAATTGTTTGACGAACGCCCACTTGTTTCGAGCGTTGAGCACGTGACAATATCATAGCACATAGCACTATATTGCACGTCAGCAATTTTTATTTTATTTATGACAAAACGTATTGCTTTGCGTGAATTAATCACCAAAGAATGGATTAATTTACCTCTCAGATTCCCATCTTCTCCCGCCCTCACCTCCTTTTTTATATTTACGCCGACAAAACAACGCGGTAGACGCTTTCCTGGTGATGGAATTTACAATTTCTACCTCTTTATTCCTAAATATCATAATTTCTAGATCGATTCGTGATTTATTGTTTTTTTTTTGTTCATTCTCTTTATAAAACATTGAAAAAAATATTATGCACTGGTGGTTTTTGGCTTATTAAGCATCTTTAACGCTTCTACAAGATACCAAATGACACAGAAATTAACAACTATTATAATAGGTCACCATAAGGCCTTCAACAATGAGAAAAGCCCATACCGCATAGTCAGCTATAAAAGGCCTCGAAATGACAAATGTAAAAAAGTTCAAACGAGAAAACTGACGACCTAATTTATGTACAAAATAATGAACGAAAAACAAATATGTAACAGCAACAAAAGACAACCACTGAATTACAAGCTCCTGACTTGGGAGAGGCAGATACAGAATGTGGTTGGGTTAAACTAGAATACATTTTTCAGAAAATTTATGAATACCGGTAGATTTTTTCTTGAAAATGTATCACTTGATTTTTTATGAAGCGTTTTTTTTGTTTAGGTAAAACACATTTTACTATCACATGAACCCAGAATCCTTCATGTGATGATATAAAACTAAAACCATATACTGTGACCTATAAGAGTCTAGTAGTTATTCGTGTCGTTGGATTGCTGTCTAAATGACATATACCATTGTTTCTAATGATACATGCAGAAAAGTCTTAAAAGAATGCTCACAGAATTATGAGAATAAAATGTTTCTTTGGAAATGGTTAAGATATATTATAAACAAAAAAACATTGGATGGCAATAAAATAGATGCATGGAATGTGCCACGGGAGTTTACAATACATTTTATGACACAAGTAACACGATACCGAATGGCATATCTCCCTATTTCTAAAATATTTTGCACACTTTGAATTTGATCCGAGTTATTTTGGAATATGAAATACAAAATGGGGGTCACCATTTTTGTTTTCTTGTAATTTTCATAGGAAAACTTCAATTTTGGTGGCATAGGAAAATGATCACTTTAGGCCAAATATAGCCCTGAATTTCAGCTTTATCGTAAAATTTCAAAATCTTAAATGGATCTGTTTTTAAAAGATTTACTTTCTTGGTAAAAGAAATCTCTTCATAAGAGTGCATTCTTTGCTTCAAAATCAGCACATTTTTTATATTTTGTCAAAATAGGATGATTTTGTGAATTTCGGAAAATTCCGGACCTATAAGCTTGAGAAAACCCTTGGCTGCAACCTAGGATTCAAAATGTTCTGTAACCAATTGTTGCCAATGATGATATTGAATCCCTAGACACAAAACTTTCTGAATTTGTATGGTGGCCAAAGTAAATTATGCAAAAATATGTTAAGAATTATTGACCAAATCAAATAAAGAATACTTAAAGAGTCAATTATACTTCGTCATATGTAATATGATGTGCCAAATTGAAGTTATTTTGTAATAAAAGTAATATCATGACTATTTCTATGTGATCTGTGTAGTATTATGGCCTGATTAAAAAAAACCATCAAAATCTTACGGCAAATGTTAAACCTTCGTGAACTTACATGGATATAATAAGGAAAAAGCCCTTTTCGACTTACAGTGGAGATCACTTCTAACCTCTCATTAGAACTGTCAGAATAATCTGTTATAGAACTGTTCTAAACTGTCCTAGAACAGTTCTACCTAGAAAAGTTCTACCCTAGAACTGTTCTAAGTAGAACTGTCAGAATCAGTTCTAGGTAGAACTGACCAAATCAGTTCTAGGTAGAACTGTCAGGATCAGTTCTAGGGTAGAACTGTCTAAAACTGTTCTAGGTAGAACTGTCCAAATCAGTTCTAGTCTTAGAACTGTCAGCAGAACTGAACAAATCAGTTCTAACCATAGAACTGTCCGGAGCTTTACTTTTGCGCCAATTGGCATTTCATTTGCGCTAAAATAATCTTTCATTTGCGCCACAAACCATATTTCATTTGCGCCAAAATAAAACATTTCATTTGCGCCAATGATACAGGTTAATACAGGTAATTAGTAAAACAAATAGTTATATTTAAAGGAGACTTTTCATAATAACCTCAAAACACAATTTTTGATTGCATCATGAAATATATTTCTCCGAAATCAGTCATCGTAACCATAATGAAAGCAATATACACGGATACGTTCTTGATAACAGATATTTCATAATAAAATTCTGTTATAAATTAACGAGATCATCAAACCCAAAAGGAAGCACTATACACTGGAGTAAGACCAAAAGTTCGTTCTGACACAAGACTTGTAAGCAACGGCCCGGATGTTCTCATATACACTGGATAAACTATATATGTGTGGTCAAAATAAAAAATTACAGACTTATTTTATATTTATAGTTTTATATCGAAGTGACTCTCAGTTTCATGTATAAGAAATGAGCATTTTAACTTACTTAGATATCAAGGGGGGATACCCTAAAAAAATCTTATTCACGATAAAACGATTTATATTTTTAACTTTTCCGTTAAAAGTTACCTGTAAAATGGCGCAAAAGTAGTTTTAATTTTTTGGCGCAAATGAAAGATTGGATTTTGTAAAAAAAAAAATTTGGCGCAAATGCAATGCGCCCGAACTGTCAGCAGAACTGAACAAATCAGTTCTAGCCGTAGAAATGACCAACCCTGTCATGATTGTAGAACAGTTCTAAATGACGTCACTGCACTCAGGGCATCTCACTTGTCACCATTCAGTGTTATTATTATCGTTAATAAAGACACACGCAAAATGAGAAATTTTTAATATATATTATATTCTTTTGATTTATTTATATTTAAGACAGAGAGTTCTTAAAACTGTTCTATGGATAGAACTGACTAAATCAATTCTAGCCGTAGAACTGACCAAATCAGTTCTAATCGTAGAACTATTCTAGTCGTAGAACTGTTCTAGCCGTAGAACTGTTCTAGCCGTAGAACTGTTCTAGTCGTAGAACTGACCAAAGTCTAGGTAGAACTGTCTAAAACTGTTCTAGGGTAGAAATGTCAGGATCAGTTCTAGGTAGAACTGTCTAAATCAGTTCTAGGTAGAACTGACCAAATCAGTTCTAGATCAGAACTGTTCTAGCTAGAACTGTCTAAAAGGTGTCAGGGTGACAGTTCTACATACTGTCCTAGAACAGTTCTCCTGACAGATTTGATGAGAGGTTAGAAGTGATCTCCACTGTATCTGTTTAGATTTTTCAATGTATGGCTATTTTCTTATATATGGAGAAATAAGACTGACATAATATCCTGGATTGTATACTACATGTAATTGCATGTATGTATAAAAATACTAATGTCACCATCCCTTGTTTTTCTAGATAAATTGCTTCAAAGTTGATCAATCAATACGTTTAGAATTTGACCGAAAACGTGTATCAGTGACGTTATTGAATATAGAAAAAAATTAAACGTTATTCTTTATTCAGCAGCTGAGGTTTTGAAAAAAAAAATATGTGTCGGGATCTGACAGGTATTTATTTTAGTTTTATTTCGCCTGTTATCTTTCGTAAATTTTATAGTTATTAAATATAAATTTCTACTGATTTAATTTATTTCGTCCTACACAGGGATATTTCACTATCGTGTGAAATCTACACGAATTTCACCTCAAACGAGCTTAAACGTGAAACTCACGTGAACTGATTTCCACGTGAATTTTATGATAATTTCATGTATAAATCACAAGAACTTTGTACACGTGAAATTCACGTGAATTCAAATTACAGTTATTCATATAATATCTAAATTTTCATATCTAGTTAAAATTATGAAAAATATTATATTTATTTTACCATACTTGTCGATGGTGATGCCACCGCTGCATCCATGCATGAATAAAGTGCTCCAAAAATTTGTTTCAGTAAACAGAGATGTTGAAGTACAATTTAAACTGATTGATTGATTGTTGCTTAACGTTCATTGGCAAATATTTCATTCATGCCCAGAACGATACAATAAAATTTGAAACAGTTTTGTCTTTAGAACACATTGTATGCACCGGTCAAAAATATTAAACATTCTGGTGTGAAAATTATTCAGAAAACAAATATCCTGATCAAATACACATTCGAAAATGTAAAATAACAAATCCAAGGAAATTCAAAACGAAAAGCCCATTTCATGCTTATCGACTGGGAGGATAAAAAGCCCAAACACAACAATGAATGGAAAACAACTGTCATATTCCTGAATTGATACAGGCATTAATATAATATATTCTGTGTGCGTAGTTAGTCAGACAAACCTTCCAAACTGTATGCAAAATTTCTCTTAAAAAAAGTTCAACATTCTGCATGTCATTCGTGGAAAATTAGACCAAAAATAAACCTGAGAATATCTATATATGCACCCTCTTTATAAGTAAAACACTCTGCGCAACATTAAAGTTCCAGCTTGAAATTATACATTCGGGAGGAGTAAACCGGAGTCTGTACTCTGCGTGCCTTTATTTATTATCAAAATGCCATATTCAACAACCTGTCATTTAGAAAAATAATCCTGACGAAATGCACACCTTAAGTATATGCAGTAACATTAAGAAACTAATTTAAAAAATAAAGCTTTTAAAAACTGTAGTCCGAAGAAATTAGTCGTATAAACCTTATACCAAGTAATGGATGGACGGTCGAAAAACTGTCATTTTTTCGTGGGAGCAAAATGTATATTAGCGTATATATGATGATGTCTTATTTTATAAAGCATTTGGTGACAAAATAATTTTTTGAATATATGCAGTAGTTCATAGTTGAAAGGTAAGTTGTAGCAATGTAAGCAAGCTAACATCTACATCATTTGGTCTTTGGTGGAACTTGTCTTATTGGCTATCATACCACAACTCCTGATTTCATAATGATTTCAGTTTTCTCCCGAAATTCAAGAATTTTAGACTTTAACAAATGTGTACTAAATAACTGTATGCTACTGTGATAATTAAAATCTGGCTATTGTTGTGAACATGTGCTGTTATAATTTGAAAGATCTAATACTTGCTATACTAAATATACCTATTAGCCTTCTATTTCAAGGAACCAACGAATGTTAACTAAAACTACAAATTTGCATTAAAAAAATATACCCGCCAATCTTGCATTATATATCTTACATATCCATTTATTCACACACAATATTACCAACACTTTGAATACCTTTTTCACATACATACTTGTATACTTGTTATAAAAACTCCTTATAAGACTGCGAATACCCTAGGGCTTTTCCTTACGCCTATGTGAACAATATGCCACTCCCAAAAAAGGCAACTTTGATAATCGTCTTTCAGTCGTTGTGTTCCCCCCCCCCCCCCCCCCCCCCCACTTTGTGGAATGGTGCGTTAACAATGTTCATAATCTATACTTGTACATTATGTCCAACTCAAAACACCAAAAACACACCCATCCCCTTATATCCAAGCGAATTAATATCAGATCTAAACGATTTTAAGATATCGCTGGTTTTTTTTCAGTTTGTTTCTTTCGTTTGAATAATATAGGTTAATGAAAATATCTCTTAATAATTAATTTTGTTTTGCGTTTGAAGCGCTTTTCAGGATTTACTTTCATCAGAACGCAGATCATCTCTTATTGCGGAGCCACGCATTTATTTTGATGATTTATTTGTTTGTAAATTTCGAGAAAATAATTTGAAAAAACTAGATCTGAATTATTTAATTTCATTTCGTCCTAACCAAGTGCACATGTATTTCAAACCTTTGTTAACTTTCTCCTCATTCCGATGTTGCTGTCCTGTTTAGACTGCGCATATACGAATCCAAAGCTAGAAAAATAGTTTCATAGCTATATAGGATTTCTTCTGTACAGTCCAATACATTTCAGAGACTGTTAACACTTGGAACACAGGGAAAGTTTTTCGGTCAAATAACCAAATTAAACTTTCTTTTCTTCATTCCATGCCGAACAATTATTTTCTATCCGAGTTTGAATGTCTGCTCGTACGGGGCTTTTATGCCTGATTTCCAGTTACATTAATTTTCCTTTTTCGATTTTGCTAGCGGTGTTTTTTGGCGACCATTAAAAAACGAATGAGTTTCTCAGCGAAATTGTATTAATAGTGGTACAATTCCTCGTATTTTCACACATCATCCTTTTTATAAATTAGATTTCTACTTTCAAAACAAAATTTCATTGGGAAACAGTGTGCATCATAAATAAGAATGTATTGCAAACAAATAACCAAAAAATCAAAAAAATCTCTGTTATGCATAAGGATATATAATAGATAAATCGTACAAAATTAATGCTTACTAATTAATAGAGACAGCTACGTTTGAAAAGTTTATTTTCAAATGTAAAGAATGAGCAGAAGAACTGTCGTAAGACGACGAAACAATCAATGTCAACTAATTATGTATTGCATTAAATCTCCGATCGGCACTATGCATTTAGGCAAAGTTAAGTCAAAATTAGCTTCACCAATATTAGACTTCTTTGTTGCTTAAATATTAAATTTTCATCTAGAAAATGTTTAGCTGTCATATATCACCATTTCAAAACCAAATTCAACTTAATTGGCCAAGTTGAATTAAACAGCTTTACATAAAGTTTAAATTATAGAAACCATATATATCCCGAATATTTCGTGTATAATTGTGTATGCCAATTCATAACTAATATTTAAATCTTTAAGAGACAGATGTCGAATCACTCACGACTGAAAAAAACCTCTGACAGTGTGAAAACCTTTACGAATATACTTCATAGCACATTTACCCTAAAATCTTAATGCAAATTAATGGACAAAATATTTGGGGCTAAAATTATATCATCCCACAATTGTTTTGCATTAATTTTTTATTCCTCATTCACTCGAGAAGAGATCGGGAATTCGTCGAGTAGCGGTCAAATTGATCTAGAAATGGTTGTGTAATCGAGTTTGGAAAACAAATATTTTACCGATCAGTACTCGATCAACTCGACCTTTGCTCGACTAATATCCTATCATTTCCCGATCAACGCCAACCTGTTTGATATTTGGTATAGATTTACTCGACCAATGCCCGATGGCTTCCAGATCACTGCAACTTCTATTATTTTTTTTTTTATCCCAGACCAACTCGACAAATACCCGATCCCTACGTGACCACATTCGACCACTCTTCGATCTCTACTCGGCCATACACGAATACACATGTATGTTACATGATTCTCTAAAAGAGTGCAGATCTGATTAACTCTCATAACTTCTGCAAAAATATATTGTCACTGTTTATTTTTAATTGTACAAAAGATTAACTCCGCAAAAATTCTTCCATGTACAGTACTTTTCTGTACTTTTGCAAGGAGGGTTACAATTTTAAAAGAGAAGCAAAAGGTACCAAAGGAACAATCAAACTCAAAGGTCGAAAACAAACCGACACAGCCATGGCGAAAAACGAAAACCAACGAGGAGACAAGAAGCAGTCAACATAACACAACATAGAAAACTAAAAACTTAGCAACACAAAACCCAACAAAAAACTGGGATGATCTCAGGTGCTCTGGAACGGAAGTAGATTTGGCCAGAAATTTTTGTAGTATAAAAATAAGAAGATGTGGTATAATTGCCAACTCTCCACAAAACACCAAATGACACAGAAATTAACAACTATAAGTCACCGTACGGCCAATTGTTTACAAACACTTTTTTCATAAGAACTTTTTGACTCAATTTTACAAATGATTTTTATTTGATCTCTTGATAGATATATGTATACAGTTTCAGACAAGGTACAAAATGTATCACTTCAAGGCATTGAAATTTTACTTTTGACCAAATTTTTGGGAAATATATACGTGACATCTTTCCCCACTTTTTGCAATATGCTTTTATCAAATACACGCACGGTGTTTTCGCCGTGTCAGCTTCTACCTCACCTAGATTTCACGGCACCGATTGCTGTCTATGCCTTCTTGTTCGTCTTTCTACGATCTCTTCAAGCTCCGTAACAGCTATTAACCTGTCTCTCTTGAGCTCTTACTACCTTGCCCACAAACCCAACTGCTTTATTTCCATGTAGATATATTAATTGTGTTACTTTACATTCTGTGAACTACTGAATCTAGCCAACTAAATGGAGAATGTGTTCGTGGGACATATATAATGCCCCGGCTTGCATATAACGTTATAAAAGGTCATTACTCCAGAACGGTAAAAGTGACCACCCAAATTCGCACTTGATCTGTTTTTTTTTTATGGTAATAAGCATATTGTATATACAATTAAGTTAGAGAACGGAAACTATTTGTTGGGACGTACGTATGTACGGACAGACAAGGGTAACACTCAGGTCTATCTGGTCTGATCGAGATCGGGCTGAGATCGAGTATAATTGATTTGGTCTAGCTAGTCGAGTAAAGATCGTGTATAGCGATCGTGAACTGGTCGGAATAATCGAATATGTATACAATTAATGGTCGGGTTGGAGTCGTGATGGAGTCATTTAAAAGGAGTTGTGAATTGTCGAGTTAAAGTCGTGTACAGTCGGATAGCGGTCAGGTAGAAGTCGTAAACAGGCCCGATCGAGAATTTGGTTACGCTTAATCTAGCAAATTTGGACAATCCGGATCATCGAGTTGATCTGATCGGCAGTGTGAACCTAGCTTAAGCAACAACATCAAAATAACTGTATATGTTCGTGAGAGTCAGGCTCGATGATTTAATTGGCTATTCGAGTATTTCCACCGATTGTAAAATAAAAAGATTTTTGTGTACATTTTTTATAATCATAAAACGATGCAACCATGCATCTAATGTCGTCTGATAGGACCCAACACTGTTTTAGTATTTCGGCAGTTATAAAGCTTGGGTTGGTCCTCTTAGACTTGAATACGATCAAATATAAAAATTATTCATATACTAGTACATGTTAAATTATAAATATTTAAATGATTCATCAATACATGTCATGACAGATCTGCCATCATCAGGGGTCCAACTGTCAATTGTTTGTTTTTAAGTCTTGATCTAGTAAGCATGTCCCCTAGACTTTTGTGATTGCTCTACATAACTGTTGGTTCAACATTAAACACTTGCCCACATTCTTCGTCAGACTGCAATAAATGCTAATATTTTATGATACCTTTTTACGAATACATGGGTTATATTTTGTTATTAAAAATAATGAATATATTCTTTTTTATCTAAATTTTTGTGCTGCAATATTTCAGTAGAATCAATAAATAGAGCATATGTTATTATACTAGTTTCGTCGTTTTTGACGTTATCATAACCTCTCTCTAAAATTTGTTAGATTTGTATTAATTTGTTATGGTCACTTATTGTTTCTGTATCGGCCGCTTCATCTTAAATACATCATTGGAATACATGCTGTGATAGACAGCTATTTCGATTCAGATTGATAACATTTGTTTCTATTAAATGTATTTCAAGGTCAAGAATGCCATATGTTGTAAATCTTTGACTGAGTAGTTTGAGATTTCATGGTTAGACTTTAGTAAAGGATTGTCCAGACGAAAAAAATCTTTAACGTCATCTGATGCTCCATTACTAGTATATATTATAAATCCATCACCCTATATTTTCCATGTTTTTTTTATGTCGAAATGCAGAAACTATCTTATTCATTATTTCAAACATAAGTATGCCACAGATTTCCTGTAAAAAAACTGCCGCCAATTATCGTACCTAGTATTTTTTTTATATTTTCCAATCAAATTAAAATAAAAAGTAATCTATAATGAGTATCAGTCAACAGAAGTATTTTATTACATTGACCGTTGGGACATCGACTTTGAATATGTCAGTTTGGATTGCTCTATAAACAACTGTCATACAAGTTTGAGGTTTAGCTAGCTATAAAATCAGGTTTACCTCACTATTTTCCTCCGAAAATGCTTTTACCAAAATAGAGATATGACGGTTGTTTTTCACTCGTTCCGTTTATTGATAATGTTTGATTTTGTAATTTTATATGGACCCCACCCCCATCCCTTCCCCAACCCCATGCCCCTCCTTTTTGAAAAAACCTTGGAGTCCTTTTTGTTATACTTTTCAGTGGCATAGGCTCCTTTAACTGCAACTAATAGAACAATTTTAGGAAGATTTGTAAATATTTGTGTTGTATCAAACGAAACCGACAGGCTATTTGCTGTAGGTTTTAATTTCTCATTGATATTAATGAAAGTTGAAAGTACAGATCTGTTATACAGGTAGACTGATTTTTACGAAGCTCGGTAGGGACCTATGCAGACACAATATATAAATCGTTCGACAATACACAATATTTTGTGCGCTCATTATATATTTTGTGCGTTTAATATAAATTTATATAGTGCGCACAAATAAATATTTTGATTGCTCGATATAAAATATTGTGGTATCAATTAATATTTTGTGCGCTAAATATGAATATATTTTACGCACAAATTCATATTTTAGTTTTCATGTGGTAGTGCTGTCTCATGTCTATAGTTCAGAGAGATTCATCAGTCATAATTATAGAGGATTTTTAAGGTTTTATTTTGACAAAAGGTTAGAATGCAGCAAAATTATCACACTTCTCGCAAAGTATTAAATTTGCAGCCACGTCCGGTCAGAATGGGAACATTAAATCCGATGCCTCGTGTAAAAAGAGTGCCAGGCTCTTTAAACGTTAAGAACCCTTGCAGCAACTCTTTTATGAGTCCGCAGGTGACCTGTTGCAAGACTAAATTTCTATTCCTATCCAATATACCCTCATTTCCCGTGGTTGTCTAAATTTCTCTGTCAGTGACCTTAATCCCGGACGCCTCTATTACAGAACCTACCTATTTTTTTAGTTCTCGTCCTGAATATGCATGAAATATTTGCTACTGGAAGCTAAGCAACCAACTATCAATCAATCAATATCTCATAAAAGGTCAGTAACCAAAGTAAAGCCGATTCTATACGATTTGAGAGCCAAAATATTGCCTATGCTAAATAAGATAAAAGTCCAAGCCAGCCTATTCCCACTTTAAAAAAATTGTCGCGAAAGGATTTCCATTACCTATCAATTTTTTACCTGATTTGTCCTTAAACTAATACTCTTCGGATTTATAGTACTAGTATCAATTTTAAGGATGTACTTAGGTGAGATTTTGGAATTTGTGTCAGATGTTCTGACTCCTTGTTTTTTTTCCATACGATACAAGGTAAAATACACCCATCTATCTTTTCATACAAGACTTAATAGCTCATAAAAGGTCATTTGCAAAAATTTAAGCAGATTCTTAATTTCTTTTCTTTTGATTTGAGACCCAAATAATACCAATACAAATATAAGGTAAAAGTCCGATTCAGCCTTTTCCCGTCATATTTTAAAAATCAATTATCTTGAAAAGGAGCTCCATGATCTAACAATTTTTTTAGCTTATTTTGTTCCTTAACTAATGCTTTTTCGACAGTATCAATTTTAAATTCTTGATTTTTTTAATTTCACCTAAGTACATCCTTAAATTCCAGATATTTGTTTAATTTCACCTAACTCCAGTATTCAAGATAAAAGATTTTAAAGCATAACGTATTGATATAATTGGCGTGAGATGATGAGACTATGTTTTTAAAATATTAATTGCACGTAATTTGATGGCGTAAACCGCTTGCAATTGCTCCAGTGGTTCGTTTATTTTGAATTCTACTTGTGACCATGGACGTACGTCGTAAAGGAGCGATCATGCGATTAAGTTTGTTTGACTTTTCTTAAGAAGTAAATAATAAACATATTGGATAAACGTCAATAACACAGTAACCCAACAACACTAAAAAGATCTACATACGACCTAAAAATATGGATATTCGCCTCGGTTCTAGATAGGTTGGGAAGTAATACATTTTGGGGGAAACGCTTTTCATCATTTTTTCATCAAATTGTGCATTAATTGTAGTGATAAAAACTGGCGCAAAGTCAGTACATGGATTTACGATTTGCACAGTGTCTTTCGCAAGTTCTAAAAATCAAATTGTTCACAGTGCTTTGAATGTCATGCCGCTTAATTCTTTGTCCGAAATTTCAATCCCATTCATGTAGCCATGAATTTTATTTTACAATAGTACAATTGAAAATATTGTCACTCATTCAGTTTGCTTTTTTAAGCATTACTATGATCGAAAACATTAGCATAGACATGCATGTATATTCATTCACCCAAAAGGAATGTTGAAATTTGAAAGTTACTCCTATATGATATGTATATATATATATATATTTGTAGATTGTAAAGATTGTAGTGCTATAAAAAGATAACTGAAAAATCATTATTCTCTACATGTTCTTTTTTATGACGAAAAAAAAATACCCTTTAAGTTACACTACGCATCTGATCGTTTATTCTGGCAAACACCTGATTATTTGTACATCCCGCACAGCCAAACGGACGATCTACTTTGACGAGGGTTTTACTACCGTTGGAAGGAAGACCAATGATGACCATACTTTTATTCCCCAGTCACCCTTTGGGTATGCTATATTGAAGTCTAATATGCAATGAAAAGGGTGATACATGTATGGGGAAAATATTTTACCCTGTATCGTTAAAAAAAACCAAGGAGTCCGAACAGTTGACACAAATTCCTAAACAGGAGATGACTACATTCTTACATGTATTTCTCTGTTTCTAGTTTCCGTTTCCTTTCCATATTCCTTTTCCAATTTTTAGAAACTCTCATTTTCAGAGGGTCATCAAGTTGGTTACTTATTCCTTATTCGTTTCTTATTCCTTATTCGTTACCTTACGCTCCTCGGGTTATTTCACCTCTAAGAACCCATAGCTAACACCAGAGACATGAACAAATTTTAAAAGGTGCAACGTATTACACACGCATTACAAGCGAATAAGGAAAGAAAAGGTAACAGCGTATCAGTCGAGAGCTGAAACTGGTACATACACACTAATAGGGTTATTTTACTTCTACGTGTAAGTACCCATAACTTAAACTAAAGACAAGAAAAAATTTATAACCATTTTTTAAAAGGTGCAAAGTATAACACACGTATTACAATCGAATAAGGGACTAATAACTAACAGGGTATCAGTCGAGCGCTGAAACGAGTACATACGCTCTAATAGGGCTATTTCACCTCTAAGAACTCATAGCTAACAGCAGAGACATGATAAAAATTGAAAAGAATTTATTTAAGAGGTGCAACGTATAACACACGCATTACAAATGTTACAAGCGAATAAGGAACGAATAAGTAACAGGGTATCAGTCGAGCCCTAAACGGTTACATATGCGCTAATATGGTTATTTCACCTGCAAGAACCCACAAGAGACAATAAAAAAAAATTAAAATTGTTTTTAAAAGGTGCAACGTATACCCCATGTATTACAAGCGAATAAGGAACGATTAAGTAATAGAGTATCAGTCAAGCGCTGATACGGGTACATTCGTGCTAAAAGTGTAATTCACCTCTACACACAAAGAACTATCACCAGAGATAAGAAAGTAAAGCACGAAAAGAGAACTCATACTAAAATCGATTAAGTAATAAATAAGGAATAAGGAATAAGTAACGAATATTTAACGAATAAGAAATAAGTAACGAATAGGTAACGAATAAGGAATAAGTAACGAATAGGTAACGAATAAGGAATAAGTAACGAATAGGTAACGAATAAGGAATAAGTAACAAATAGGTAACGAATAAGGAATAAGTAACAAATAGGTAACGAATAAGGAATAAGTAACGAATAGGTAACGAATAAGGAATAAGTAACGAATAGGAAACGAATACGGAATAAGTAACGAATAGGAAACGAATACGGAATACGTAACGAATAAGGAATAAGTAACGAATAGGTAACGAATAAGGAATAACTAACGAATAGCTAACGAATAAGGAATAAGTAACGAATAAGTAACGAATAGCTAACGAATAAGGAATAAGTAACGAATAAGTAACGAATAAGGAATAAGTAACGAATAGGTATCGAATAAGGAAAAAGAATAATTAACGACTAAGGAATGAGAAATTAATAACCAACTAGACGACCCTCATTTAGAGCACTGTTTTACTTCAAATTCAGCATATAACATTGTACGTGTTTTTTCGAGAGCAAAAATATCATCAAGATAACGGTAAATGTTTTTAAATTTATCAATTAAATTTACTTCAGACGGATCTTTTCTGAGATTGGCAATTAATGCTCTTATTACAGTTGCAGAAAAAGGCTTTATATGAGTTACAGAAAATAAATCTGCAATCGTGAATCTAACCCAACATTAAAATAAAACTTTGTAAATGACCGATCAATTACTGAACCACACTGTGATATGATTCGCCTACCAGGTGAAATTACATTCAAGTTCATTTAATCCAGCCTGTTTTATTTGTTTTAACTTCTCCGTTTCAAGACGGTGATTTTTTTGGAGGAATATAAACTCTGACTACCTTAATTTATTTAAGTAGCTGGAAATGATCAATTTGATAAAGATAATTGATTGTGTCTTTAGTAAGTAATATCCCGAGGAAGGATTGCCTTGAAGTTACATCATGACCTTCCCTTTTCTTTATTTTGATTCTAATGCAAATGATTTAAGTCCAAAGTTTTCAGTTTTCAGTTTCAATAAGAAAACCCTCAGTATATTAGATATTGTTTACATTTCCTGATTTTTTTCAAATATAAAAATCGACAAATTCATGTAGAAATATGCACAAAATAAGATTATAAATGATAAAAATATCTTGTAATTTAACTTGAACCTTTGTGCACAAATGGTTCAGATCAACCTATTCCCAGTACTGATTTCCCCCGTTACTTGTACTGATGCTCCCAAAGTTTGATGCAGTATATCCTTAAAAAATAAAGATTAAACCAGGAATATTTGCCAAATGTGTTAAAAAAATATACATGAGCATGTTCTATTAAAAATGAATGGTCAAAAGGAAAAACAGTCTTTCATTTTTTACTTAAATTCATAGTATCGCAAATGTTTTACTTTACATGTTTTGGCTTATCAAGTCATCAAATTATAAACGTCAGAATTATGACAAGAACTACATGTACAATTCAGAGTTGGAGAGGAGGGGAAGATCGAGGGATAAGCTGCATGGTGGGTCAATTAATAATTCAATATATATATGAGAGTTCCAATTCAGGGTCAAATGTTACAACAGAATGTTTATATGACTTAGCAATGCGAATGTCCTGGCTATATGAAATAAAGTTTAGATCTGGAAATTAAAATTAGTAACTACTATGTTCTCAGTCTTATCTAAATAGTAAAATAAATTGCCATTTCCTTAACTATTCGTGCAGCTTATTCAAGTCATGGTCAACAACTGGTTTGATTGGCAGTGTATTAAGACCGAGCTGCTCGTTCAAACATCATCAGCAAAGTGTCTACTAAGAAAACGAGTTAATCAAATATGTCATTAGTTTATATATATATGAAATATTTTAGTCTAAGGTTCTTACTGATTCTTGAAGCACTTCAGCGGGAATGTGACCAAATACAGATGGTTTATTTTTTTCATTTTCGCTCTTTTTGTCTCCTTTGTAGGTCACTCATAAACTATTTAACAAGTCACATCAAACTGCATATTCTTTCATTTCTTTTTTATAGAAGAATCTTTATCCAACGTTCAAATAACTTAGAAAAGTCACACAAAAAACACAAAAAAATCGAAGTAGCTAAATTTTAATTAAACTGCTGAGAGCCTGTGTCGCTAACCTGACTCAACTTGGGTTTTTGAAATCATAAAAAAAAAGATAAAAATCATAACAGATACTTAAATAATGTTTGAGGCCAAATTTGGTTGATATTGGCCCTGTAATTTAATAATTAATCCCGGTGGCCATCTTGAACAGTAAATCAGCAACAAAGAAGCAACACTTCATCAGCACCTCACAAGGAACATTTATGACATGTTTGGTTTCATTCTATTGAGTGATTCTCTAAAAGAAGACATTTGTATGTATTTCCCATAGGTTCGTATGTTAAACTAAGTCCCCTCTAGCGGCCATCTTGGTAAAGGATTAGCTACAAAGTAACAACATTTGGTCAGCACCTTGTAAGGAACATTCATGCTATGTTTGGTTTTATTCCATTCAGTGGTTATCTAAAAGAAGACATTTGTATGTATTTCCCATAGGGTCTTATGTTTAACTAAGTCCCCTGCTTGCAGCCATCTTGGATGATGGATCGGCTACAAAGTAACAACACATGTTCAGCATCTCATAAGAAACATTCATGCTATGTTTGGTTTCATTCAATTCAGTGTTTCTTTAAAAGAAGACATTTGTATGTATTTCCCATAGGGTCCTATGTTAAACTAAGTCCCCCGATGGCGGCCATCTTGGATGATGGATCGGCTACAAAGTAACAACACTTGGTCAGCACCTCACAAGGAACATTCGTGCTATGTTTGGTTTCATTCCATTCAGTGGTTCTTTAAAAGAAGACATTTGTATGTATTTCCCATAGGGTCCTTTGTTAAACTAAGCTCCCCGCTGGCGGCCATCTTGGATGATGGATCGGCTACAAAGTAAGAACACTTGGTCAGCACCTCATAAGGAACAGTCATACTATATTTGGCCTGTGACGCTCACCTTGGTCTATGTGCATATTTAACAAAGGACACAGATGGATTCATGACAAAATTGTGTTTTGGTGATGGTGATGTGTTTGTAGATCTTACTTTACTGAAACATTCTTGCTGCTTACAATTATCTCCATCTATAATGAACTTGGCCCAGTAGTTACAGTGGAAAATATTTTGTAAAAATTTACAAAAATTTACAAAATTTATGAAAATTGTTAAAAATTGACTATAAAGGGCAATAACTCCTTAAGGGGTCAACTGACCATTTTGGTCATGTTGACTTATTTGTAGATCTTACTTTGCTGAACATTATTGCTGTTTACGGTTTATCTTTATCTATAATAATATTCAAGATAATAAACAAAAACGGCAAAATTTCCTTAAAATTACTTGTTCAGGGGCAGCAACCCAACAATGGGTTACCCGATTCATCTAAAATTTCAGGGCAGATAGATCTTGACCTGATAAACAATTTTACCCCATAGTCAGATTTGCTCTAAATGCTTTGGTTTCAGAGATATAAGCCAAAATCTACATTTTACCCCTATGTTCTATTTTTAGCCATGGCGGCCATCTTGGTTGGTTGGCCGGGTCAACGGACACATTTTTTAAACTAGATACCCCAATGATGGTATAGGCCAAATTTGGTTAAATTTGGCCCAGTAGTTTCAGAGGAGAAGATTTTTGTAAAAGTTAACGACGACGGACGGACGACGACGGACGACGGACGCCAAGTGATGAGAAAATCTCACTTGGCCCTTTGGGCCAGATGAGCTAAAAAAGCAGTTATGTACATTTCTATTAGTTGATGCACAGTTTTCCATTTTAGGCGGAATTTTGACGAATTTTCATAAAACGTTTGTTTCTCGTTATTAAATAAAGTTATACTTTCTTATTAAATAACTCTCTCCATTACTTTATACCACCCAGCCTGTAACATATATCGGACATAAATCGGAAAGAAGATGCTGAATCCACCTTTTTTCCAATAACATTTGCAATAATACAATTATAACAAAAAATACATTCTTCAAGTGATTTATTAAAAAAATATTGAATTAAAGCATTGGTAGAGTTTTTGAATAGCATTAACAATTTAATTCAATAATATAGAAAATGTATCATAGATATCGTTTTATGTCTGTGGGAGAAATATGGAAGAGAACAGTTTTTCATTTCTAATTTGGAAATAACACAAAATATATGTGCATGTTAGAAGATAACATTTCTCGTCTTCATTACACACGGTATCATCAATCGAATTATCATTTATACAGATTTGTAGTAGTGGAATATATACAAGCACCTCTATTTGATAAATGAGCATTTTCATGTTTTTTCACTAAGTTTTTGGAATTTAAAACATCGTCATATAATTATTTTATATTCCGATCCATGAAATCCAATACATTTTGTCATATTAAAAGTGTAAAATTAAATAAAACAAAAATTGTTGACGTACAATAAAGTGTGATGTGCTATATAGAATTGCCACGTGTTCAACACTAAAATCTTGTGTGCGTATTTCAATTAACAATTCTATAACTTGGGTGGGAGTCATTGACCAAAAATAGATATGTTAGAAGATAACATTTCTCGTCTTCAGTACACACGGTATCATCAATCGAATTATCATTTATACAGATTTGTAGCAGTGGAATACATACAAGTACCTCTATTTGATAAATGAGCATTTTCATGTTTTTTTCACTAAGTTTTTGTAATTTAAAACATCGTCATATAATTATTTTATATTCAGATCCATGAAATCCAATACATTTTGTCATATTAAAAGTGTAAAATTAAATAAAACAAAAATTGTTGACGTACAATAAAGTGCTATATAGAATTGCCACGTGTTCAACACTAAAATCTTGTGTGCGTATGTCAATTAACAATTCTATAACTTGGGTGGGAGTGATTGACCAAAAATAGATATATGGGAGGCGTAAGCAATCCACATTACGTATTAACAGGCTACGCGATAAACTCTGTCCATCAATCACTTACTCATTTAAGATAATAATTTATTTGTGCATAGACGATAAATTAGAATTGATGAAGCAATAAAAATAGCGGTTAACCGATAAAAATAGCGGTTAACCGATAAAAATAGCGATTAACCGATAAAATTAGCGGTTAACCGGTAAAACTAGCGGTTAACCGGTATATTTATAGCGGTTAACCGACAAAAAAGTAGCGGTTAACCGATAAAAATAGCGGTTAACCGATAAAAGTAGCGGTTAATCGATAAAAATACCTTTTGAACCAAATGGTACACCATAGATAAGAGTAAAGCAAGTTTTTAAACTGGATCAAAATACTTAGTAGTCAGAATATCAAGACCTGCCTACTTTCCATTTCTCCCCGAATCATCAGAGAATCTGTATAGGAGTTAGAGCACTTGAATGACAATTTCTGACTAATTTTAACTATTTTGCATCTCATCTTTAAAAGTTTAATTGAATGAAATTGCCTAATTAATCATCAACAAAAATGCCTACACGAATAAATATATATATAGATTGCCTAACAATGTAATTTTAACACACTATTTAGTATGTAAATATAAGAATGTTTAATATATTTACAAAATAATGAAAATAAACGCAATATTTCGCTAGACTAACTAGCTTTATCAAGCGTGCATCTATTCAGGTGAAATCGGATGTAGATGATAAGAAACTTTTGCAGCTCAATGTATATGTTGCACTTGAATTTAGCTGCCTTGAAAATAATACATAATTTGGATGAAGTTCAAGATTTTTACAAAATTGGTAGTTGAAGTTAGCAACGTCCATTGGCCAATATTACAGGATAAAAAGGACGATGCTGTGTACTAAATTATTCTTTATCTTTCCTGTATCTTTTCTCATCTTTTTCGTTAAGACCATCAGGTTCTAAAGTGTGGAGTTGGTGGATCCAAAAATTTTCTCTTCTCCTTCTCGCCGTGGTGTCCCACTCGGTGTTGACTTCTATGATTTGGAAAGTAACATTATCAAAAGAATGTTTCGTTGAACGAAGATGTCTTGTGAGAGGACAGTTTTTGTTGGTTTTGTACCATGAACGATGGTTATTGAGCCGAATATTAAATTTGTCCATTGTTTCTCCCACATACTGAATGCCACAAGTGTCACATGTTAATATATAAATTGAGTTCTCCGTTTTACAGTTGGAATTTGAGTAGATGGTATAATTTTGTTTAGTAACGGAGCTGATGAAAGAACTGCTTGTATTGGCAGCTTTACAACACAAGCAGTTCCTTCGACCACATTGTTTGTAGCAACCGGGAGATGGAGTAGGCTGCTTTGCTAGTACAGATGTCACTAATTTGTCACGGATGTTTTTAGGTCTTCTGAAGGCCATGACTGGTGGTGAGGAAAATACTTTTTTAAGATTTGAATCATTTTCTATAATTTTCCAATGCTTCTGAACAATGGAAGACACATTTTTAAAATCAGGATGGTAAGTGAGTACAAGGGGTGTTCTGTTAGCTGCTTTATTCTTATCTTTGTACTCTAGAAGTTCTTGGCGACTAGTTTTGTTTGCTCTTTCGAAAGCGCTATCAATGATGTTGTTATTGTATCCTCGAACAACTAGATGTTTACGTAGTTGTCCAAGTCTAGCATTTTGCGTATTTTCAGTAGAGCATATTCTCTTGATTCGCAATGCCTGGCTGAATGGGATGCCACGGGAGCAGTGTTTAGGATGGCAACTTTTAGGAGAAAGGAATTGATGTTTGTCCGTTTGTTTGGTATGAAGGTCCGTTATAATGGTTCCGTTCTTAATGTTACTCGTAGTGTCGAGGAAGTTTATTTTCTCCATAGATGATTCATATGTAAATTTTATTGAATGGTGGAAAGAGTTACAGTGTCCTAGAAATTCATTAAGATGTTCTTGTGAATCTGTCCATTTGAAATCAATATCTTCAATGAATCGGAACCATGATAAGGGCTGGTATGGAGCACTAGCCAAGAGGCGTTTTTCAAGTTGGCCCATAAATATGTTGGCATATGACGGGGCCATTTTTGTGCCCATACTAGTGCCGTCTATCTGGAGATAATGTTTTTCATTGAAAGAGAAATTGTTGTTCTCTAGCACTAGTTTCAGAAGTGTAAAAAGGCACTCAGTTGGAGGATTTTTTTTACTACGAGTGTTCCATACCTCTTCACACGCTGCTATTCCTTCGTCTTGTGGAATGTTGGTATATAAAGAAGACACGTCCATGGATGCAAGTATAGTATTGCTTGGTAGAGGATTGAGGCTTTCCATTTTCTTTAGATAATCGGTCGTATCTTGGATGTAAGAGGGTAGTTCTTTCACATGAGGTCTTAGATGATGGTCTACAAATTCTGATATCTTTTCAGTTGGATGACTATTTGCTGAAACAATTGGTCGACCTGGATTGCCCGTTTTATGTATTTTAGGCAACATATAGAATCTTCCGGCCTTTGCTTCGTTCTCAAGAGGTCGGAGATAATCAAAGGTGTCATTGTCTATATGCTTTTTGTCGAACATCTCTTGAAGGATGGTGTTGATCCTTCGAATAGTATTTAGTGTTGGATCTGTGGTTAATTGTTTATAAAAATGGAGTTTGAAAGTTGGCGATTTCCCTCTGCTATGTAATCAGTTTTATTCATGACAACCACAGCGCCCCCTTTGTCGGCAGGTTTTATTACGATATCCTCTTGATCTTTTAACGCTTTCAAAGCAATGCTTTCTGACTTGGATAAATTATAAGTTCTTGTATTTGTTATACAGGACTTTATATCAGACCTCACGTAGTTAATGAATGACTCCAAGTTATCATTTTTACTCTTAGGTGGTTTCCATAAACTTTTTTTCTTAAATTTTGGGATGGGCGTGACTTCTTCATTGGTGTCAGTAATCTTTCAAGCGTAAACGTCTAGCGAATTGGTCTAAGTCCTCGTCTAGCTGAAAGTTATTTACATTAGATGGGATAGGACAGAAGTTTAAACCTTTACTTAAAAGAGATTCTTCAGCACGTGTAAGTTCTTTAAATGACAAATTTACAACAATGCTTTCAGTTTTTTGTTTCCGTCTTTTGAATTTTCTTTTTCTAGGGACCTTATGGTTTGTTGTATTGATATCATTCATATCCAGATTTAAATAGACAGTGTGAATTTTATCTCTTTGAAATTTGTTCCTTTGTTTTTCTTTATGTTTGGATAGTTCAATTTTTTCAATATCTGTTAAAATATACTTTTTCACTTTTTTGGTCTTTTGGAAAATGTTGTTTGTGCTGTATTTAGACCCCTCTAACAAGAAATTTGTTTTGCATGCACACGTATAAAAATTGCGGTTTTTATCCAACGCAATCATAGGTTTGAACGTTGTTTTCAATTTAGACTTGTTTATATTTTTTCGTTTGGTCTTGTATTATATTTGCCTTCGGGTTTATATGATCCGTTCATCCTATTTTGACTCCTCAAAATTCAAGAGTCTATCCTAAATGGAGGTAAATTATGTGGCCTTCCAATAACCGTTTCGATTCCAAACATCACTGAAGAGACATTAATTGTCGAAATCCGGATATGGTGTACAAAAAATCTTTGCACCTTTGTTTGCGGTATACCATCTTCGCCGCAAGTTTATTGTTTTCTGTTTGGTATTAAATTTATAGTTAAGATCCATTTATTACACCTTGTGATCCGTTTTTTTGGCAATCACCAATGGCAGTCAGCAGGATTTAAGAACATTTGTTGTTCGACCTGTTAGTCAAATGCGTTTTGTTAAAATATACTTTTTCACTTTTTTGGTCTTTTGGAAAATGTTGTTTGTGCTGTATTTAGACCCCTCTAACAAGAAATTTGTTTTGCATGCACACGTATAAAAATTGCGGTTTTTATCCAACGCAATCATAGGTTTGAACGTTGTTTTCAATTTAGACTTGTATATATATATATATATATATATAAAAAAAATGACTGAATAATAGCCAACGATAAATCTTACGGGGTGATGGATCATATAAATATGATACAGTACACTACAAAATATAATATATAACCAGTCTAAAAGGGTACAACATCACCAAAAAATGACAATAAACGAACAAATGTAGCTATAAATATTTCGGATAACAGATATCCTTCATCAGTATGAGCACGATGTAAAATGAATCAGACCAATCTATTCTGATTATTAAACTATAGCAATCTTGAATTCCATACAATAAAAAAAGTGAAACAGTTTCACCCGAACATCATATGTAGAGACGCTAATAAACTTTTAAAATTTCCAAAAAACGACTCAAAGACATGCCTAAAATGAAAATAGTGCATGTCTTTGAGTCGTTTTTTGGAAATTTTAAAAGTTTATTAGCGTCTCTACATATGATGTTAGGGTGAAACTGTTTCACTTTTTTTATTATATAGAATTCAAGATTGCTATAGTTTAATAATCAGAATAGATTGATCTGATTCATTTTACATCGTGCTCATACTGATGAAGGATTTTTCTTAGCCAGGTAGGAGGCTGGACAAAAAGTTTAAGCCCCTGCTTCGGAGAGCCGCATCGGCCTATGAATTTTTCTTAGCCAGGTAGGAGGCTGGACAAAAAGTTTAAGCTGTTATCCGAAATATTTATAGCTACATTTGTTCGTTTATTGTCATTTTTTGGTGATGTTGTACCCTTTTAGACTGGTTATATATATATTCAAGATAAAAGGCATGAGTTTGACAGATACAATATATTACAGAGACACAGATATAGCACTAGACATAGTTTATAGACACTAAAATGATTTACATGTTTACTAAAAATTTTAATTTAAAAAATAAAATTATGAAAATTGTCAGGATATAACTATACATGAGTTATTGCCCTTAAATGATATTATTGGAACGATCTCAGCGTTTTTGCCTCCCAAAGTGAAAATAGATGGACAGAAACCGTAAATGAAGATCAGCAAATTGAATATGAAATCTACTACTTATTCTATATGACTAAAATAATCAATTTATTCCTCAAAGGATTTATTGTTTCGTTTAAGTTTACCTTGGAATTCGTTATTTTTGTTCATAATTTTTCGAATAGAAAGAAACTATAGACAGCAAAAATGATCAACAATACCGAATCTACAAAAATAAACAAGAGTAAAACCATCAATTGACTCTTTTCAGATGTTGTCATTAAATTATTATTTTGACCAGTTTTTGCGTTTCGCCAAACATCTTGAAAACTTGAAAGATCCAAAAAATTAATGAGTAATACAAGAACTACAAAAATGACAAATTGAAACCATCAATTGACTCTTTGAAGGTGCAATTGCCCTTAAATATTGTCAACTGACCAATTATTATCTTTTTTTCGCATTATCTTTAAAACTATAACGATTACAAAGAAATGTTAACAACAAAAATGATCAAAAAGGCAAGTTGGTCATATGAATGAAACTGTTAACTGACTGTGATTGGAGCAATTGCCCTTAAATGACCGCTTTTACCCATTGATCATATTAATAAATCAAAGATCTTCACCTCAGAAACTAACGAACAGATTTAAACCAAATTGACCCATTAAGATAAAAATAGATCCATCAATTTGAAAGAGGATTTCTTTATGAGATTTATTGCCCTTTCCCGATGATTTTTATGAATTTCTATTGTTTTTTTTTTATATATTACCTTGAAAACTATAATGGACAGAGGGGAAACCATACACAGCAACAATAATAAACATATCAATGAGATATATGATTATTCTGTTGGTTATTAACACAATTTATCCCAAATTAATCATATACCATCCGAAGAACCCAAATTGACCCCCGGTTTTTGATGGGGTTCGTGTTGCCTAATCTTAATTTTTTGTAAACTGTTTTGTGGACTGTTAACGTTGTTTATCTTTGGTCTTTGTTGACCCTTTAGAATCTTCTCCCTAATTTTACACCAACAGAATAAGCACATCTGCTCCTATGGTACACCATAATACGTCATGCCAATTTTAAGTTTACCAAACCATTTGGTCCATATCAAATACCAATAGATAAAGGCACCTGGTCACCCGAAACAATGTACCATATACAAACAGATTGAATACATCCGGTCATTTGCAACACTGAATCACGAACATATATATTGGGAAACCTGTTCATTTGGGAAAACGTATCATCTAATTATAGATTGAGTACACCTGGTCATTTGGCATAACGTATCATCTACCAATTATAGATTGAGTACACCTGTCATTTGGCATAACGTATCATCTACCAATTATAGATTGAGTAAACCTGGTCATTTAACACAACGTATCACATACCAATAGATTGAGTACACCTTGTGATTCGACAGAATGAATCACATACCAATAGATTGAGTACATCTTGTGATTTGACAGAATGTATCACATACCAATAGAATGACTACACCTGGTAATTTAACACAACGTATCACATACCAAAAGATTGAGTACACCTGTCATTTGGCATAACGTATCATCTACCAATTATAGATTGAATACACCTGGTCATTTAACACAACGTATCACATACCAATAGATTGAGTACACCTTGTGATTCGACAGAATGAATCACATACCAATAGATTGAGTACACCTTGTGATTTGACAGAATGTATCACATACCAATAGAATGACTACACCTGGTAATTTAACACAACGTATCACATACCAAAAGATTGAGTACACTTGGTTATTTGCATGTCACAAACCAATAGACTGAGTACACTTATGATTTGACACAATGTATCACATACAAATAGAATGAGTACAACTGGTCATTTGGCACACTGTATCACATACCAATAAATTGAGTTCAATATGTTATTTGGCACAATGTATCACAAACCAATAGAATGAGTACACTTGGTCATTTGGCACACTCTATCACAAACCAATAAATTGAGAACACTTTTGTAATTTGGCACAATGTATCACAAACCAATAGATTGAGTACACTATGTCACAAACCAATAGACTGAGTACACCTCGTTATTTGGCACACTGTATCACATACCAATAGAATGAATACACTTGGTCATTTGGCACTATGTATCACAAACCAATAGGCTGAATACACTTGGTCATTTGGTACACTGTATCACATACCAATTGACTGAATACACTTGGTCATTTGGCACTATGTATCACAAACAAATTGACTGAATACACTTGGTCATTTAGCACATTGTATCCCATAGCAATAAATTGAGTTCACCTTGTTATTTGGCGCACTGTATTACATACCAATAGACTGAATACACTTGGTCATTTGACACACTGTATCACATACCAATAGGCTGAATATATACACTTGGTCATTTGGCATTATGTATCACAAACCAATAGATTGAGTACACCTGGTTATTTTGCACACTGTCTCAACTACTAGTAGATTGAATTCACCTGTAGATTTGGCACAATGTAGCACATACCAATATATTGAGTTTACCTGGTCGTTTTGCACAATTTATCACATGCCAATAGGTTGAGTACACCTTGTGATTTGGCATAATGTATCACATGTCAATATATGGAGTACACCGGGTAATGTGGCATAATGTATCACATACCAATAGATTGAGTTCACTGGTGATTTAGCACAATGTATCACATGCCAATAGATTGAGTACACCTTGTGATTTAGCACAATGTATCACATACCAATATATTGAGTTCACCTGGTCATTTTGCACAATGTAGCACATGCCTATAGATTGAGTTCACTTGGTAATTTGGTACAATGTAGCACATGCCAATAGGTGATTACGCCTTGTAATTTGCACAATGTATCACATGCCTATAGATTGAGTTCACTTATGATTTGGTACAATGTAGCACATGCCAATAGATTGAGTACACCTTGTGATTTGAAACACTGTATCACAAACCAATATATTAAATACACCTTGTGATTTGAAACACTGTATCACAAACCAATAGATTAAGTACACCTGGTGATTTGACACACTGTATCACAAACCAATAGATTAAGTACACCTGGTGATTTGGCACACTGTATCACAAACCAATAGATTGAGTACACCTTGTGATTTGGCACAATGTAGCACATATTATAATAGTAAGTTATCTGGTAGAATGACACACTGCAGGGCAAAGTAATAGACTATATTAGCATATAACTTTTAATACTTGCTATTTGAAAATGTTAACCTGGTTCAAATAGCCATTCTACCCAACATTTCGTTATATTCTTACTAACAGTAATCTGAGATTGCTCTGATGTCTGAGAGCCTTTTCAGTTTTTGCGGGGGCTTTGGCAGGACATACCAATAGATCACATACATATTGATATTTGGCACACTGTATCATATGAGCTGTGTCGGATTGAAATCGACCTTATGCAAGTGCACATATACATGTACATGTATAAGACTTTGATTGATTTTGGAACATTCAATTACGTAATGAAAGATGATATTTGGTTCTTATAACAACCCAATTTTCAAACAGCAACAGCCTTGCATAGAGATTTGTTCAATCCGAGATAGGATAACAGATGTATTGATATTCATTTGCATAAGGTCGATTTCTATCCGAGGCAGCTCATATATAAAAAAATGAGTTAACCTGAAAATGATTGATGCAAGAGTCTTCAATGGCAAAATGTTTCTCATGAAGGTGCTAGTACATTGCTCAATACTATATGGCTACCCTCTGTGTTTTTGGTTAACTTTTGTAACTTGCTTGTCGTCTCAATGTTACTTTAATCTCATATCTTCTTTATTCATTCTGCTATATATCCTACCATTTCAATAGCTTTTCACCCTGTTGAAGTTGCCCCCCTCCTCCCCCAGTAATTATAAATTCTATTGGTACATGCATTACATATGTATGTCATACCCATTATGCATATGCAGGGTATGTTATCTTTAATATTGCAAAATTATTGGCATTAATATAAAGACTACTCTCTTTGCATGACATAATAAAAATAATCTATTAGCAGTTCTTGAATCACGAGGAGTCTTTATTTGAAACATATTCCAACAACAAATATTAGATCACAACAACACATTTCATATTCCTACAATAAGGTTTGAAAAAACCAGGCCCTTGACACTTAAATGTGCCTAGTTAACATGCTATGAAAAGTTTACACAGTAATCGGTAGGTGAACAGTTGTATTTATATATACATGAATTATATTGAACCCAATTATACAGCATCTCTTCATTCACTAACTGAATATGTCATTTCTGAAAAATCATCTTTTTTAAGCAGCAAACCAGAGTCATCGTAGAAACACCCATGGTAGATTCTTCTGTTTTCTCAACTTACAAACCATTATCATTTCTAGACAGTATCAATATAAAAAGATATAACATTTTAGAGAAAAAAAGGTCTAATATTCAATAAAATTCTCTACAATTGTTTTATAATATAACTATTAATTTACCAGAAACTGGGTGTAATATAAAGGCAGCTTTATTATATTTGCCATAGACTGTTTTTGTTTTACCAATTTTATCTTTATTTAAGTACATTATAACCTGCATAGCCGAGACCAATTTTATCTTTATTTAAGTACATTGTAACCTGCATAGCCGAGACCAATTTTATCTTTATTTAAGTACATTATAACCTGCATAGCCGAGACCAATTTTATCTTTATTTAAGTACATTATAACCTGCATAGCCGAGACCAATTTTATCTTTATTTAAGTACATTATAACCTGCATAGCCGAGACCAATTTTATCTTTATTTAAGTACATTATAACCTGCATAGCCGAGACTAATCACAAATATGAGTAGAGCATGTCCAAGAAACAGTCAAAAATAGATTCTACAATTTTTACACAATTTATGAAAAATATTAATAAATATTAATTCTAAATTAAAATTACGGATGTGCAAATTGTAACAAACAAATTACCACACTTTATGCTATATTGTAGTTTTAAAGGATTAGCAGCTCAGTAAGCCAGTAAGTTGCATAGATAAAATTCTGTTTATTTTGGTAGATATTGTCCATTGTTTGAAGGAGTTTGTAGATGTCTAACAATATTTTAATCATGTAATTGAATCACTTTCCTGTTATACCATTTTATTTGATTTCGGAAAAAATAGCAGCTATACAGGGTTTTTTAGATTTTTTTAATAACCTAAAAAATAATATATATGTTTCCTTCAGTTAAGCAGAAACCATGCTGACATCATTTTTAAAAAGAAACTATAAAGAAAAAATAGTGGCTATGTCTAATACATGTATATATGGCCTAGTGATTTCAAACATATTTTTTTCTCTCTTAAATTTGGTGTGCTGATGACAATAAAAAGATCACACTTGACCTTTTGGTCAGTTGAACTGAAAATAAAAATTTATTGCATTTAAAATGAATTTTATGATTCTTCCTTTACAACAATTTTTTTTTTTTTTTATATAATTGTATAAAGAGATAAATACCATAGGTATGAAGTCTTCAATCAACTCCACAGAAAGAACTGATAAATCAAGCATATGTCTGAAAAGAGAACAATATGTAACAGTATATTATTCAGTTGTTGACACTTTCAATTTCAAAACTTGCATTACAATCTGCATACAAAAACTAAATAAACATAAGGATAAAAAAAACCCAACCTATATATTACCATGAAAGTTACAAAACCATACAATCTTTGGTCTGTTTTAAACACCACTAACACCAAGTCATGAATTTGCATAAGGAATTAAAATAAACATCCAACCCAAACAAACAACAAGAAATGATTGTAACAGGATGCTGTTACGAAGTCTCCCAAACGAAGCTCCCATAATTCGTAATTCCCAGGGTCGCCTGACATTGGGCAAAGTCCAGTGAACATTGGTTTGGTCCAGTAAAGTTATATGCATTAGTGATGCCTGGGGACTAACCCTGTATATCATTCAAATCATCTTGGCATGACAAACCAGAATATATATGGTTTAAGGGTGGGGATCTCGACCATTTACAAGATATTAGAACTTTCTCAAATGGCAGGGGGTTGGGTTGACCCCTGGGGACTAACCCTGTATATCATTCAAACCATCTTAGCATGACAAACCAGAATATATATGGTTTAGGGGTGGGGATCTTGACCACTTACAAGATATTAGAACTTTCTTAAATGGCATGGGGTGGGGGGTGACCCCTGAGGACTGACCCTGTATTTCATTTCATGTGCTTTATCATGACAAACCAGAATATATATGGTTTAGAGGTGGGGATCTTGACCATTTACAAGATATAAGAACTTTCTCAAATGGCAGGGGGTCGGGATGACCCCTGGGGACTAACCCTGTATATCGTTCAAACCATCTTAGCATGACAAACCAGAATATATATGGTTTAGGGGTGGGGATCTTGACCACTTACAAGATATTAGAACTTTCTTAAATGGCAAAGGGTGGGGGTGACCCCTGGGGACTAACCCTGTATTTCATTTGATTTGCTTTATCATGACAAACCAGAATATATCTGGTTTAGGGGTGGGGATCTCGACCATTTACAAGATATTAGAACTTTCTCAAATGACAGGGGGTCGGGATGACCCCTGGGGACTAACCCTGTATATTATTCAAACCATCTTAGCATGACAAACCAGATTATATATGGTTTAGGGGTGGGGATCTTGACCACTTACAAGATATAAGAACTTTCTTAAATGGCATGGGATGGGGGTGACCCCTGGGGACTAGCCCTGTATTTCATTTCATGTGCTTTATCATGACAAACCAGAATATATATGGTTTAGGGGTGGGGATCTCGAACATTTACAAGATATTAGAACTTTCTCAAATGGCAGGGGGTCGGGATGACCCCTAGGGACTAACACTGTATATCATTCAAACCATCTTAGCATGACAAACCAGAATATATATGGTTTAGGGGGTGGGGATCTCGACCATTTACAAGATACTAGAACTTTCTCAAATGGCAGGGGGTCGGGATGACCCCTGGGGACTAACCCTGTATATCATTCAAACCATCTTAGCATGACAAACCAGAATATATATGGTTTAGGGGTGGGGATCTTGACCACTTACAAGGTATTAGAACTTTCTTAAATGACAGGGGGTGGGGATGACCCCTGGGGACTAACCCTGTATTTCATTTAATGGGTTTTATCATTTAGAATTTTTTCAATTAAAAAGATTGTGTCTATCACAAACGGTTTTCAATTTATAATTATTTGAAAATTTAAAAAAATAAAATCCCATAGGGTTCTATAGTAAAACCCTCTATTCTTTTTGCCCCTCAAAGTACCCCTTTATAAACCCCATTGCACAAACAAAACCCTGATTGCACCACTAGACATGTTAGTCTAACATATTGTGAAACCCTAAGTTAATCTGACAAGCGGTTTTGGAGAACGGGTGCGGACAAGTTCAAATTTAAAAGCGGCGGAAGAGGAAGAAGAAGAAGAATAATAATAATAATAACTGAGCAAAAACAATAAGTCTTCCCAAACTTCGTTTGGGAGACTTAAAAATTGCAATAAATTGGTGGAAATAATTATTTAAGGGTAATGACTCCAAAAATTAGTCTGTTATGTCAATTATTTGAAGATTTATCTATCACAAGTAGTTCTTATCAAACTGACTTAAGCAGAAAACTTAACATTGAAAATTGCTAATTAATTCAAAGTCACTGGAGTATGACCTAGGGGAGGGCCTCAAAATAGTCGCCAAACTGATATGTACCGATAGTAATGCAACTTCATAGTAAATATCAATGATTTATCACAAGTAGTTCCTATCAAAATAACTTAAGCAGAAAACTTAACATTGAAAATTGCTAATTTAATTCAAAGTCGCTGGACCATGACCTAGGGGGAGGGCATCAAAATAGTCGTCAAACTGATATGTACAGATTGTAATGCAACTTCATAGTAAATATCAATGATCTATCACAAGTAGTTACTATCAAAATAACTTAAGCAGAACACTTAACAATTGTTGATGCTGGAGCCGTCAGTGACAGTTAAAAAATTTTTGATCAATGACATTAATATTTATAAGACAGACATTATGTTTTTATTTTAGGTATGTATCATATATACCTTACCTATCATATTTGTTTTTATTTTAGGTATGTATACCTTACCTATCATATTTGTTTTTATTTTAGGTATGTATACCTTACCTATCATATTTGTTTTTGTTTTAGGTATGTATACCTTACCTATCATATTTGTTTTATTTTAGGTATGTATACCTTACCTATCATATTTGTTTTTATTTTAGGTATGTATACCTTACCTATCATATTTGTTTTTATTTTAGGTATGTATACCTTACCTATCATATTTGTTTTTGTTTTAGGTATGTATACCTTACCTATCATATTTGTTTTATTTTAGGTATGTATACCTTACCTATCATATTTGTTTTTATTTTAGGTATGTATACCTTACCTATCATATTTGTTTTTATTTTAGGTATGTATACCTTACCTATCATATTTGTTTTTGTTTTAGGTATGTATACCTTACCTATCATATTTGTTTTTATTTTAGGTATGTATACCTTACCTATCATATTTGTTTTAATTTAGGTATGTATACCTTACCTATCATATTTGTTTTTGAACTTCAAGGCATTCCTAGAATCCATGTATACAACAAATGCTGATTGTCCTGCTCTCTTAAAATCCTACAACAATAATAAAATTATACACTTATAAATAAGAATTAAAAGACATCCTTGGGTAAGGGCATTAAAAAACAATAATGTAAGGAGCAAATGAATGCTATCATATGTGCAAAATAGAATACATTATTCTATCTCAATTTATAAAAAATATATAATTTTTTATGCAAAATATATATAACTGTTCTTTAAAATACCTGATGAAATACATTTTACAGGAAACATAGATCCATGACAACTTTTTGATGAGTCAGGCTTATAGTTTGGTTAAATATGGATAGATATTTGTTTCAGAGGAATAGATATTTAGCATATTATCACATAACTTTATATATACAAACTATGATATGAGACATTGATCATATTGAATGGCTGTTTTGTTTTACAATCACATCATACCTGAAAAGGTCCGGCACACCCACATAATGCCTTGATTGTATTATCTGATGTAGATAAAGATAAGTTATCTATCCTCACAGTTCTTCTTGTATCTTCTCTATTCTGTAATCAGTACAGACACAAAATGGAATCAAAATTGAAGACATAGAATATTATGGAAATTAGAAATATTAAAAAAAATTGATTGTCAAGGAATACCAAATTAATTTAAACAATGGTTAATAAAAGGTAAAAATCTGTTGCTTCAAGCATTTCGTTTATGTTTTTATGTCAAGAATAATAAAAATGTCTCTTTTGTTGATCTTGTATTGCTGATCATTTATTCTGTTTACAGTTTCTATCGATTTTCTTTCGTTTTTTTACCCTTAAAACAAAAAAAATGTCATTTGAGGGCAATCACTCCTTTGCAATTCTGCTACAGATTTTGGCAAAATTTGTATATCTGTCTTGCTGATCCTTTTTGCTATTGAAAGTGTCTTTCTATTTTTTATAATTTTCAAGATAATAGGCAAGCACATAAAATTGGTAAACATTTTCATGAAAGAGCAAGAACTCCAATGAGGAGTCTATTGTTAATTTCTGCACTGTTGATTTATTTGTAGATCTTGTCTTACTGATCGTTTTTGCTTCTAAAGGGTCTTTCGGTCTATTATAATTTTCAAGATAATAGGCAAAAACACTTAAAATTGTTATTAAAGAGCAATAACTCCAATAAGAAGTCGACTGATGATTTCAACCACATGTCTTATTAGTAGATCTTGTCTTGCTGATCATATTTTCTATTTAAAGTACCTATATATCTATTATAGTTTTCAAGACAATAGGCAAAAATGCAAAAATTGGAAAAAAATCATCAATAAAGGGCAATAACTTCAATAAATTGCGTTTACTAACGATTTTGGTCATACTGACTTATTTGTAGATCTTGTCTTGCTGACCATTTTTTCTTTTTAAAGTATCTATACATTTATTATAGTTTTCAAGATAATAGGCAAAAATGCAAAAATTGGAAAAAAATCGTCAATAAAGGGCAATAACTTCAAAAAATTATGTCGACTAACGATTTTGGTCATACTGACTTATTTTTAGATCTTGTCTTGTTGATTATTTTTGCTATTTTTAAAAAGTTTCTATCTACAAACACAAAAAAATGGTCTGTCTATCCTATCAAAGTATCACAGTCACTTTAATAGAAAGAGATAGGGGATAATACAGTCCTTTTTCCTAGGGGATAATACAGTCCTTTTTCTTAGAAAAAATAGTGTTCAACCTACAATATAGTTTACTTACAGTTCTGCTCTTAAATTGTAGACCAGATGCAACATATGCATTGTTTTGATAGGGTTCTATTTCCACTGTCCTCCTGTTTTTCTTAAGTACAACTGCTCTCTCTCCTTCCTGTTTGTTTTTCATCATATTATTGGTACATATCTGAGATTCTAATACTTCATGTGCAGATCTTTCTCCAAAAGCAGCTTCCTCTTCTGAAGTTAAGTCAATCATATTACTTGTCTGTGATTCTAGAGTAATGTGTGCAGATCTTTCTCTAAAAGCAGCTTCCTCCTCTGAATTTAGGTCAATCATGACTGTTTCTTGAGATAAAATTTTGCCATTTGCATTTCGTTTTGTTCTTACAACTTTCTTCATTCTTTTTAACTTAACTTCCTTATTTGTAATAGTTTTGTAAGCTTGTAAATTGATTAATTTATTACTTTTTTCTGGTTCCTTTATTTGTCTCTGCTTTCTTATCTCTTCAATTACCTCTACAGCAGTACGTGTGTCCTCCCATTCTTCGCCCATTGTGTCTGCATTGTCCAAATTATTATTTGGATCAACATCTGGCTGCCAACAAATCTGACTGTTATACAAATCTGCTCCTGGTTGCATATTCATAAATTGCTGTTGCTTTCTATTAGTTTTTAAAATCTTATTGGAATTACAACCACCATCAATGTCTTTCCTTGTAACATTTTCATCTTTCTTTGTTTCCTGGGAGATGATTTCAATAAAGTTCTCTCCCCTTTCATTATTCGCATCTTTGAGAACTTGAACTGCTGAGTTATCAGCATCTTCCATAACTCCTTGACTTTCATTAGGAAATGTTACTTTAAAAGACTTTAAAACAGTGACTGGTCCACTGCCCTGTACTTCCATAGTCTGACCTTGTCGTAATTTCCGTCTAGTCATTGCTGTATTAACTACTTGTTTTTTTCCTCTCTGATTATTTTGTAAGTTGTGGTAATGTCCTTTATTATTATCTGACAAAAGCGAATTATAACTTATCAATAAACTTCTCATACATTGCATTCACAATTACATATTTCACTATCTAAGAAAATTGTGTGGCGGATAACACCATGATACATGTACAGAACTTGGTGAAACTGATATTGATGTTGGATATTTTTTAATCTATACAGTGTTTTAGATGAATTTTTGTATAGACAACTCTCTACTGATGAAGATTATGTTGACTGAGTCTTTTAGTTATTTTTGCCATTAGCTTGCGGTCTCATCGACAGGAGGGCAATTGAAAAAATATGTTAATAGAAAAAAGGGGGTCCATTCCCAAGAAAGTGGGGGATGGAGAGAAGGTCATGGTTCTCTCCTGGCACTCCGGATTCCTCCATCAATAAAAACTGGATGACATGAAATAACCAGTGCTGAAATTAAGTGGCCTTAAATACCAAAAATCAATTAATTCATGAAAATTTCACAATACACATTCAGAGCTAAAACATTTTACAAACCATTTATTTTTATATTCATAAATGTTTTCAAATAGACACTTTTTACATTTCCATTTTCTGCAAAGCCTTTCCTCATGTGTGGTGACCCTAAAGAAATATATATCATAATAATATTAAAAAAATAAACATTTTGTACTTTTCATTCTAATTTTTAGCATTGTGTGCAAAGGTAGTTTCAATAGATCATCGAAATGCCATTTTGTATAATAGGACTTCAATTAAATCATTTCAGTAAAATTTCTATTCTCACAAAAGAAATAAGTGCTCAAGAACACATCCATCAGTTTCAGGATAATAACCATCACATTATTTTTGGACATGTCTTCCTAAAATATGACATTTTACATCCTGTTGATACTTATATTTTGGCATAGCAAAGTGACGTTTTACTAGACTGTTCATAACATCTTTACACTAAATCTATTGGATGTTACTGATTGATATTCAATCTTGGATACATGAGTTTTTAGCTCACCTGGCCTACAAGTTTGTGTTTTTTTTTTTGTCAGGCAACAAACATGGCTGCCATGGCTTAACTAGAACATAAGTGTAAAATGCAGTAATTGTCTTATATCTTTAAAACTATAATAGATAGAAAAAAATCTAACATGGCTAATTAATGCTCAGAATGTCAAGATCTACCTACTTCCTATTTCACCAAAATTATCAGATGACTTAATGAGAACTTTTGTCTGTAAATGATGACTTTTGAATAATCTTCGTGTATTTACCTATTATCTTGGAAACTATAATAGATAGGTAGAAACAGCAAACATAATCAACAAATACAAGATCAACAAAAATGCCATTATAACCGAATCCATTGTATGACTCCTTAAGAAGTTAAAACCTATTCAACAATTTTTGACAAATGAATGTGTCCCTTGTAAACTTTTTTTCAAAGAAATGTCTTCTCTGAGTTATCTAGTTTCAAACTTGAAATGAATGATCCTTAGAGTATTTAGTATAAAGTTTGTGTTTTTTATTCTGGTCAGTCAACAAACATGGTTGTAATGGCTAACAAGATTGCTATGCCGTAGCGAAATGTATCCCAAGCTGTATAGATGAGGAATTAAATTGTGTGTCACAATGTGTCATAATGGTACAATAGTCAAAATAAGTTTTATAATTCCCATAAAATTGGTCAAATCAAATTGATGGTATACTATGGTCAACTATACACCATGGCAAACAATCCTACCAAGTATGAGAGCTTTCAGTGAAATGGTCTCAGAGGAGATGCATTCACAAGAAATTATTATAACAGTATTAAAAAATAATGGTCAAAACCCAATAACTCCTGTAAAAATTGTCAAATTAAACAGCACATTCAACAGAATATGATGACAAATGATCCTACCAAGTATAAAATAACATCACAGGTTATGGGAGGGTTGTGCTCCAGCAAATATTCTTAACCCCCTCAACATTTTGTATGTGCCTGTCCAAAGTCACGAGCCTGTATTTCAGTGGTTGCCTTTTGTTGATCTATTTCTGACTATTTCATATTTTTTTTCGTTTGTTGTTTTGACATAAATCAGGTGGTTGACTTTCTCATATGAATTGTTTTACAATTTGTCATGTCTTTTATAGCTTGCTATGCGATATGGGTTTTTCTCATTGCTGAAGCCATAAGGTGACCCATAGTTGCTAGCATCTACATCATTTGGTCTCTGGTGGATAGTTGTCTCATAGGCAATCATACCACATCTCCTTATTCTATATTGATAGAGATGTTTTATAATAAATAATCAAATATTTAAGTATATAAATAACACAGAGCTGAGATGGTGATAGAGCAGATTGTTACCCAGATTAAAACTAGAGGCTCTCAAGAGCCTGTGTCGCTCACCTGTATTTACTGATGCTTTAGAAATCATGTAAAATAAGGTTAAAATCATAATTAATAGTATTAGATATTAGATATTATAATGATATCTAAGATAATAACAAAAAACTGCAAAATTTTTGTAAAATTACTAACCCAGGGGCAGCAACCCAACAACGGGTTGTCGGATTCGTCTGAAAATTTCAGGGCAGATAAATCTAAATCTGATGAACATTTTTGCCACCTGTCAGATTTGCTCTAAATACTTTAGTTTCAGAGATATAAACCAAAAACTGCATTTTACCCCTATGTTCTATTTTTAACCAAGTCGGCCATGATGGTTGGAAGGCGGGGTCATCGCACAAATTTTTTAAACTAGATACCCTAATAATGATTATGGCCAAGTATGGTTAAATTTGTCTCAGTAGTTTCAGAGAAGAAGATTTTTGTAAAAGATTACAAAAATTTACGAAAAATTGTAAAAAATTGACTATTAAGGGCAATAACTCCTAAAGGGGTCGACTGACAATTTTCGTCATGACAACTTATTTGTAGATCTTACTTTGCTGAACATTATTGCTGTTTACAGTTTATCTCTATCTATAATAATATTCAAGATAATAACCAAAAACTGCAAAATTTTCTTAAAATTACCAATTTAGTGACAGCAACCCAACAACAGGTTCTCCGATTCATCTGAAAATTTCAGGGCAGATAGATCTTGACCTGATAAACAATTTTACCCCATGTCAGATTTGCTCTTAATGCTTTGGTTTCAGAGATATAAGCCAAAATCGACATTTTACCCCTATGTTCTATTTTTAGCCATGGCGGCCATCTTGGTTGGTTGACCTGATCACCGGACACATTTTTTAAACAAGATACCCCAATGATGATTGTGACCAAGTTTGGTTAAATTTGACCCAGTAGTTTCAGAGGAGAAGATTTTTGTAAAAGTTAACAGACGACGCCGGACGACGACGACGACGGACGACGGACTCAAAGTGATGAGAAAAGCTCACTTGGCCCTTCGGGCCAGGTGAGCTAAAAAGGCAAAGCCATTAGGGTGACAAGGTTTTTTCTAGGGGTAACAATCTGCTCTATCACCCTCTCAGCTTTGTGTTATTTAATCTATCATACTGAATGTTCTGTTGTCTTTTAAAAATTAAATTGAATTAAACTATGACTTCATGTACATTACAAACATCTGTATTTAATAAAGCACACACATGATTAAGGGTCTCCATGAAGGGTAAAAGATGGGATAGAGTAGAATGTCTCCCTTGTATTACACCATATACTTTTAAAGTAGTCAAAATATAAAGCATATATGTCAGTTTACATGTACAGTAATTGAGTAATTGTCACAGATTTTTATAAGATTTTGAATTCAACTGTGATATGTTAAACATAAAACAAAAAACCAAACAAAAATATGGCGTTTATCTCTTTTATCTTCTGAGACACTATCAGATGAATTCTATTAATTAGATGTACATTTGTAAAGAAAGCATGTAAAATTGGTGAAAAACTTTCTTCAAATTATCTTTAAAGCATCATTGAATCTCCAAAACCAATCCACTGATTTTTCTTAAAATTGAAAAAAAAACAAAAAAGAAAAGGAGAGGTAAAAGAAATAAAAGAACAAAAAATTGGGAAGGAGGTCTGTACAAATACTTCCAAGTTAATCTAAAAATAGATTGATGTTTAATACATACCAGCATTAAGTATAGCACCAGAAACTACTCCCATGCACACCACACCTGCATTTGGGTATCTATCATTGTATATCTCAACCTTAAAAAACATTTAACTGTAAACAACTGACATGATGAAATTCAGTATATTTGAAGGAACCAAAACAGTAAAATAAAATGTATGTAACACAAAATAATATAATGAAACAAAACACCAAAGAAGACTAATAGAAGTAATGAGGATAGATGTAAATGAGGAACGATCAAATATAGCAAAGGCAGAAAATTTGTGGTTGTTCATCTTGAGAGTCAGGCTCTGAGAGTCTGTCTAGTGATCAAGAGTCAGTTAAGATTCTAAAGCTTTATCTTCATCATTAAACTGCTAAAACAATTCATGACATAGTGATAATTTTGAAAGTTGTTTACATCTGAATATAATTACCAGAAATAGAGAAGCAAAGAGAAAAAATATAACAAAAAAAAATCCCAAAGCCAAACAAAATAAAAGAAACAACAAAAACTATAAAAGTGAAAGAGCAGCTTACAATTAAGCATAATAATTACAAATAGAAACTTTCTTTAATAGCCAAAAGCAATTGAAAATTTTTTTTTATGAAAGCGATATACCCTGCAAACATATTAAATATCACAACTACAAAAAAATGGTCACAATCAACACTTCGGTATATATTCGAGGGGCCTCATGGGGGGGTCTCATCACGATTCACGAGTTGATTTTTTTGTCAATCACGATTCACAGAAAATAAATTTCCGTGATCACGGATCACGAAAATATAAAAATAAATAAATCTGTAGAAAAACGGATCACGATAGCGAAAATGTGCCGATCACGAAGAACGAAAATAACCCATCAGGCCCCTCATATTCGTATACCACTGTGTCATATAGCATGTATAGTGTAATTTAGAAAGATATCCTATATATATCAGTCAGGGATAATACTTATACAAGTCATTTTTATTTACTGGAAGATGAAAGTAATTATATACTTGTATAAGTAAATTTGTAACATTTATATTTTTCTTTTCAAGGTTTGAATAATCTCCCCTTAATCTTCTCCAAAAATTTACTTATACATGTATAAGTAAAAATATTTTACAACCCCTGAAATTCTCAAGTTTTGGGAGGTAAAAACATGCCTGAAACAAATTTTCTCTTGTTTGATAATATCTTTTAATTAGAGGTTAACCTTTCATCTCACTATTTTAACAAAGAAATCAATTGCGCAAAGATGTTAAGTATAGCTGCGCATGGCCTTCAAAAATTGCTCCCTGGAGGCTTGTAAATGAGCAGTATTTTTCTACATAAGAAAATGCCTGTACCACTATAGTCAGGAATATGACAGTTGTTATCCATTCGTTTGATGTGTTTGAGCTTTTGATTTTGCCATTTGATTAGGGACTTTCCTTTTTGAATTTTCCTCGGAGTTCAGTATTTTTGTGATTTTACTTTTTTAAAGATAACAGACAAATGAGATTTTCATTGTCCATGAAATTATACTTATATGATTAGTAAAGACATCTGAAAAAGACAGACAATTAAGCACTCTATTAGAAAGTTAAGTCAAGAGAAATTCAAGAAAAGATGAAAATATAACTTTTTTCACTTCTATAAGTAAAAAGAATTTGATTGTCTAAGGGATATAAATATACCATTCAAATATGTTACCTGTACCAGTAAATAAAATACACTTATATAAGTATTACCCCTGACTGTATATGATTCTCATCACATTTAACTGAAATGGTTTCAGAAGGGAAGCTTTGTAACGGTGCAATCCCTCAAGTTTCTAATGTTGCTAACTGTTAATACCTGTTAACTCAAATTTGACTGTTATATATCAATGGCAATTAATTTTTATAGACTCAGGAGCTTGACAAGTTGATGTATTATATATATAATGGTAGACATTTGTCTATAATTGAAGACTGATATATCTTCACCTCCAGACGTATTTTGGTTTTATGTCCTTGAGTTGCTGTCTGATTCACATAAACCTGACATCCCTTTATATTCATATTCATCATCTAAACTAGGCAAAATTTAACTGAAATTTGGCATATCTTTATCTCAGAAAGATTAATACAAATATAAGAGCTAGGTTTCCAGAAGTCTGAATTATTCACCGATCAAATTTACCCCTTAATTACTCAAGAGAAGACAACTTCTGAAAAGTTAAGCTGCAAATGACTGTTTTCTATTGGGCAGGATTCAGCTTTGTGAACAAGTACAACTGATTCAACTGAATCAAGTTAGGCTCTCTGGTTGACAGCAATTTGCCATTGGAGGTCACGCAAACAAAAATCAATCAATCTCTATAGATGTGAATAAAAGTTCAATATTTTACACATCCTATGTATTATTTTTATTATACTGGAAATCACAGTGCAGTCGAACCTTGAAAAGTCGAAAAATGGAAGGACTTGACATAACTATTCGACTCATCCAAGGTTCGAATTATCTGAGGTCTTTGGTTCATCGTGTTGTACCATTTCTATATTGTACCTTGTGTTGTCTGCCTGATATGTAATGGCAGAACACATATTTAATATCCTAATCCATATGCAAATTGATAGTACATGCAGTAAATAATTTATTTCATAAAAAAACGAGACAGAATAGACAGTTCACATCTGATGTTTACAAAGATAAGGAAATATAAAATACTATAAAAGTATTTGTGAAACGAAACAAATCATTTCAAATGTATATTTTTTTTAACTTTCTTAACAGCTGCTACCTGCTGAGGTCGAGCCTTAGTCTTTTAACAAAATAAGAGTATTTACCTCTCAAGTAATTGTAATAAAAATCTTTTTTCATGTTTCCCATTTTTTGCAATCAAAGTCAAATAACTCAGAAAAAACAAAAATGAAAATGCAAATAATGATGATTGTGTTAAATAGAATGAGTTCCAGTAGAGTTCACACTGGTTATACTGTACGGAAAACATATACATAATTATACTACACATGATACAGCACAAGCAAAAGTATAGAGCAAAGCATTACCACACAGAATTATATACCAATGTTAGTGGATCATACTTATCATGCTTGAATATAATCTAAAAATAAAAAAATTCAAATAACAGGAAGCACTTATTTTACTGGTGATCGTGAATGTAAAATTCCTGATAACTAACTTGGAAAAACAAAATATTAATTTACTATAAAAAATGATCCATATTATATTTCATCTGATTAAAACATTCAAAACAGTAATTGGAATTATTTTTAAAAATTAGTAATTCAAACAAGGTTTATTCTAGGCACATAAATTTAATCAGGTAAGGTAAAGACAATAAAAGTCACCATGTGGCAATTGTCATGTAAAAAGTTAATGGCAATTAAAAGCACCATGTGGTCATACTCAGGTAAAGTGTCTAATAAGGGCAATCAATTTAGTCACTATGTGGTCATAATCAGGTAAAGTGATAAATCCAACTAAAGTCACCATGTGGTCATGATAAAGTGAAGTGATAAAGGCGATTAAAGTCACTATGTGGTCATGATCAGGAAAAGTGATAGAGATGATTAAAGTCACCATATGGTCATGATCAAATGAAGTGATAAAGGTGATAAAGTCACCATGTGGTCATGATCAGGTAAAGTGATAAAGGTGATTAAAGTCACCATGTGGTTATCATCAAATAAAGAGATAAAGTCCATTAAGGTCATCATTTGGTCACGATCAGATCAACTGATGTGATTAATATTCACATGTAGAAGTTCTAGTGTGGTTGATTATTTTATTGGTTCATTTGAATTGTTAAATCATGTTGTAAATATGAATGTAGATACTTTTTCATCTCTTTACTCAGATGTACATTGTCCATTGACACTTTTGTTAACCTTAAAAATTGCATGAGCATAATTTTGATGTAATTGAAACTGCAAACATTGATGTAAGAACTGGCAGTGAAAACAAAAAGTTAAAAAAATTGGATAGTGAAAAAAAAACAACAGTTCATCAGAACATTGATGGAAATAAGATTGCAGAATTAGAAAATGAATTAATTCTTTTGCAGTCAAATGTTATGTCGCAAAATTCTGTAAATAAGTTGTCCGAACATATAAACCAAATACTTTTGGAATCAGTCGACGATGTCCCAGTTTCGCAAGTACCAAACCAGTTCAATGAAATTTTAAATAGTACCATAACAGAAAAAGAAATATTTACTTGTATTAAACATTTAAACAATGGAAAAACATGTGGAGATGAAAAAATTAATAACAAATATATTAAAAGTACATGCCATATTTTTATGCCTATTTATGTTCAGTTTTTTAATATTGTTTTCGATTCAGGTAAAACTCCAGAAGCATGGTTAGTTGGTAACATTATTCCTTTCTTTAAAAATAAAGGTGATACAAAAAATCCATAAAATTATAGACCTATCACAATTCTTAGCTGCATGGGAAAGCTATTAACTTCAGTTCTGAATTCAAGACTTTCCACTTTTTTGGAAAATTACTTTTTGTTAAATGAAAATCAATCAGGATTTAGAAAAGGCTATTCGACCATAGATAGTATTTTTGTTTTACATTTTCTTTTTGAACTATTGAAGATGCGAAAGAAAAAACTTTTTTGTGCCTTTATAGACTTCGCAAAAGCTTTTGACACAGTCTAGTGATCTGGTTTATGGCATAAACTTCTGGAGAATTTTATCAGTGGAAAAATGTATGATACCATTGTAAATATGTACAGTAACATTAAATCTAGAATTTTTAATGGCAGTGTATTTTCAGAGTATTTTCCTTGTAACGTAGGTGTACGTCAAGGCGAAAGTCTCTCACCTTTATCATTTTCTTTGTATATAAACGATCTTGAACATTTTTTACAAGACAGTATCCGATGATATAGAAATTGAGCTAGACTATTATTTAAAGTTGTTTCTGATTCTGTACGCAGATGACACAGCTCTACTGGCAGAGTCAAAAAATGACTTACAAAAGCAGCTTGACTCTTTGTATAACTATTGTGAACTTTGGAAATTGAAAGTTAATGTAAATAAAATCAAAATTGTCATTTTTTCAAAAGGTAGACTGTTATCAAATATAGAATTCAAATATAATAATACTGCTTTAGAAATTGTAAATAAGTTTAAGTACCTTGGTGTCATTATTTCTAGAACATAAAGTTTGTCGAAAGCAAAAAAGGAACAAACAGAAAAAGCAATCCACGCCATGTACCATGTTATCCGCAAAGGTCGAAAACATAATTTATCTATAGAATGCCAACTCGATCTTTTTGATAAAATCTTCAAGCCTATTCTTTTGTACGGATGTGAAGTTTGGGGAGTAGGCAATAATTCTGTTATTGAAAGGGTCCACCTTAAATTCTGTAAAATTTTGTTGAATGCAAAGGAGTCAATGCCAGATTTCATGATCTATGGAGAATTTGGTAGATATCCTTTAGAAATTAATATCAAATTGCGGGTTTTAAATTACTGGTCGAAACTTCTGTTAGGAAAGCAAGAAAAACTTCCTGTTATTTTGTATAATTATGCATATAAAAAGTATGGGATAAATATTCCATGGCTTAATAATATCAAATCTATTCTAGATAGTTGTGGATTGTCATATGTTTGGAATGCACAGTATTTTGTCAGTAATACATGGTTATATCACAATGTTAAAGTTAGTTTTTTAGAACAATTTAAACAAAATTGGCACTCAATCTTAATAGAATCTTGAAAAGCTATTAATTATCGTCTATTCAAAGACAATGCTGAGAGGGAAAACTATTTCAAGATCCTAGATGATAAAAATATTATAACTTTTTGTAGATTCAGGATCCTCAGTCAAAAACTTCCTATCGAAACTTGGAGGTGGAAAAATGTACCTAGAGAAAATCGATATTGTAAACTTTGCAATTCAGGAAATATTGGGGATGAACTTCACTATATTTCTAAATGTTCGAAATTTAATGATGAAAGAGAAAAATGTTTGAAACCTTATTATCGAAACAGACTAAACATATTGAAATTTCATGATTTAATGAATACTAGAAACATCAGTATGCTGAACGCTTTGTGCAAATTTATCAGACTGATTAACAAACGGTTGGACTCTTAGGGGTAACATTGTTTAATAACGTTTATATCCTATTGTATACATACATAATGTGTTTTTATATAAGCTGGAATTTTTTTTTTTTAATAGTTGTAGATCATACATTTGTATTAATTCTGACTATTTGTTATATCATTAATGTTTATAATATCTCTGTACCATTGATTTTGGTTTATGAGAATAAAGATATATATCGTAAAACAAGGTAAAGAGATAAAGGTGATTCTAGTTGTCATGTGATCATGATCAGGTGAAGTGATAAAGGTAATTAAAGTCAACATGTGAAGTGATAAATGTGATTAAAGTCAACATGTAGTCATGATCAGGTGAAGTGATAAAGGCGATTAAAGTCACCGTGTGGTTATCATCAAGTAAAGCAATAAAGTCCATTAAGGTTATCATGAGGTCATGATCAGATTATTTGATAAAAGCAATTGAAGTCACCATGTGGTCATGATCAGGTAAAGTGATAAAGGTGATTAAAGCTGTCATGTAGTCAGAATCAGGTAAGGTGAAGAAGGTGATTTATGTCAACATGTGGTCGGTCAGTGGTTCTGGGCCCCAAGTTCTTCTGTTTTCTTCACCAATAAAATCTGGCTGCCATGATATGACAGAGACTAATAGTCCTGAAAGTGGTTTTAAACACCAACAACCAATCAATCCAAAATCCCAGTTATACCAACCATGCTAACTAGCTACTGCATGGTGTATTAACTTAAATTCAAATTTAATAAAGAATAATCAAGAACAGAAATTGTTCATTGGAATCAACTATCCATAAGCAGAAAAAAATTAGCAAAATCACGTATCAAATGCAAAAATATAGTTGAGGTTGTATTGAAAATTATACTTGAACAGTAAGTCAAAAATTGTATTCTTCAAAATGCAGCTGTAACCATAATAGCCAAATGATATTTTTAAAATACATGCTGTCCACTATGAAATGTGATTTAAAATTTTGTCATAAATGATCGCTGTTATTGTGCATCTATATAAATAGGAATATCCTGTCAATTGAAGGTACCATCATTGGTACTGGTTAATCAGAATTAGGTATTATGAATACATGAGCATGGTTAGAAAATCAATAACCTGATAATGCATATAAATCTATATTTTTTCACCAAAAATTATCTGTTGTATGACGTTCTTAATATTAATAATTTAACCATACTAATTATATATGTTACAATATTGACAAGTCTAAATTGAAAACAACGTTCAAACCTATGATTGTGTTGGATAAAAACCGCAATTTTTATACGTGTGCATGCAAAATAAATTTCTTGGTAGAGGGGTCTAAATACAGCACAAACAACATTTTCCAGCGGACCAAATGAGTGAAAAAGTATATTTTAACAAAACGCATTTGACAGCAGCAGGTAAAACAACTGATGTTCTTAAACCCGATATTGATATAGTTATTTACAGGCCAAAATACATATATTGTATTATTGAGGACAATATAGACTTTAGAAGTGAAATCAAACATTCTGTTATCATTGTGCCAATTAATTTCTAGTCCACAGAATTTAACAATTGAAATACATTACCATCTTTGCCAGTGACTTCCAAGCTTGGAGTGCCATTCTTTCAAACTGCAAAACAAATATAACGACTAACTGATAATTATCAACTAATTATTGATTAATGACATATTTTACAAGTTAAAAAGAATCCACTAACACTTTCGTTATTTATTCAGATTAATCTTTCAATTTTCTTTAAAAAGTGACATCTGATTATAACCTAATCCATTTCAAGTGATGAAGCTACTAATTGACACAATAACACATTTGCATGAAAAAATAAACAGACCCCACAAACATTCAATAGTCAAAGGTAACACTGAAGACAAAGACCAGAGTGGGTTAGACAAAAGAGTGAGTGTTAGATAAAGGAGAGAGAGAAAGAAAATAGGCATTACAGAGATAATGCATGTGTGTGTGTGTGTATATGTGTGTGTGTGTGCATATGTGTGTATGGTCATCAATCAGGGGACCTATTGAAATAAGTGATTTTTAAATCACTTATTTAAGTAGCAAATTCGAAGTTTTGTCACAAATTGTGATTTTGTAGTTTTACCAAAATATTAAACACATAGGTTTAGATAAGATCTTTTCATTAGTAAAATTGAAAAATGAACTTTTTGCTTCTTTTAAGCAGCAAGGTTTATGCCTTTGATGCAATCATTTAGCTGCAAATTCTATTTTAGTTGAAAAAAATGCTATAAAAATGGCTTTACATAATGAACTGATACTTTCTTCACAGATTTTTCCCAGAAGTGGGAGTATTTTTCCTGTAAAATTCAAGGTTTCATCTTATAGATTATGTAATAAAATTCTACTGTTTGTGATCAAAATTTCAGTTCGGGGAGGGGGGGGTGGGGGAGGGTGTTGAAATTAGTGGGGGTTATTAAAATAATGATACTTAAAGAAGTGATATTTTGAAAGAAAATTGAGGTATGATACTTAAACAAGTGATTTTTATGTCATTATCCTAGATTTAGTACAAGGTCATCACCTGACATGACCCGGTCATCCTACCAACACAGATGTTGGTTCTGATAATTTTAGCAACATAATTAGTCCCTGGATCATTAGTATTCTATATTTAAAGCTACAATAAAATTAAATCACTTAGTCTAGTGATTAATTTGTACTACTTAAATAGGTGATTATTAAAGAAAGACAACTCTTACTTCCAACCTTTATGGACATAATGTTGCTTGAATCAGTGATTTAGAAATTCACCCATTTAAGTAAGTCCCCTGACTGGTCATGATCAGCTAACTTTTATACTTTTTATAAATATTTTACTGTAACTTTTGTTATCCAAGTATTTCTTAAATGTAAAACCATATATTGAACATGAAGAGTGTTTTCTACATTTGCTACATCTTAAAACATTCTAAAATTGCATTGTTTTGCATCTGTACAAACCACAAACACAAATTATCAAGAATGTGTAACTACCAAACACTATATAAATAATTTGTCATGATTAATCCATCATTTTGCCTATGAAAAAGTTCCATAAAGGAAGGAAACTGGTCAGGCTGAGAACCATCACCAGACATTTCTTATATTGTGTGTTTTGGCATATATATAATTTACCTACTTTTTATGTGATGTTACAGGGACAAAGTCCCTGGATGTTAGTTTTGCGGGAACTTACACTTACACAGTTACAGTGTAAATACGTCTATTTTTGGCAGGTGGTCTGAGGATGTCAGGAATGCTCTTTAGAATAACTGTTCATAAGATTTATGCATTATGTTTAGTTTGCAGGGGGTTCAATAACAATATCTATAGATATCAATATGTCCCAGTGTATGCAGGTTTCAAAACGAAAGTGAAAGTAGCCTCGATTTCAACAAAATCCACGTGATTACAACACCGGCATCTGATATCCTTACCAGGCAGTGCTTTCCAGGCTAGTATTTTTCACAAGTAATATAGCAATGATATAGTAAAAAATATAGGGCATTAATGCATTTCATTGTTCAGGTTTTAATGCCTCATTCGTCATAGCAAAACATGAAATTAGCCTTTCAATACGTCATAATTAGTTGGAATAGAGTCATTGACACCGGGCATTGACACTTGTTTCTATCCATTGAGAGGTCGACTATCCATATATTCTTCATTATATATACAGTTCAATTTTTACATACGAGATCCCTCACATGGGATGTATTTTTACCACAGAACATCCACATTTTAATACAATACACATTTATATTTTTTTTGTTATTGGCACAGTTCATGCAGTTGTTCAATTATTTTGACATTTTTGATCTGAGACTGTGTTATAGTAGTCTCAGTTTTGATTCATAGTATTATAGTACTTCGTATTACAGTCCAATTAGCTCACTTTAAAAAAAGGGGGAAGATTAGGTACATGCAATATGTTAATTTTAAATTGTATTACAGTATCAAGCATGCCATTGCCATCTAATGAAATATGAAAAAGATAAGAAGATAATTCACCAATGTCAATGATAAAATATTGTTTCCAATCTTTTACCACTAAATGTAAGTAACAAGAAAAATATAAATGAAAAAAGTCTGCACTTTGATAAGCTTAATAAGGAGAATGCTGAATTGCCAATCTCAGCTTCTCTCTCACAGTTGTAGCATGTAGGATAGATGCTGACTTTTAATTAGTGTTGATACAAAAATATAAGCCTGGTGTCCATGGTAAGATTTTACCACCACTTGGTCCATTGCCACTGCTGGTAGACACTTCCCCACAAGGGGTGTCCCAACACCAGTAGTCTGTCCTCCTGTGCTGACATGAAATAGCATAATGCATCATTGTAGGAAATTTACTGTTCAGAAAACTTTTTGAAAAATCCCTTTATTTACTAAGGATTTTTTACCACCAGGCATAGATGGTCTTAGCCAGATTTGACACAACATTTTGCAATTTTTGGTTTTCAATGCTCTTCAAATTTCTCATTAATTTGTCCTGCAAACTGTTTTGATTCTAGGGCCACTGGATATATGTCTATATATATACAAGTCTAAATTGAAAACAACGTTCAAACCTATGATTGCGTCGGATAAAAACCACAATTTTTATATGTGATAAAATTGAGAATGGAAATGGGGAATGTGTCAAAGAGACAACAACCCGACCACAGAACAGACAACAGCAGAAGGCCACCAACAGGTCTTCAATGCAGCGAGAAATTCCCGCACCCGGAGGCGTCCTTCAGCTGGCCCCTAAACAAATATATATACTAGTTCAGTGATAATGAACGCCATACTAAACTCCAAATTGTACACAAGAAACTAAAATTAAAAATAATACAAGACTAACAAAGGCTAGAGGCTCCTGACTTGGGACAGGCGCAAAAATGCGGCGGGGTTAAACATGTTTATGAGATCTCAACCCTCCCCCTATACCTCTAGCCAATGTAGAAAAGTAAACGCATAACAATACGCACATTAAAATTCAGTTCAAGAGAAGTCTGAGTCTGATGTCAGAAGATGTAACCAAAGAAAATAAACAAAATGACAATAATACATAAATAACAACAGACTACTAGCAGTTAACTGACATGCCAGCTCCAGACTTCAATTAAACTGATTGAAAGATTATGTCTTCATCATATGAATATCAGGCACAATCCTTCCTGTTAGGGGTTTAGTATCATACCATCATAACATATATGAGAAGAACATAACCCGTGTCATGCCAACAACTGGTTTTTAAATAAATGTGTTTAGTGCCGATGCAAAGACCCTATAAGTGAATCAATATTAACGCCAAAATATGCAATCTTTAATGACCTGACAACAGTATCGTAACTATATCCCTTCTTAATAAGTCTATTTAAAGGTTTTGTTAGTTTCAGAGGTGAATACTGACATTTTTGTGCTTTATAAAGAATATTTCCATAAAAAATTGGATGTGAAATACCTGAACGTATAAGAAGTCTGCATGTTGAGCTATATTTACGAATGATGTCCTTATACCGATGATAAAATTTAGTAAATGTTTTGACTAGTTTGTGATATCGAAAACCCTGGTGTAATAATTTTTCAGTAATACATAAATTTCTCTCGTTAAAATCTAAAACATTGTTACATACACAAGCGAATCGTACAAGTTGAGATATATAAACACCGTAAGATGGTGACAAGGGAACGTCACCATCTAAAAATGGATAATTAACGATAGGAAATGAAAAATCATCTCTTTTATCATATATTTTAGTATTAAGCTTTCCGTTAATGATATAGATATCAAGATCGAGGAAAGGGCAGTGGTCATTGTTAGTATTAGCTTTATTTAAAGTAAGTTCAACAGGATAAATTTCTTTAGTATACATACTGAAGTCGTCATTATTGAGAGCCAAAATATCATCCAAATATCTAAAAGTATTATTAAATTTGTGTATCAGATGTTGTTTCGATGGGTCTTTACTGATTTTTGTCATAAATTGTAACTCATAGCAATACAAAAAAAGGGTCCGCAATAAGTGGTGCACAGTTAGTCCCCATTGGAATTCCGATAACCTGACGATATACGGAATCTCCAAAGCGAACAAAAATGTTATCTAGTAAAAATTCAAGGGCATATATAGTATCAAAGCATGTCCAATTGACATAGTTTTTTTGTTTATTGCTACTAAAAAATGACCTAAAAGAGTTTGAACATATATATTCACATTCTGACTTTTTAAATGCCCATTTAATTAGGTGTGTGAATTTTTTCTTAATGAGAATGTGAGGCAATGTGGTATATAGGGTAGAAAAATCAAAACTTTGAACAGATTCAAAATCACCAATATATGCATGCAATTTATCAAGTACTTCCAACGAGTTCTTGACACTCCAAAAGTAATTAATTCCACTATTTTCGAAGGCCTTATTTGAACAATTTATTATCAGGTTTTTGATTGTACCAAGTGTACTGGTAAGAAGAATAGACAATTTAGTCATGTTAGTAGTGGAACAATGGCTTGAAGACGAAATGAATCTATATTTGTAAGGTGTTTTGTGTAGCTTCGGAAGCCAATACATAGTTGGGACTTTCATTGTATTTGGTTCTGCTTGTAAAGCGGTAGCTAAAAGTTTATGTTTGTTACAGATGTCGTTTTCTGAAAATGGAGTCAGTTGGAATGTTGGTGAATTAGTGATTTCTTTTTTCAGAACCTCAATGTAAAATTTACGTCAAACAATAATAATATTATTAGCAGCTTTATCGGCCGGGACAAAAACAAATTCCTTGGCTAGTTCTTTTAGTTTATGTTTGATACGAGAAATAGGTTTATTGTGGTAACTGTTATTGTTAAGAGTAAAATGTTCTTTAAAATGTTGAATACGTATATCAACTATGTTCATTACTGATTTAAAAAAAGAGTCCAAAGATTTTTTGTCAGCTTTTTCCCTTTTTATCCATTTCAAACAGTAAGTATGGAGTGAGTCGTGGATGATATTACGACACTCATTCCAATTAATAATTGACGGGGGACGATATTTAGGTCCTTTACTGAGGAATGATTTTAACTCTCGGTCTTGAACGATGTTAAGATCTCCTGTTATAACATGGGAAATGGGTCCATAAATGTATTCGGAATTACTGCAATTACATGAAGTAGGTGTATTTTCACTGATATTAACATCTTTACACAATTGGCTATAATTAAACACAAATTTCCGGGTAGATTTCTTGTAAATATAACAAATAAGAGGGAGCTCAGTATTATCAAAATATCCCAGAATTTGTTCTTTAACAGAATGGTCGTTAAAAATACCGGCAATATTTACAAAATCAAAACCTTTATTGACATACTTTATTTTAATAAACTGTTTTTTTATGATCTTCAGGGCGATCAATTTTGGGAAACAGTTTAGAATAACAATATGCCATTATAATTTGAACGATTTCATACTTAGGACTGCTATATGAAATTGTGTTGCAATCCTCTAAAATTTTATTTAACTTATTAACCGGTAATGAACAGAGCTTTGTTAACAGATAATGTCTGCCGTTGTTTTTTGAAATAGAAATTAGGTCCGAAATATTGGTATGATTGGTCCGAAATTTTCTTTGATTGCGATTTTTTCTACGACCATGAGAACGGTTTTTACGAACAGTTTTAGAAACTATATCCAAAATGTTAACAGAATCGGTTCTTGATATATTACCAATTCCCATGATATTATCATTAAGACCGAGAGGGTAGACTGTCTGTAATTTTTTAATCCAATTTAATTCAATTATTTTCCGCGATCGTACAAACTTTGAATGAGATTCACCAGGCTGCTTATTTACTACTTCTAAAGGTTGAACTGCTAAATATTTAATAGGATGATTGTGCTTCTTAAGGTGTTGATAAAAACCGCAATTTTTATACGTGTGCATGTAAAAAAAATTTCTTGTTAGAGGGGTCTAAATACAGCACAAACAACATTTTCCAAAAGACCAAAAAAGTGTAAAAGTATATTTTACCAAAATGCATTTGACTAGCAGGTCGAACAACATATGTTCTTAAACCCTGCTGACTGCCATTGACGATTGATATACAGAATAATTTTTCACAAAAAGAAGAAAAAATCCTCCACTTTTAAAATATATTGAGGACTATTTTATTTGCGTCATATACATATTCATATGTATGATAATATCTGAGGGGAGGCAACTCTTTAGAGGAAGTCTCCATTTATATAGAAATGATATAACTCTGTATTTAATTTTTAAATTTTGTAGTATAATTTTGATGTTCTGTTGTATATATAAGTCGTTTTATTTTATTTTATGTAGTTTTGTTGTATATTTTGGTTGTTCTGTGGTGTTTCGTGGTAAAAAGACACTCCACATTTACCTTAAAAGTGTTCTGCTCCTAGCACTTGATCTGTGATCACAAGATCATATGATTCTAGTATTAATAGGAAACAAACTAGGCACATCATTACTAAATTCTTACAGATGACTGTAAACTTGTAAAAGTTTTTCAGTTTAGGAAATTGTGCTTGATTTTCAGTCATCATATTTGTTGACAAGGAAGTGTTGTGATACTTTCACTTTTGTCTCCAAGAACAACAAGAGATTAATACCCATCATACTTTTTTAATATGATTTCGGGGTCAAATTCCTTTTAAGGAAAAGTTTTTTGGCAAGATATATATATAAAAATCAAATTAATTCATAAAAATATGGTAAAAAATGTATATAAACATGATCAGATGATTTACACATTGCTTCATATTTCATTAAAATAGATAGTAAACATTCTTAAATAAGTCAGAACTTTGTTTTTGAAAATTCAAGTGTAATAGCCATTTTTTTCAGCATTCTTCAATATTCTTGGAATTGTAGGGAATGATTAAAATTTTTCCTGATTATAGTTATTTTTTTATGGTTTTAAATCATTGTTGACATTTTTTTTCTTCTTTCTTTCAGATATAAAGAATAAAATGGCTGTGACAGAAGTATCTAGCAATAAAATGTTTGATGGCCTCCAGAAAGTATTTAGTCATGAGAGGTGATTATGTATTTCTTTCTTTCGAGAGCCTGATAGAGTATCGATAGGAACCATAAATTTTTGCTGTTATTCAGAATAGCTGTAAATATTGGTCTTTAATTTTGTATGCATTCAAGAAAAAAAATGCAGTTGAACAAAAATTAAACATATATACATGTAGATTTGTATGTTATGAATTATCTTCTCCAATTCTTATACTGTTTACATTTGTAACTACAGTTTGTTTGTATATATAACTTGTATTTTATATTATCTCTGATGAGGTGCATTAGGGGACAAACTATTGTTGTATAAGGTGCAAAGGGAGGTTATTTTTATATTATCTCTGGTGAGGTGCATTAGGGGACATATTGTTGTATACGGTTATGATTTTATAATTCATAACCTCAGTTTTGCAAAGACTTTAAATGTAACTTTTGTTGTTGACATTAAATTAAAATGTAATTAGCGGGCCTCGCATCTGGTAATTTTCATTTTATCAATATTTATATAATTATTTCTTGAATGTCTTTAGTACAGAATGCAAATGTACCATGAAGTTTGGGATATATTTACCACCTCAAGCTGACTCAAAGAAATGTCCTGTGCTGTATTGGTTATCAGGTAAAGACTATATAAATAACAGCTGACGAATCATTTGCTAATAATATGGTGATGTTGGGCTGGCGGGCAGGGAAAACTGGGTACCAAATTTGTCTAATCAACTCCTACAGTTGTCAACCCATATCTCTGATACCTCACAGGAAGACTGTACATATATTGAAGCTGTGCACCTGCTATTATGGAATTGTTTGAGGATTTTTTTCTCATTTTTCCACACTTTTTCAAATATTTAAATGTTCAGTATAGAGCATTCTCTATTGATTAAGAAACATTCTGTGCAACCTGGCCATTTTCGTGCTTTAAAACCATATTCCAAAATGTTTGTTGATTAGCTTAGACATTTGAGTTTGAGCATAATTAGGTTGTTCTGACAACTGCTTATAGAAGGTTGTTACTGATAATAGATCAGAAATGAGATAATGAAGCGAGAAGATACCATTTAAAGGTGGTCATCAAAAGTCATAAGTTTAGGAAAGACTGACAACCCTTTGGCCAAAAGGAAAAAAAAAAAGAACAGTCTGAAAAACACTTCACTGTAAACTAAGGTTAAAGTAACAATTACTCCACCAAATATGACGGGGAACTCTGGTGCACTGGAACGATAGCATTTTCTGCTGGGTTTCTGTCACTTGTTGTGCTGCTCATTTCAAGCATTAATCCAGTGACAAGTCACATTCAGTGATATTGTTAACGAGGAAAAGAGGACAGGATCGTACATTTGTAGCTATAACAAGTGACTTTTGATATCAGTTCATTGAAGAGATTGTAACAAGTTTCATTTAAATTAAGCTTAATATTTCTCTATATGGGCAGGAACCTTGTCAGTGGTAATTTTTATGTTTAGGTCACTTTGAGAATTTGGCATTGATGGAAGATATTATTTCTATTAGATTTCTTTACTAGGTGTCTAGACTAATGGTTGTCTAGACTAACAGGTATCTAGACTAACTGGGACTTAGAGTTTGACAGATGTAGCATTATTGACATCTACATGTAGCAAAGAATTATACTAAAACCTGTGCTAGTGGCCATCTTGAACTTGCAGTAATATGTGAGATTTTGTTCCTTGTTAGAGCCGTGTTCCTTTGCTTTGTATGGTTTATCAAGGATTTGAATGGTGTTTATTTTACCATGTCCCTTCTTCTCCTTTACATTCACTGAGGTTTGATCCACTTTGAAGAGTTCACTGTGACTTTGAAATGAAGAACAACCATTACAGCACTGTTTCTTTGCTTTGGATGCATGTAATGTTTTTTTCCCACAAATTTATACACCAGGTCTATGTATTTTATGTAGTAGAGATACTTGTCTTGTTTAAGACATAAAGATTTCATATGTGGTTTTATTGCATTATTGTTTTATTGATGTATGCTCCAGATTATCTACAAAATTTTATTTTTATCTATCAAATCTGATTAAGCAAAAATTGTTTCATTGTTTAAAAATACCTAAAAGGTATTGGAAGTAGTAACACCTAGAGAGTGTTTTTTCTGAAAGTCTTAAACAAATGATTTCCTGCCTGATTAAATATGATTGCTTTAACTAACTCTTTCTACATTGACACAATTCCTATTGACTGTCATAAATATCGTTATATCTTCAGGAATTAGCCCCCTTGAAAGTTAACCAAGAAAATTGCAATTAATAAATAATTCAATGAGTACAGTAAAGTTTCAGAATTATTCAAATATTACAGTAAATAGATTATTCAATAAAATGGTACAGATCATATTTATTTTCATAATTTATTTCTAGGATTAACATGTACTGACCAAAACTTTGTAACAAAAGCTGGTGCCCAGAAGTATGCTGCAAAGAATGGTATAATAGTGGTAGCACCAGACACCAGTCCACGTAAGTTCAAAATATTATGGTAACATAACAGAAATGCAACTAAACTAATGTGACCTATACTAAGCATATATTGTTTGATATATTGTCAAATATTTTACTTCCATGCTACAAATGAGGATTAGACGATGCAAACAGAAGAATTTTGCACTATTTATCTGAAACTGATTGGGATGGTTTCATGAGGCATAAGAAAAATTTGGGCTACCAGTATAAATCAACAAATTATCTTTTTTTTTCTGATCGCTTTTGGTTAAAATAAAATTGTATCGGTTTTGTTTTTGTCTGTAAAAAAGTTCTGACATTTTATCTCTTAGATTTTTCTCAGAATTAGATGAAATAGTAATATTATTTATACATTTTTTTCCCTTTAAATCATGCTTTTTATAGATTTGAATGTTCCAATTTTGACATTTTTACCACCCAATTGACAATGCTGCTGATTGAAATGTACTCTGTTGTACAGACACTGACATAAGAATGTAGGACATTAAGACTTTATGTCAGCAGGTAGAGGCCTCAGTGGTCCAGTGGTCTGAGTAGTTCCTCTACAGTGAGCACTAACCTGTCAACACTGAGGTTGTGAGTTTTGAACCCTGCTCGTTGCAAGGAATGTTTGATGCTGATCTCAATTGACCAGGATTGACAGTTTACCTGCATAAGGTCTGTGGTGTTCTATGGGCTCTCCTACTCAACCAATAAAAACCTGCGGCCATGATATAGCTATAGTGATGGTGTTAAACACCAACAATCAATCATATCATCAAGTAACTTTGAGCTATCTTCAGTATATATGCAGCATTCTTAGATTTTGTATAATTTATTATTAAATTTGTTTAAATCTTTTGTATACTGATCCTTTGTTTTCAGGTGACTGTAAGATCGCAGGAGAAGATGACAGTTATGACTTTGGATCAGGAGCTGGGTTCTATGTCAATGCCACACAGGATCCATGGAAAACAAACTATAGGATGTATGCTTACGTTACACAGGAGGTAAGGACTTCACCAGGTCATAAAACCTATTGTTTGGAACATGCCAATCAAAACGTTTAAAATCTCAATGTCTTATTTTTTCTGCTTAAGTCAGTTTGATAGAGACAACTTGTGACCCTGCCCTCTAGCTCATGGTCCAGCAATTTTGAATTAATTGCAATGTTGCTGTCCATGCGATTGTTTTTATCCTGTCTGCCCCTGCCGTAAGCAACTGGGGCATTAAGTGTTACCCTTGACCGTCGGTCCTTCCGTCCATCCCATTTTCGTTTCCACACTTTAGCTTCATTTTTTCGTCCAAATTTTATAAACTCATGCACAATGCTATGAACTAAAACTTGCAGAGTTCGAAAGTGGGCAGTGAGTCACTTACCGTTCTAGAGTTATGCCCCTTTATAACTTGGAAAATTGTAATTTTTTAACTCATCTGGGTCAACATCTTTAATTGTTTTTCCATAGGCGGTAATGGTAACGTTTTTTCCTGTAGCTCAGTCCATATCGTAAACTTGGATATGTATGATAGCTCGTTTCAAAGCTGTGACATTTTCACATATGTGGTTAAATTTTCGGGGTACGAAGTGAGATTACTTTTTCCGTAAATTAGCATACCCCAAACATTCTTTCGTGATGCGGCTCCTCGTGGTAAAAAATCCCTTTTTTAACGCAATAAGTTCTTTGAAAATTTAATACTTTGAACACATTAAATAGCTCCATATTTTTTACACATTTATTCTATGTTCCTCTACTTTCATAATCACCACAAATGGTTAAGCTCAGCTATTTGTAAAAAATAGAAACATGTCCAATATCACTACACAGAGATTTTTTGTTTACACACAACTTTTGAGTTCCTCATTTCGAGGCGCATTAGGGATATTGACCCATCTGTCCGAAAGGGCAAGTGAGCTCTTCTCATCACTTGGCGTCCATGCTATTAATTTTTACAAAAATCTTCTCCTCTGAAACTGCTGGGCCAAATTTAACCAAAATTGGCCACAATCATTATTGGGATATTTAGTTTAAAAAATATGTCTGATGATCCCGCCTGTCAACCAAGAGGGTCGACATGGCTAAAAATAGAACATAGGGTTAAAATGCAAGTTTTGTCTATTATCTTAAAAACTGCTATGAATAGAGAAAATCTGTCATAGGCAAAAATGTTGAGAATGTTGAGATCTACCTCCTGTCCATTTACATCAAAACTGTCAGATGACTTGTTATAGGAGTTATAGCCCACCCCTTAAATGTCAGATTTAAAAAAAAAAAAATCAATTTTGTCTATTTTTTTCAAACTATAATAGATGCAGAGTAATCTATATAAGGAAAAATGATTAGCAAAACAATATCTCCAAGTCGGCCAACATAGCTGAAATCATCAGACAACTCCTTATTGGAGTTATTGCTCCTTAAAGCAAGTTTTACCAATTTTTTTGTGTTTTTGTCTTATATCTTAAAAACTATACTTGATAGAGAGAAATTTTTAAAGCCAAAATGATCAACAAGTCAACATCTACAAATAAGTCACATAATTGAAATTGTCAGTTGACTCCTTATTGCCCATTGATGAAGATTTTCCCTTTTTTTTTTGCATTTTTGTCTATTATTTTGAAAATTATAATAGATAGATAGAAACTTTATATAGCAAAAGTGATCAGCAAGACAAGATCTACAAATAAGTCAACATGACTGAAATTATCATTTAATTCTTTTTGAGTTATTGCCCTTTCATGATGATTTTTACCAAAAAATAAAGATGTTGGCAGAGAGACTGAGGCTCTTTAGAGCCTCTAGTTTTTGTTTCCACACTCTTAACTTAAGTTTTTCTTATCCAAATTTTATGAAACTCATGCATACAGCTAAGAACCAAAACTTGCAGACAGAGTTCAAATTTTGGTAGAGAGTCACTTACTGTTCTAGAGTTATGCCTCCTTTTTAACTTGGAAAATTGCAAAGCTTGAGCGGGGGCATTATTGTCCTCAGACACATTCTTCTTTTATTTTCTGAATTTTCTGCTGACAGGCAAGACATATCTCTGAGTTTACAGTTTATGATATATATATTTCTATGCTTACACATTTGTACTATAAAACATATGAAATGTAGTACATCTCTTCAAGTATTTTTTAGGTAAATTTAAAATTTTTGTTTTTGTTTCAGCTACCAGCTTTAATAAACAGTAATTTTCCTGTTGATGTTGGAAAGCAATCAATTTCTGGACATAGGTACATATGATATCCTTTATGCATTTTTATAGCTGATTAGAAACTGTTGCTGATTTAGATACTGGTTTTTTTATGAAATGATAGACATATGACTAATACATCGTACTGCAGGAAGCTCTTAAGTGTAAAATATGTAAAACTGTAAATAAAGAGTTACTTTATGGGTTTCGAGTTCCTCAAACTTACCTAAGCTTCTATATATCACAGTTGCTTTACTTATTATATTATATATTAAGTAAACATTCAGTTACTCCCAGCATATAAGCTGAATACTGCATATACATGTTTTCAGCAATGGAGGCAAAAAACTTTAAAATTTGCAACTTACAAACTTGCACTTGTTTGGTTAGGTCAACTTTCTTCTTTGAAAAGCTGCCATTTGAAAAAAATATAAAATTCCCTTAAGGTAAAACAAATGCTGATATTTAACTGTTTATGGACATTTTTTTCAGAAAAAAGTGTCCATTATTTTACATTATCATAGACACATATCTCCTTTTATTCATTTGAAGTTATTTTAAGTTTACTATTGAAACAGAAATGTTTTAACAAACATTAACTTTGAATATTGAATCATTTTTTACTTGCTTAAATATTATAGTATGGGTGGACATGGTGCCCTGATTTGTGCTCTGAAAAATCCAGGCCAATATAAATCTGTTAGTGCTTTTGCTCCAATTTGTAATCCAATCAACTGTCCATGGGGTGTCAAGGCCTTCACTGGTTACCTTGGAGAGGACAAAGAAGCTTGGAAGGTCAGTTTTAAAAGTTATCAAAATTCATAAAATATATTAGAACTTGTTAAGATTAAATTAATTTTCATTGGAAGAAATAATTTTTGAATGTTTAGCATTCTCAAAAGTAAATAGTTTGCATTTCTATGATCTGTAGGTGTATTCATCATTTTAACCTATCTCCCATTTGCTTAGTTTTACAAGTGCAATTAGACATTTGGTTTAAACCACAATAAACATGTAGGAAAATTTTATTATATGTAATGTTTTATTCACAGGAATATGATGCTACTTGTCTAGTAAAGAAGTACAATGGACCACCATTGGATATATTGATTGATCAGGTAAAATTCAAAAAAATGTTATAACGTTAAACATTGAAAATCTCTTCAGAACAATTTGTGACCCCAACAACCAAAGAAAATAAATAGGATAGTATTTTATGGGTTACATTGATTGTTGCTTTTATTGTTTAGGACATAAAAGTCAGTATTTGATTCAGATTCATGATATTTACAGCAGTCTCAGTGCAATGTTGGTAATGAATTTACAATCTTATTTCAAAAGTTTGTTTTTATTTAGTTTGGATATGTTACAATATATTTATTCTTTACCACCTTTGTTGTCACACAAAACCAGTGCAAGAGGTGCTTGGTAAAAACATGACTAAAGCAAAGACTAGTCACCTCAGCAGAAGAATTAAGTTTTAGTTCTGTAGAAGACTTCATTCATTTTTGTAAGCTAGCGCCAAATATTCCTGAAATTGCATCAGTCTAGCAATAATGCAGAGTTAATCAAATGCTATGAACATGTAATTTTCATGAATGTTAACAAGCAACTAAAAACTATCAATCAATCTATATGTCAGTGTATGTCTTCTTTTTGATTAATTGTGTTGATGGTTGCCATCTCATTGAATTGTTCCCCTCATTTCTATATAGTCAAACAACAAAACAACTTTGGCTTTATCATTGTATAATAATGATTGCAAGGTAAAGTAGATACATGTTTTAAGGTTCCAGAGCAATAACACCAGATAATTATAACTTTTGTGGTTTGCTCTATCATTACTTTGATTGAAGGGTAAAGGAGATAATTTTTTAGCCCCAGGACAATTTCTATCAGATTGTATTATTTGATTGCAGGGTAAAGCAGATAATTTTTTAGCCCCAGGACAATTACTACCCGATAATTTTGTGGCAGCATGTACAGAAAGTAAAACACCAGTCACACTCCGGATGCAAGAGGTAACTGTGTGTTATCTGATGAAGTGTAGCTTCAAATTACAGACATTCCTTATGGTCAGACCTAGTGCCCTATTGCACATTCACAAGTAAAAGGAGAACCTTCAATACTGTTTTGCAATCTGTTAAACTTTCATTTGATACCAAGTTTGTGGAAATATCTTTCATAGTACAACAAATGCACAAAAAAAGCAATTACTTTAGATTTGTAGCTACTGTTTTCAAGTTTCTGCTCATTTGCTTCTTATTAGCATTCTTAATTTAACTCTTATGCTGTAAGCAGAAATGTCTTACCCAACCAGTCCCTAACCTATATGAAGTTACTACAGGGAAATGTAATTTATCACCCTGGTAAGACTGTAGTATTCTTTAACTCATAAACTTCAGTAAAGTTAGGTAACAAGAAATACTGATTTTAACATGCACATAACATCCATTAATAAGTAAATAAATAATTTACAAGATAGTAACTATTTACCAGTATGCTGTGTGCAAGAAATTCTTATCCTAGTTTAAAACTCTGAAAAGGAAAATTTGTCATTTTTAAACTCAGAAACACCTTTTACTAATTTGAAATTGAAATTTCTTTAATGCATTAGATTAGTGACATATTATGATTCTGTTAATTGTGAATCAGTATTAATTAAATAAATGGTATTAAAATATCAGTTTATTTTTTTATTTCTTTTCAAAGTTCTCTCAAAAAACATTTCAATCTGGACTGATGTCCTTTCTAGGCGCATATAGAATGAGATAAAAGACATGTGTTTGAATGATGAGAATGTTTTGTCATATTAAATTAATATGTGTTTATTTTGTAGGGATATGACCACAGTTATTACTTTATGGCCACGTTTATAGAGGATCACATAACCCACCATGCTAAATACCTAAAGTGAACTACACACAGATTGTGATTGTCTTAGATGATTGTAGTGATGAAACAGTGATTCAGACAATGATATAAATGATTATGTAGATTAATATGATTAAGAACTATTAAGCTAGAAAATGCACATTTTATACTGAAGTAAAATAGCTTCACGTAAACTAGGACCCTTAGTATTTTTTATTTTCTCAGAAAATTTGATGGAATAATACCAAGTGGTAAATCATGTGTGCTCTGTAATCAAGTGTAGTCTTTGTTGACATTATTGATTGTATTATCCATGTCCTATTGCAGTACATCAGGCTGGTGATACATACCATACAATAGTAAAAACTTCCATCTATTACTTATCTTCAGGTACAAATTAAGTCATTTACCATTATTTAATGCAACTCTTATCTTGATTAAATGAGTTGTTAAACTGAAGAAATTGTGCAGCTTGTTCAAGTGGGTGATTCATGTTAGGAATATCACTTTTATGTTAGATTTAGAATTTTAGTAATAGTCAAATGTGTTTTGCACTGGCTTTGCAGTTGTTACGAATATGATTTATTTGTCATATTGATAAAATAACCTAATATATAATCAAGAAGAAAAATACTTGTATGATAATAAATAAACATTCTTTTGATTGGTTTTAGTTTCATTTAAACGAGGCCATGTTTTAAACAACTCAATATATATATATTCACTTGCCATACAGTGTACCATAAACTGCTGGTTCATCATACTTGATGGTCCCTATAATTCAACTAGTCAAAACAAACAATGCAGGTACATCAAACATTATGGTCCCTTTCATTTAACCAGTCAAACCATACACTGCTGGTACATCATACCTAATGAAAAGCGACTGTTATATTCCTGTTTTGGGAAAGGCAGTTCCGAAGAAAATGGTGGGTTAAACCTGGTTTTATATCTAGCTAAACCTTCCACTTGTTTGACAGTTGTTCATAGTTCCATTATAATGACAAAACTGGGTGAGCAATCAAACACAAACAGACATACTAGGTAAATGTGACAATAATTGTATAAATTTTGTAAACATACATCACAACTGACTATAACATTCAAACAGACATACAGATAAATCTAACAAAGACGCCTACAAAAAAGGTGTTTTTTTTATAGTAAATTTGACAAAGACGCCAAAGAACTAGTTTTTGTAGTTGATGTATATTGACAAAGACGCTGATAAAAAAGTTTTTTTAGTTGATAGTACATACCGTATATAGCACACTAAATGTTTGTATCCATTTATGATATTTGAACATAGGTTAACTACTGCTGCATAAATCTATGAAATAATTTAATAATGTTTTGAAAGAAATTGTGATAAAGAAATCCCAGACTTTATAATTTACCAGTTATAGTCGTCTCTTATGTGGTAAATATTTGTATTATTTTTCACATGCCTATACACAAAGGGTATTCAATCATCATTGGTTATCGAAGTTTAAAGACCAAATCACTTACAAACTACATTGACTGACGGAAAATTTAGTATTTCGATGTCTCAATCACCGTTGTAGAGGAATCAAAATACCTCAGGCATAAATTGAGTGACATGGTATAGATAAAATCATCATAGATACTAGGATACATTTAATACACCAGATCGTGCGTTTTGTCTTCAAAAGTGACGCTCGAATAAAACAAAATTTAAATGGCCAAATAAAATACGAAATTGAAGAGCACTGATAACCTTAAAATTCCTAAAGTTATTGCCAGATACAGCTACGGTATTCTAATCCTGGGGTAGAAAATCCTTAGTATTTCGAAATATTCAAAGCTTTATAAACAGTTATTTATAATTAATGACTATACCAATGATTATTCAGGTTAACACATACGTGCTGACTTCTGAGCAAGTGATACCATCGGAGAGAAAACCTCCACCAGCAGCGTCATCGACCCATTGGTTGTGAATAAACTCATAGAAAATAGGTTAAAGTTGTATACGCCAGACGCGTCTTTCGTCTCCAAAAAAGACTCCTTAATGACGCTCGAATTTGCTTTAAAGTCATTACCCAATCAAACAGTATTCCTTTCATACTATGCTTTATCTGTAAAATATGGTTGTTGAGATATTCTTTTGATTGTGATTGAACTTTTCAATGAAGCATCGCCGCGATATAGCCTTTTTGTGCTAATGCGGCGTAAAGCAATCACCAATCAATCAATCAATGAAGCATATGTTTATTAGTTTTTGCATTAGATTTTTATTACGTCTCCTTGGCCAAGAAAATAGTCCGAATTTATTCAAAGTAGAAAAATTCTAAAGAGCGAATAGTATCATTTTTTTTGTTCCCAGTATGAATTATTTCGTGTTGGAGATTCTACCGTTTAAAGATGCAAATAAAAGTTTACTACTATAGCGTTAATTTACAGTTACGAAAATTACAACTGACAGGTGTACACCTCGTTAGATATAAAATATTTTGTGAGTCTTTTATACATAGGAAAATACGGGAGCTGCCTGGCGAAGTCTATGTTAATTGCTCTGATGTCTAAGGTCTTTGTAGGATTTGCTGGGGCCATTGTGTTACAGAATGATTGTACGCTAATGAAAGTTACATATTCGTTCAGTAAAATAAATAAGGAATCAATATGCATGATTTGTTTACTTTTAAATGGATTTTAAAGATTTCGCGACATAAATCTGCCGCCCCACATCTTGGTATGCGATTTTCATATTTTCTATACGGACGATCCCAGCAAAATCTTTACAAAAGGCCGTCCGATGTCAGAGCAACAATATATAGTAATTTTCTTCATTTCTATATCATTATGTATCTTCAATGACGTTCTTTTTCTTATGTTTATCCTTTATTTATGCGTTTCCTTCAACGTTACCTTCATATACAAGATATATGAAGCCTTTATAAAAATGTTAATTGGGTTAAGAGTTTATGTTCATGGCTTTTGAAGAATATTGGTCCATGTTTTACATAAAATCGGTATTTGACTTTAAAGTCAAATGAAATGTTACATATCATGTATTCTTCTTTTTTAATGTTTAACTGGTACCTAACTTGGCATTAAATAATTTGGATTTCTCCGCATGACGTTTAAAAATATGAAACCAATATTTGTTTTATCCAGATCTGGTTTGTGTAGTTGTAGCTACGTACAGCGTTTTTGTCTTAAATAATGAAATTTTTCCAATTACAATTGTGTGGTTCATCTATTTCCGAATATGACTGTTTGCCGAATGTGAATTCGCATTGCGATACGACGTGTCTCGGTATTTATACGTCCAACATTCATGTATTTAGTTATGATGTTTCTTTTGTAAGTCCTGTTAGATATTGTGTTATGTCTTATCGTTTGTGGTTTGAATTCTATTTTTTTCTATATGTAAGCAAAAGTTAAGATAATTAATCAGCTAGTTAATTCATATGATTTTTAGTTTAAAGCAACTATATGCACAGGATTTTGTTGTTTATACACAGTTTTAATTTAGAAGAAAACCGACATGGTTAGAAAATACAAATAATTACACCATTACAAACACAATTCCATTTTAATATTCTTGTCATGGTTAAAAAATACACAAAATAACAACATTACAAACTCAATCCCAATTTTATATTCTATTTTTAGAAATTTACCTGTGATAAAATAAACGTCACAATAAATACGTCACATTTTGTGGCGTTGATACATTCGTGTGACGCACAGTTTATAATTCTATTGTGGTGTCCTGGTGTACTGTCGTAAATTCATGGGAGGTGTCCGTTATTATTCTGTGGTTTACATGTTGTAATGTACTATTAAATATTATTTATTTATGTATTTCTCTGTCCTGAGTGTTCTTCATTTATTTGTACTGTATTCCTGTCACGTAATGTTGTCATTTTAGCGGTATTTTTAACATAACCATACAAGCGAGAGGTTTGGCTAGCCATAAAACTAGGTTCAACCCACCATTTTTTATAAAATGTCCTGTACCAAGTAAGGAATATGGCAGTTGTTATCAAATAGTCCGTTTCTGTGTATGTTGGCCTTTGTTTTTGTAGCAGTCCAGTGTTTCTGTTGTTACGTTGTTTCCCCCCTATAGTTGACGTGTTTCCCTCGGTTTTTGTGGCCCGGATTTGTTTTCGCTCAATCGAGTTATGACTATTGAACAGCGGTATACTACTGTTGCCTTTATTTATTCTTTATTGATATTAGAATGTATTGATTCTCTAAAAAAGAAGGGTTTAACTTATCCAAGGTTGTTATTGCTCTACCTTTGGTGAATCACCAGCTTTTACCAATAACATTTAATCAAATATATAAATCGACAAGGAAATATTTCAAGTCAATGACACCAAATAATGTTATTATTAAGTATTTATTTTTTGTCAATGGTATTCCTGATACTTGAGAAGAGTATACTTTTAGTCGATGCCATTCAGTATTGATGTGAAGTGAATATTCCTTATAATTATTTAAAAGAAGCTAGCATTATCCTTTAACGTCACATTTCGCTACACAGATGACGTTGTCTCACTAAATAATTCAAAGTTAAGTGACTATATCGAACGAATCTATCCCAACAAACCCGAAATAAAAGATGCCACAGATACAGTGAGTCTGCGTCATATCTTGACTAATATCTATAAATTGATACTAAGGATTGGTTGACATCAAAAAGTTACAAGGATGATTTAAGCTTCCTTATGTGATATTTCCATTTCTAAGTTGCAATCTTCCGACAGCATCTGCATTTAAAGTATACATCTCCTAGTCAGTATGATATCCCAGAGCTTGTGTTTCCTATTTTGATTTCCTTGATAGAGGGTTACTGCTTACAAGAGAGCTATTGAAGTGGTATATGTTTGAATGTCATATTTTCAGGAAAAATATTCTTTTCGTAAAATGTATTAGTTGATAAATATGGTTGCAAATACATTTTGCGATTTTCACGTTATCGTGAGTGAATTTGAAATAAAACTTGCCAATGTAAGCATCAATACTCGGAAGATTTTCCAGTACAAATTGATTGATCAATAATTCAATCTGAAAAATAGTTCAATTTGAAAATTCGCAAATCTAATAAAACTTAATATTTTTCATTCTTTACATGATTTTAGCATGATGTTTTTTTCAAATTAGGAAATGAAATTGAACCACACATTAGAATAGTATATGCACAAATCATGTCGTATAGAAAAATCTGTGATGGTAAAAACGTTCAGGTGTTTCAAGGAAATGCGGGTTAATAATGTGACATGAAGGACGCGGATACCTATGTGTTTCTACCAGGCGACATAAAAATGATTTGCATATTCCAGGTTAACCAAAGCATTATCATTATATATATATATATATATATATATATATATATCCAATCAATTATTCAACACAGTGATTAATAAATTCGAATAATTGAACACATTTCACATACCAAAAGGTCCATAATTCATGACAGGAATGAGTCACAGTTAGATAATAATTGTACATTATTTATTTACATAGTTTCTATGATAGTTAAGACAAATAAGATGCATCTGCTCAATAGTTTGCCGAGTTCAAATCTGAAAATCCATCATTTATATTGTTGAAAAGGAACAGTACAACAGCAATATTTTGATCCGATTTCAAAAGGGATCGTCGGAAATTAACGACGATGCTTACGTCAGCGGAGGATCAAAAAGTTGCATTCAATTGAGCCAAAATACATTAAGCTATTTTGAGGAATCATCTATTTATAACATTTAAATAATGCATTAAAACGAAAAACAGTAATAAATATCCATTAGATATACCTATTAGATATTTCACAATGATAAACATACATCCCTGAAACCGACATCTTCAATAATGCTGATTTTTGTTTAATTGACAACAAATGTATATTACTTTTGATGGACGTTATTTGCAATAGATAGTCGACATTCTTATAGTTACTCTTCTTTTCTTCTCACAGGCTTATTCCTCTTTTCGTTAGAGCAAGAATTCATACAGAAGTTTCTTAAAAAAGAATGAAAAGAATCTAGCTAAAAACTCTTTTTTCTGTTCTTCGTTAAAGCTTGATGCCTTTCACTGAGTTATTCAGAATTTGGTGGCTTCGTTGATCACTAACGTACAATTGAACTTTTGTTTTTAAGGCGTTCACGTCTAGAAATTGACAAAAACGATCGATTGTAAACTACACTTTACACTAAAAATAAAGAAGATTACAACTTTCTAATTACAAACACTTCCAATTTGTATGAGCATCATTCTGGATATGTAGTATATATCTCCGAGTTGATACGGTATTAAAATGTTTTAACTATCTTAATAGACGCAACATCAATCCCGTTCTATCGTCATTTATGATCCCTAAATGCTTATTACCCTTTAGTCATGACCCAAGGTTCAAACATATCTTCTACAAAACATTCCTTTAACTTCCAAACTTTAAATATAAATCATGTAGATACAAGGTCAGACTAAATATATTCATCAAAGATACCAGGGTTATAGATATGATTCGAGCGCCACTGATGAGTCTTATGTAGACAAATTTGCGCTTCTGCCGTATTGAACTATAATCCTGATATCTTTTTTAAAAAAAGGTAGAGTTAAATGTATTATATAAATTGTTTGAATTACTTGATTGCAACATTAACACCCATGTTTTATTCCGTGACGAAACCTCCACTATGGAAAGTCAACAAAATAAGAAATTCCTATAGAGTATCAGTATTATTAAAAAACGTTACTGTCAGATAAATAAAATCATCATAAATATCAGGATTGAAATTTTGTACGCCAGACGAAAACATTTAAATTTTCAGCCGACATGAAACAGCTTATCAAGATCAATGAATTGATATACTAAGGAACCGGATACGTTCCAAATGTCGTAGCCGCAATCCAGTCCCCTTTCCATCGATTGTGATATTGCCAAATGAGACTTATCACCAACTGTGTACTTACAATGAGAAACTCGACAAGAGCTACATGTGGAACAGAAAATTCGTACACTTCCGGATCACATGAGATCATACACGGTTTTTGTAGTTGCTCAGTCGTAAGTTTTCTATGTAGTGTTTTGTGAAGTCTTGTTTGTCTTTTTGAAGTTTTCGTTATTGCCATGTTGTTGTCGGGATTTCTTTGACTTATGATTTTTGAATCTGCTGCATGTTTATAAGAAGTCCTTTGATGAGAATTTGTAAAAAAAATGTGTAAATAGGCACACAAAGTTGCATAAACTAAACATTCATAATTTTAAAAATATTACGTCAAGAAAATGACAATCTTTTATTGGTGTCTTGCAAACATGCAAGCTAATGCTTTTAAGTGATTAATTAATTTTCCCTACGGCAAACTGATTACAATATTAATCACACGCACAGTTCAAACACAGTACACTTTTAATTGAGCGCATATATTCAATCACAGTTGTGGAGTCGTTTCGAAAGTCTATGAACATTAATTCATCGTTCCATTCGTTTGATGTGTTTGAGCTTTTGATTTTGCCATTTGATAAGGGCCTTCCGTTTTGAATTTTCCTTGGAGTTCGGTATTTCTGTTATTTAACTTTTTCCCAGTACTTAAAAAAGCTTATAAGTTTGTTATAATAAGCTAGTCAATTTAAATAACATTAACTCATTGACGTTTATTTTTCACGAAAGCTTACTAATAATAAGCTTACAATAATATCACATAATAATCAGTATATTACTTATTAAGGAATAGCATAAAAGTACCTCCCCTAAAGGCCTCGTGACCGGATTTACATTGGTGTGTGGAATGAGAACTTCAATAGTCAATAAAAATCTTGCAGTAACTGACAAGTTGGTTTAAGAATTGGAAAACATTTTTATTGATCAAGGGTGTGTTATACTTGAAAGTGATTATCACAACATTCGCAATACTTCTATTCTCCGTAATCAGGGTTTATGATTGTAACAAAATCTAAAACTGTAGGTTCATATTAGCATGTAAAAACTAACCGATTTTCAAGTTGAACTAGTGCCATATTATCATGTTTGCTGGATCCACCAGTATTTAGGGAAAAGAATCAGGGTGCCGACGCGTGAAATTAAATATAATTCACTTTTTTACCCATATTCCAATTCTGATATTCAGTTCATGACATCGATGAACCCGATTTAGTATCGCAAACTTCCAAGTCTTAGCAGCACGACAGGTGCCACGAAATTAGGGACTGTTTCCACTTTCAGAGAACTAGATTACCCTTCAATGTTTTGTCCCTTAATCTTACATTTTCTGGGAAGTGTTTTGCAGGCCATACTTTAATTGTTTCCGTCTTTTATGTCTTACCATGTTACCATGAAAAGACATTTTATCAATTACTATAATCTGAGAACAGACTGTCGAACTAGTTGGTAGAAAGCAGTAAGAAGAGGCTAATTAAAGATGCAAGAGAGGTGAAAGATAAACGCATTTCGTTGTCTTTCAGACATATCCAGCAAACAGACTTTTACATGAGTTCAACCCGCTAGTAGGGAGTTCGAAGATTCAAATTCCATTAGTTTGCAAAAACCATATCTAAACGTTACGAACGAAGATCAACAATAGTTTCACGGGGCTGCTATTTCAGATGCATTGCATCATGTGCACACGGACTATAACCAGAAATCGATTAATAGACTGACGAGATCGAATTCGACGATACTGTTTGTTTTAAATGGCACCCGAAACGATCGATATGTTAAGAAAGTCGAATGAATGCATCTACATAAATGTATGTTTGTTACGTGAATAAAAAGAACTACTAATGCTTTGTAAGAAAACTGCCAAGTCTCGTGGGTTCGCAAGTATCCTCTGACACTCATGATCATAGTCTTAATGACTTTGCCAGACAGATTATCTTAGACTACAACCCTTGAAAACAGAAGTCGAACAAAATCTAAAAATGAAATGATCTCCTGAACGATAAGGCCTTCATTAACTTTAACAACTCGTTGAGGGTTCCGTTTGTCATCTACGAGGAAGTTGAATACACCGAGGAAAATATCAACGTGTGCAGACCTGATATATCAAAGGCATGCATGTACTGTATCAACGTTATGCACCGCCCGGCTTCAGCTTTCGTACAAGTACGCACATGATTACTAGAAGTAACCAGATAATACGTAATCGAAGTGCTCTATCTAGATGTATCGAAGGATTTAGATAAACTGTTTGATTTCGAAGTGGCTGTCATAGATGTTCTGGAACATAAAGTCTGTTGATACAACGAGTGAAGACAAAGAACGTCAGGTTTGTAATATGGACAAAATGAGATGTGAGACAAACGTCTATGTAAAAACAACCCAACAACAAAAATAATCACAATAACCATGACGTAAACTTAGTCTTCAACAATAGAAGACAATATTTAAGGCTCGTATATATACGAGTGATCGCTACATGTTGCTAATACAGGAAAAGGAGTGGCGAAAGATAACAAAGGGACATTCAAACTGATAAGTCGAAATAAACTGACAACGCCATGGCTAAAAAGAAAAAGACTAACAGACAAACAATAGAACACAAAACACAACACAGAAAACTAAAGACTGAGCAACACGAACCCTACCAAAAAATGGGGGTGATCTAAGGTGGTCCGGAAGGGTAAGCAGATCCTGCTCAACATGTGGCACCCGTCGTGTTTCTCATCTTAGTACAAACCCGGTAATAAGTCTAATTCAGTCGGTCACATTCGGGGAAAAGGGGACGGGATTGTAGTTACAACATTTGGAGCATATCCGCTATCATCTGTGAAACGGATATTCCATAACGGTCAACAAACTCGTGATGGCGTCCGTAAAATTTACGAAATTCGTACGATAACGTAGACGGTGCCAAAAGATTGACAGAAACTAAGCAGCAATTAAGCTTGGGATATTGTATTACACAATAACCGTATATTGACCTCATATACATTTATACATGTAATTGATTGTATTGTTGGGTTGTATGGTATTGACGTAAAACTAGGGAGAAGATGCAAAGTTAGCTAAATATTAACCGCATGTCGAAAAAAAAACCAGAACATTTGACAAAAAGAAAGAAAAACAAACAAGTCGTCAAACACACGAACCCTACCAAAAAAATGGGGACGAACTTATGCGTTTCTGAAGAGTTACTAGCTCTGTTACTAATTGCAAGTATTTGTTCTGTGTAAACTTCATCACATTTAAATATTTTAATATATCACTCATATTTCTCATCAGAAACAAAAACTAAGGATTGAATTGGATAATAACATATGGTAATTCCACGACTCAATCCGTTCTGGCAGTTAAATGTTTATTAAAGTTGTGTGTCCGTTTTGCTTTACAGGATGTATAAACTCATATCTACTTCCGGTTCGGAATATGGACTTTAAATCTGATGCATTTTGTATGGAGAGTACGAGACTTTCTGCACGCTGTAGAAAATTCTTGTTACAACTCTCTGAGTGATCTACAGGTCGCCTGTTGCCAGGTCGGTCTACCTTGTTACAACTCTCTGAGTGATCCACAGGTCGCCTGTTGCCGGTCTACCTCGCAGAACCTATCTGTTATATTAATCTTAAATTTGGAGTAGGTTCGATAAGGCCCTAAAATGGCCCTTAATTCTAGCTGAAATTTTAAATTAGGATTTAATGACCAATGTCACATGGAATCATAGGTAGTATTATGACTAGATTTGAAAAACGTCTTTTTTGTTGAAAATTTATGTTTTTTTGACGTCACAAATAGCACTCATTTTGATTTTCCGCAACAATTCGATGAAAACGGGTAAATTTATGTTGATTTTTTGGAGAGGAAACATAGAGCGCATGCGTCGACAACAAAGATATTTAAACCTAATTTTTGTTATGACATTTTACATATCTGACTTGAATATTTTGTTTGCCGACGCCTGCGCTCTATGTTTCTTAGGTCTTAATTTGGTTGAAATCCAGACGATTTTGTCCAATTTCGCAAAAATCTCTATTTTTAACCTATTTGTGAAGTCAAAATCCATGCTTAAAAATAAAACTCTGTCAAAAATAGTTTCTCACATGTCTTTTCATCAACTTAAACACATTTTATCCAGAAACATTGAACTTAATAATCGGGGCCAAATTTGGCCCTAACCGAACTTACTCCTTTGTTCTCGTACTAAATATTCATGTACGGAATTCATGTACAACAACCAATCAATCAATTAAATGAAAAGAGCAAATATATATCAGAATTAAACGCGACGTAAACGAATGTAGAACAGTCATTAATATCATCCGTTTATGTGTTTGAAGTGACGTTGATATGGAATGAAACTGGCTTTTAAACTCACTGATTAATATGGTTTATCGTAAAAAGCTTTTCTGACGGAAAGAAGGTATGTGTGTGTGACATGTGATAACTTTCAAGTTCTGAGGAACAATATTTTATCGTTCTTCTTAAAAAGATGTGAATTAAACGACACAAACGTTAAAGTCATTATAAGTCTTTAATCATACAATCTTCAAATCAACCAATGATCAATCAATAGTTTTGTTTTTCTAATTTAATATCCTGACCTCCATTCTACTGTTTGAATGGCGTTAAAAAGATGTAATCTATAAAAGTTGAAATAATGAAAAAGGACTTTTCGTTTCACTTTTTAAAGTGGAAATATTTTATATGTGGTATAGAATATTAGAGATTGAATACATTGGCATGTGAAGTGAATTGTAGACTGCAGTTGGTTTTTCGTTTTCGCTATAGTATTATAAAAGGGAGGCGAAAAATACCAAAGAGACATTCAAACTCATATCATCTGTTTTTCTGCGATTGATAATTTAAGGTCATTTTATTAAAAAAAAATAATTTGTTGATTGGAATTTATTTTTTGTTGTCCATTTAGTATCTTCTACGTCATTTAACAGTTTACCTTTATTTTCATATCATTAAATATGGTTAATGGTACGGAAACTGAACACAAGCCAAACTCCACTAACCAAAACAACGAGTTCATAAAACACAGCAGAAAGATAGTGGTCTTACTGAGTGCTCATTTTAAAGAAAAGAAAAAGCTTAGTTCTATAAATAATTATCTGTCCTCCGAATAATGTGGAATTGATCTATTTGAGGGTTTTTCATTTAAAATTCTCTTTTTCTTTCTGTAGGATTTGTATTTCAAAGATCAGTTAACATAAGATAAATGGTTTTATTTAGATTATCTCAAAAACTACTCATATTAGTAATGAGATATTTTAAATAAAGAAAACTCTATTTGAAATGTAAAACATTCTAGTTCGTTTCCAAGTTGACATGTAATGTGACTATAATTTCAGAAATATAGAGTAATCACTAGATAAGCAATTATTGAAAATTTCCTTAGTAATTTCAAGATTATTGAGTACAACAAACGAAATATAAATGTAAGAATATGAGGTAATTGGTAAATGCATATGGTTCCTTTATATACTATTATACGTTAAGCCACAAACAATTAATCAACTTTTATACAATATGCCCGTATCAAAAAACAGTTTCCAAAGTTGGTGATTTTCTTCACTTGATATAATCGTCTGTCTTTATCAATCGTATCAATCGTAGCACTGTATTACACAAAAATATTTTGAGGATTAAGCCGGAAGTAATTTATTCTTTTGCTTGATTCGTTGACCTTGAGAAAATCGGATTTTTCTTCATACAATTCTTCTTATTTGTATTTTATATTGTTTATAATTAAGAGTTTATATTATGGTTTAACATTATAAAGCTATAACTACACAGTTATTTTTAAGGAATCCCCAAAATCATCAAAAAACTATCATGCTATGAAGAGGGAACACGTGTTAAAATAGTGTGCACTATTAAAGTATTTATCATTTTGAATAATTGAAATTGATATTCGTAAAAATGCCCGCTCTTATAAATAGTTAAATCGATTTAGTAATTAAAAAAAGATGACAGGTACTGTCCATTATAATTACTGTTGTCATATAAAACATATGCAGAGTTGAAACCTAGGACAACGGCTGGATACCTGTCACATTCTGCCACGATCTTTTACTTTTTTTTTCTTTAGATATTTCAGAAAATTATCCACCTGACTACTAAATTATTGCTTAATGTGTTATGTTCCGTAAAATCTACGCGTCCAGTTACTAATTAAATGATTACCTGTATCTCAAATGGAAATTGATACAACTAACTTAACCAGTTTGCAAAATTGTTAAGTCAAAAAATTTGAAGATTCTTCTATACGTGAACAGATTTAGTAATGTCTTATTAATACCAACAGTACCAAAAGTATGAACAGCAGATACCTTATGGGCACACTTGTGTCCACTTACCACCAAAACGTAAGTCATGTACTCCAATTATGGTACAGTATTCGAAAATTGATTAATACAATAACAGTTGACTTTAAAAAGTCCATCGTAACGATAGAATGAATCGATAATGATTGAACATAAGTTGTTAACTCTATATAAAATTATGAATACTCTATTGTAACGATTGATTACATTGACAGTTATTGAACATTAAATGTTGACTCAATCAACTCAATAAAACGTTACAAGACCTCTATTGCAACGATTGATACGATTAATAACAATTGATAACCAGCTGTCAACTTAATCAACACATCAAAAATTGCAAACCGTCGATCGTTACTATGGATACGATTGATCACGATGGATTACCATAAATCAACTCAATCAATGCAATAAAAAATGCAAATCCTCGATTGCTACGATTGATACGATTGATCACGACTGATTAACTCAATCAACTCAGGAAATAGTGCAAACTCTCGATCGTTACGATAAATACGATTAATCATGATTGATTACAAAATATCAACTCAATCAACTTAATAAAAAAAAACGGAAACATTTGATTGTAACGATAAATATGATTGAAAACGATTAATTACCAAATATCAACTCAATCAACTCAATTAACATTGCAAACACTAGTTCGTTACAATTGGTCACAATTTATTAATAGCTATCGACTCAATCAACTTAGTTACAAGTGCAAACTCTCGATCGTTACGATAGATATTATTTATCATGATTGATTAACAAATATTAAACCAATCAACTCAATAAAAAGGGCAAACTCTCGATCGTTACGATAGATACGATTAAACTCGATTGATAACCAAATATCAATTCAATTATAATAAATCAATCTTTACGATAGATACGATTGATTGCGATTGATTACCAAATGTTAACTCAATAAAAATGACAAATCCTCGATCTTTACGATAGATACGATTGATTACCAAATATTAACTCAATTTAAAATTGCAAACCCTCGATCGTTACGACATATACAATTGATTTCGATTGATTATCAACCATCAACTCAATCAATTCAGTAAAAAGTGCAAACCCCTAATTGTTACGATAGATATCATTTATTATGATTGATTACCAAATATCAACTCAATCAACTCAGTAAAAATGGCAAAACCTCGATCGTAGCCATTGATACGATTGAACACGATTGATTGTCATATATCAACTCAGTCAACTCAATACAAAAGTTTGGTAACAAATGTAGTCATATTTTACGAACAAAAAAATTTATGCCTGCATTTTTTTCGGAAATGTATCACAAGCATTCGTTTGTCTTCACATAACCTTTGAAATGTGACTGATCGTCATGCTGGTACTAATAGCAATGACAGAATTGTATTAAGATCGTGACCCTTGAAAACCAAACGAGACGGTTGAATGAATCGATCAACCCTTTTAAATTAAATACGATCGTGATCCTTGAAAACCATATGGTCAATCGAATGAATTGACCAACCCTGAAACCATCGCAACGATTTAATACAATTGATACGATCGTGACCCTTGAAAACCACTTGAGAAAATTGATTGAATTGATCAACTCTTCAACGTTCGTAACGATTGAATACGATTGATACGACTGTGGCCCTTGAAAACCAGATGAAACAGTTGATTGAATTGATCAAATCTTTTACGAACTCAGTTCAATCAATGCTTAAAATAGGGGTTTATTGAATAGATTAAGTGAATTGATTACATATGATAGTAAAAATCCTTCGACAATTTATTGACCCTAGAACAGTATTTGAATTAAAATAAACAATAGATAGTAATTTATTTAAAAAGTCTATTCAATCGATTATCGAATACTATACATGTGTCCGTACTCATGAAGTGACTACTGGGTATCGTACCAGAATTTACCCTGGGTAATAGAAGATGCACCTTTTGTTGAATTTCTATCGTGTACTTGTAGATTTGACCTTTGACACCCGCTACCAATGTGTGGAACGTGAATCTGAATTTGCACAGCCCGTATATATTGTGCGGCAAACAGTGTACTATCTGACCTATGCTCTACTTGTGCACTGCTATGCCTGTACATGCACTATCATCTTACTGCTGCCTGTGTGCTGAAACAAAGCACCTATAACCTGGTGAGTAAGTTGGAGTTACATATCAAAAGACTCCCTACAACCTTATTCAAGTACGCAGATATATTCTTATTCAGAATCTATTTAATCAATTATTAATCACTTTCTTGTTCTTTCTGATCGAATTGGCTATCCATCACGCGACCCTTTTTTCTGACAGTGCATCAGATTTTATACTAAGAATTGGACCATTCCATTTACTTTGGACGATACCAAATATCTAATTCCTATTAGTGTTTGTTGAATACCTAAACATATATACTTTGAAGTTAAACCCTAGTAAATTAAAACCGGTATACTATTTTAATTCACCACACTTTACCTTCACTGAAGATCATTTCAGAAAACCATTAGAGGGCGTTACGAAAGCAACAAGTAATAAATAAATGAATAAAGGAATCAATCAATAGAACGGCTATCAATACGAAATGAACCGATGGTATGAAAACTTTTTAATCCAAGAACATGAGAAATCTGATTCGTGACACTGATCTTGACATACATTGACAAGAAACTGATGATGCTTTTCATATTTTCATCGAACATTTCAAATCATATGGTTTTTTATATTTGTTTACGCTGACGTCACTTGGCAATAACTGGAGTTTAATTAGTCGTACTTAAAAAGCAGCATCGTACAATATTGTCGATGTTCTTGACATTTTGAGTAATACAGGAATCATATAATATATACCCCGGTGTGTAATTGTATACATCGAAACATGTCAGACCCATGTGGAATTTTCTTATCTGAAAAGATCAGAAATGGTCTTCATAGAATTTTCGGTGATCAAGGCAACACATTGATATACTTTTGTCATATTAAAGCTACACATACACTTACAGTAGTTATAGATAAAATATTTAATTAAGTACACAATTAATAATTTCTTTAAATACCAAAAAGAAAATTATTAGTTCGTCTATTTACCTTTAGAAATTTATCTTTTATATTACAAATGATTTTTATACTGAAGACATTAAATATTTCACACTATCGAAATAGAAGATAAGTTAATTTTGAAAATTTGTTTTGATAATTAAATTTTTTTTTGATTTTTTAAGTACAATGTATAGTAGTGTTTAGAAGTAGATATTGTTGAAAACGTCACGACATGGTTTCTATTGATAAACCATTTGACAAATTGGGCAACATTGTATATTTGATTACCATTCTGTTATGATACGAGACCTCACCAACGACTATACCTTACGTATCATAGTAATTGTTTTGGAGCACCTGGGTTTATCCCCGCCGGTTATGTCGCTTGATAATTACTTTTCTGTGTGGTATTGACTATTGTTCGTCTGTAGGCTTGTATTTCTTCTGACTAATTTTTGTTTGGTATTGACTATTGTTTGTCTGTAGGCTTGTATTTCTTCTGACCAACTTGTGTTTGGTATTGACTATTGTTTGTCCGTAGGCTTGCATTTCTACTGAACAATGTGTGTTCGGTATTGACTATTGTTCGTCTGTAGACTTGTATTTCTTCTGACCAATCCGTGTTTGGTATTGACTATTGAGCGTCTGTAGACTTGTATTTTTTTTCTGACCAATCCGTGTTTGGTATTGACTATTGTTCATCTGTAGACTTGTATTTCATCTGAACAACATGTGTTTGGTATTGACTATTGTTTTCCTGTAGGCCTGTATTTCTTCTGGCCAATCTGGTCTCTGTCATTCTTAGTTTTATGGGTTTTGAAAGCCCTTTGTATTTCTTATAAACTTAAGTGAATATATTATGTATGTGATATATCTCATGAGAGATTGTATATGAAGCAAATTGTTGTACATTGTTTATTTGATAAACTGTGTTGACTTTTATAAAGTATATATATTTCTATTGAAGACCCGTAGTGTGCCAAAACAATGTCCGACTACTGACAAACACACGTCATTGTACCAGTTGACAAGGCTCCTACCAATTTTGTTTTTTATGTTTAAACACAGCAAAGAAAATATTTTGACAACTTGATAAAAGTATTGCATGACTGTACACCTTAACCCTTATCTTTTTTTAAACTCTTCATACCTATCCTAATTCTAGCAAAATAATTCCATCTTCCTTGTCTCGACTCCAAATTCCATATCGCTTGCAAATGTGAAAGTTTGAAACTGAAGAATGAGTTCTGGCTATTTGAAGAGCTTTTGAGTTATTTTCTGTCAAAGTTGATGTGTGTACTAATGTCACTAATCTCATCATTTAGAGAAGTTTTGTCTGCAACTTGGACACTGACTTGTAATTTACTTATATAATCGTTTTCTTCTTGGATGACCTAACGTATTTCAATTTTCTTCAAAAATTCGTAAGCACTGGTTGAATATTTTAACTAACAAAACACCAATTGTATATGATGTTTATAAATTATTACTAGGAGATGCCAATAATGGCAAAACACATTGGGCTTCTAATGTACGTGATTTGCTATTTGATAATAGTTTAAATTATATATGGCATCGACCGTCAGAATTTTTTTTTTATATATTTATTGATGTTATTAAGAAAAGGATTAAAGATCAGTATATACAAAGCTGGTGATCATCTGTAAACAGGAGTGAAAAATCTAAGTAGCTATAAGAATATATAGTTAGAATTTAGGTTTGAAGATTATTTAGATTACTGTTATAATTCACACTTTTTAACTAAATTACGTAGTGGTACACTAAAGCTTATTTAACATTAAATCAGGAAAATATACTGACATAAATGACTAAAAATTACGATTATGCAAATGTTGTTACTATATATATATAAAAATATTAATTTTCGCGAACCATTTAGGTCACGGAAATTCCATTTTTTGCCATCAGTAAGGAGAGTTGTACAAATAATGTGAATACACAGAACCCCGATCCAATTCATCTTTAATTTGCTAAAAATATTTATAATTTTCTGTTTTACATCTCCTAACATCATTCCATTTTTCTCTAATTTCGATTAGAATATGCCAAAACCTGCAGTAAAAATAGATGTATGCCCCAAATAAACATTCCCCGATTGGTTGAACTACTATGTCGTCGATGTAAAGCAACGCAAGCCTCGATGTAAAGCAACGCAAGCCTCGATGTAAAGCACAAGCTTCCCAAGAGTAAGGAGAGTTGTACAAATAAGGTGAATTCACAGACCCCCGATCTTCTGCTAAAAGTGTTCATCATTTTCTGTTTTGTATCCACCAACAACATTCCATTTTTCTATAATCCCGATTTAAACATGTCGAAACCTGCAGTAAAAATAGATGTATGCCCCAAGTAAACATTCCCCGATTGGTTGAAAAGCTGTTGCCTCGATCTAAAGCAACGCAAGCACACGCAAAAATTTCCGTTGATATGCTGAACTTCGACCCCGGGATTCAGCCGATTTACATAGAGATTTTCTTGCGCTCAAATGTAATTCTAAGTAAAGTATACTGGTAAAGTAAATTATATTCTTTTATAGAAATATTTACACATTTTATCATTAATGTATTGTCATACTTCTGCATATTTACGCTGAGCTTTAGTTAAATATAATTCTATACAAATTTTGTTACGTCAAACATTAAGAGTAAGAATATATTTCGCGCCAAAACAAGAAAATAAACTGTGTCACCAAATAAGTTTATCAGCATCTTTCTGAAATTTTCCAACAGAAAAAAGCGTTAATTATAGAGAAATTTTGGTGAGTATTACTTATTAATTTAAGGTTCTCCAGAGGTGGTTCTCTACACCTTCTTGGCGGTCAATTTAATCCCATTTATCAATTATCCCCGATGCCGATGGCGATGACACCCAGTCGATTTGTGTCATGAGTGAAAATCTTATCTATTTGATGAAATAACTTCTTCATTAACTGTACATGCAATATTTTTGTAGTTTTTGATAACCGTGCACATTCCCATTGCATGTCCGCAAGATAAATGGGTTATGCATTTGTGAATTGTGTAAGTACAGTAATATTGTGTAATAAGATTAATGGCGGAGGATAAAAATTTGTGACGGTCAGTGCGTGATCACGTGACATTATTATTTGTAAACAAACGGGCTCCCCATGTAACACGTGTCGGAACTATCCATACAAGGTGCAATCAATCTTATATTTCACTATTTGATGATATTTCTGTGTCTGTTTGTAGATTTGCAGATCAGATGTCATAGTGTAGTTTCATAGACAAAAAAGTTCCATGATTGTTCCTGTTCAGTAGTTGTGATTTTTTTTTATAGAATTAGAAGGTAAGTCGACATTAGTCATTATTTAAATTAAGTGAAAAAAATGACTCAACTCTGTGTAATTTTCCCCCAATTTTTGAAACGTGCATAATTTAAAGAGCATTTGCTTCCCTTGAATCCTCCCCCCCCCCTTTCCGCCCCCTACAAATTGCCCAAAACTCATACTCACGGTCTGAAATAACTCTGATGTCCAACATCTGTTTTTGCGATTCCGGCATTTTAACTCTTTATTTTCAAATTGAACACACTCAGCCATTCAGCTTATTTGCATCATAAATGAACGAGGTGTTAGATTATGTTTTCCTATTGAATAAGGGTCATTTTCATAAATCAGTTCTCATAATGCATTGTAAATTACTTTTTCTGTTGGTCATGTCACAATCTTTTAAAGTTAAAGTAAAAATGCCAGTATTTATGCGTCAATGTGAAAACTGTCCAAATATGAGAAAATAGCGGGTGGCAGGTCGATTTAAACTTACTAAAATGAAGAGAAAAAGAACTAATTGAGGCTAGATTTATATAGATTATGTTTTCCTATTGAATAAGGGTCATTTGCATAAATCAGTTCCCATAATGTTGGTCATGTGACATTCTTATAAAGTGAAAGTTAAAATGAGGGTGGTAATGGAGGTACCTTTATGACGAATAACGGTAAAAAATCTTGCCAAATGACGTTAACTGTAATTTTTGGTGCATGACGATAAAATGAAGACTTTCTTCAAGACGATAAAAACATCGACAGATTTTGACGAATCACGTTAATTTTTTCCCAAAAATAACGGTAACTATAATTATTTGAGACCTCTGACGAATCATGGTAAGGATATGTTGACGAATCACGGTAAAATGTTAACATATTTGACGCTAACGGTAGCCGAAAATGACCGTTTGACGCCTAACGGTAAAGGGCATTCATACCCTCTAAAATGCCAGTATTGATGGGTCAATGTGAAAACTGTCCAAATATGAGAAGATAACAGGTGGCAGGTTGATCAAACTTACTTAAATGAAGAGAAAAATTAATAAATTGAGGCTTGATTTATATGGATCCAGTCGCCTCCAGAGGCAACGAAGCAGCACATCAGCTTTGGACGGGCAAATATCATCTATCTGATATGGGACCAGCTGATGTCCCACTGCCCTAGCTGGTGTCGCAAAACAGTCGTTGGAGGTTAGAGTAATCTCCCGACTACAAAACTCAATTCCAATGACAAAAATGCCCTAATCTTAAATTGAAAGCATTGGAAGAGTAAACTGTAAGTTATAATTTTGACAATGACCACAATTTGTTTTAGTTCAATGTACATGTAATAATATGCGGGATAGTACATGAACTTAATACTGCTTCAAGGTTATACAGGTTTGTCAATGTAAAAATAAAATAATTTGTTTGCTAACTAAGGGAGCTACCATTTGATTTTTAGTAGGGGGGGGGGGGGGGTGTCTTACTCTAGGACGAAATTTGAAAAAAAGGCAGGATGAGACAATATGAAAGAAAAGGCAGGATGACAATTTATGTAAAAACAAGTCGGGATAAACTAATAGAAAAAAATGCAAGACAAAAAATAGATAAAAATATAAAGGCAGGACAGATTACATCTCGAACTAAAAAAGATATGCAGGACAAAATTTTTCATCCTAGCCCCCCCCCCCCCCCTTTTCCCCCATAAAAATGGAAAGGAAGCTCCCTTATAGTGTTTCCTTCAGAGGGTGTTGGCCTGGAATGGTACCCTGCAGTTTTCATACGCCTGTTCATGAGAAATATTATGGTACATGTATGCCTTTGTCCGTCTGTCTGCCCTGATCTGTCTTTTTCTAGCATGTTGTTCACTAACTCAGTAAGATTTTCACCAATTTGCATGAAACTCTGGTGAATTGATTATATCTACTGATGTGAGCTCCCTTTTAGATTTTTAGGAATTTTTTAAATATACATTTTCAAAATGTGAGGTTTTATTCATTAAAAAAGGGGGATTTTCATGTTAACGCCCATTAACTTTAAAAATGCTTTGTTCACTAACTCTTCAACGCTTTCACCAATTTGCATGAAACTGTTGTGAATTGATTATTTTATAAATTTTAGGTTTCCCGTTTCAGAGTTATATGGGATTGTATTCATGTATTGATGTGAGCTCCCTTTAGATTGTTTTGGAATTTTAGAATTTACATTATCCAGTTACAATGTAAGGGGTTTTATTCATTCAAAAAGGGGGATTTCCATGTTTTTGGACATTAACTCGAAAACACTTTCAGGGGTTTCATTATCTTTCATTTTGACCGGTACATTCCTATTTGAAGGTGGTACTTTTCAATATATTCAATGAACATCTTATACAACAATTTCTGAATTCAGGAGGTACTTATCAGTAGCATAGGAGGGTAAAAGTAGCGGGTACCGCCTCCTAATGAATGGCCTGCGCTTTAAGCAGTTGTCATCTGTCATGAAACTTTGGTTAATTGTTTATATATATCTATTGATGCAAGCTCCCTTTAAATTTAATAAATTGTGGAATTTTATTCATAAAAAAGGATGGCTTTCCCAGTTTGCAGATCAAATTCAAAAGTTTGTACATGCACTTCTGTGGTATGTTTCAGTAAATGTGTAAATTATAACTGACATAACCAACTTTGACAATGACCACATATTTTTAAGTTCAATGTACATGAAATATACAAGTTAATGCATGTAGACTCGATACTGCTGCAAGGTTATACAGGGTTGTCGATGAAAAAAAAAATTTTGTTTGCCAACTTAGTGTTTCCTGCAGTTTTGGTGTGGTATGACACCCTGTCATTTTTATACGCCCGCTTACAGGACGTACTATGGTATACCGTTGTCCGTCTGTCTGTCCGTCGTCAACATGTCGGACATTAACTCAAAACTGCTTTAACTAATTTGCATAAAACTTTGGTGAATTGTTTATATCTATATTGATGTAAGCTATGTTTAGAATTTTATAAATTTTACATTTTACATTTCTGAGTGATGGGGTTTTATTCATTAAAAAAGGGGTGATTTTCCAGTTTTCGGACAATAGCTCAAAAATGCTGTCAGCAATTCTCATGAAACTTAAGTGAATTGTTTATATCTATTGATGCAAGCTCCCTTTACATTTTCATAAATTTCTAATATGACTGGGAATTAATTGAACTTTATTTGTTTATAGTCTGATGACTAAGTATTGCGCAACAGCAAGAAATCTTTAATTTCATCACGTTCTAATGAAGTAACAAGCTTATTTTGCCGAAAGTTAGAATGATTTGATCTACGCTTGAGTAACAAGTACCAGAAGTGATAAAAAAAATTGTCTGTATGAAAATAACATGCAACCAACTTTAAAATCAATGCTTTAACCTCCTAAAGAAAATAAATCGTTTATGTCTTTGAATTTCTTTACTTTCAAATGAAAAATTGCTGTTTCATCGACTTCGTAAATGTTGAATATTGCCGATGACGAAAGCGAATGAATTTGAGTATCGTAAACAACAGGGCGACTAGATTTCGCTTTTGAAGGTCGGTCAAAGCGAAGTGGCGACGGGAAAAGCAACTTTGTCGCCCCAGTAGCATGGTAACGTGAGCCCTGCACAATGCTTATTACTTTAAAACACAGTCCTGTAATATTTATGCCCCTGCCGTAGCGGTGGGGGCATTAAGTTTTACCCTTGTCCGTCTGTACGTACGTCCGTCCGTACGTCCCAAAATTGGTTTCCGTTCTCTAACTTGAGTTTGCCTCAACCAAATGTTATGAAACTTATACACAATGCTTATTTTCACAAAACACAGATCAAGTTTGAATTTTGGTGGCGTCACTTTAACCGTTCTAGAGTTATGCCCCTTTATAATTGGAAAATTGTATCTATAAGAATATAAAGTTAGAGTTTGAGTTTGAAGATTATTTAGATTACTGTTATAATTCAAAATTTTTATCTGTGGTGCACAAAAGCTGCAAATTGAAACAAAAAGATATACTGACATGGCTAGAGAATAACGATTGTACAAATGATATGCATTGCGTTGACAACGAATACAATTTGTTAGTAAGTCCAGCCTAAAGATCAATTAGGCCTAACGTTTTTCCAAAATTGTATTGTTCTTGGCCAAACACTACTAAATTAAGCATTTGTTTAAATCAACGTCTGTTTCACTAATAGAGAAATTGTGTAATTACATAAAATCTGCATGGTCAATCAGATCACATATTGTTACTTAATGTTGCATGTTTTCTTATTATACATGTTATGTATTGCTCTCTGTTGTTTATCATTGGTTATATTAAGAATATGTTTTCGTTGTTATAGCATAGTTAATGCATTCTGCAATAAAGTATGCATTCATTCAATTTTCTTCCTTTCTAATTTCAACACAAGTTCCTTTTCTTAAGTGGAGTGTTCCTGATATTGATTATTAACGATAGTATCCTCTTTGTCACTCTTTTCTTCTGGTTCAAACGAATCTTGAATATAGCTCTTCGGTCATTTCGTTATACGTCTTTGGCTTTCAAATATTCGGCTTTGAGCGTTCCTGATGAAGGTAAATCCAGAAAACTGCCTCGGACGCATCCTATGTATAACGTGTTGTATTCATTTTTTTTAAGCACTTGGTCGATACATCTGCTGGTGGACTATCAGTCCCCGAGGGTATTATCAGCTCAGTAGTCTGTACTTCGGTACTGACATGATTTATAAAAAACCTTTCTAAAACTATTCGTTTATGAATTTTTAAAATTATAAAGAAAATAAGGTTTCAACTCCCTCATGCAAAGTTGACCTTTGATTGATTTGGCTATATTTTCAGGTCTTTTTGGTTATATAGATCTTCAATTGTTTCGGTTCTTATACATCCTTAGCTTTCAAATATTCGGCTTTGAGCGTTCCCGATGAAGGTAAATCCAGAAAAGCGCTTCGGACGCATGAAATTTATAACGTGTTGTTTTCATTTTTTTAACAGCACTGGGTCGATACCTCTGCTGGTGAACTATCAGTCCCCGAGGGTATTATCAGCTCAGTAGTCTGTACTTCGGTAATGACATGATTTATAACAAACCTTTCTAAAATTATCCGTTTATAAATTTTTAAAATTATAAAGAAACTAAGGTTTCAACTCCCTCAGGCAAAGTTGACCTTTGATTAATTTGGCTATATTTTTAGGTCCTTTTGGTTATATAGATCTTCAATTGTTTCGGTTCATATACATCCTTAGCTTTCAAATATTCGGCTTTGAGCGTTCCCGATGAAGGTAAATCCAGAAAAGCGCTTCGGACGCATGCAATGTATAACGTGTTGTTTTCATTTTGTTAACAGCACTGGGTCGATACATCTGCTGGTGGACTATCAGTCCCCGAGGGTGTCATCAGCTCAGTAGTCAGTACTTCGGTACTGACATGATTCATAACAAACCTTTTTAAAATTGTTCGATTATAGATTTTTAAATTATAAAGAAACTAAGGTTTCATCTCCCTCAGGCAAAGTTAACCGTTGATGGATTTGGCTATATTTTTAGGTCCTTATGGTCATATAGCTCTTCATTTGTTTCGGTTCTTATACATCCTTGGCTTTCAAATATTCGGCTTTGACCGTTCCTGATGAAGGTAAATCCAGAAAAGCGCTTCGGACGCATGAAATTTATTACATGTTGTTTTCATTTTTTTACAGACTATCATCTCGTAATGCGTCTTTTGGAGTACCGACTCTTAAACCTTCTAAGATGTTTGTAAGTTTCTCTCCTGACCTATTGCGTTTTGGCCGATTAATTGTACCCATTGTTCAAACAAATTAAAACTAACAATCATTTAGCGAAAAACTTGACACGTTGCCATGATGCGAATTAGCACTTGCAATTATTAGGGAAGTGCACTTGTAAGTATTATGGAAGTGCCGGAGTAGACGGAGCTTATAACACGTGTGAAATTGAAAAATTTATAATGCAATGATCTATCAAAGTGTTTAAAACACAATTTATTCTGAAGACACTGTTAAAATACAGCACACAAACATTTTTGACTACTTGATAAAAGTATTGACTGTAAAGCTTAACCCTAATCCTCTTTATCAAACTCTTCATATATATTCTAATTCTAGGAACAGAATGAATTACATTACATCATTAATTTATTCAATATAGAAATTAGGAGATGTACATGTAGCATGATGTCCTATGAGCCAAACAATTGACAAGAGGCATGTCCATTGCTTTTACATGATAATGAACGAGTATTGATTTAACTTACCATTAATGTTTGTTATAAACTGCGCTTTAATTTGCATTATCGTGGAATTTGGATGAAATGTGTAGTTAAATCAACAGTTAAGATAAGAATATAGCAAAGAGTTCTCGACCAATGAAATTGAAAAATTGGGCATTCCTTAATTGTGAAGAATGAATGTAAATCATGCTCTTAGTAAGGGACTATCCTATTGTTTAGACCTACTTACAGTTAAGAACAGATGAATTTCTATAAATGATTAAAATCTACCCCGTGGCAAATTTATCAGCTTGAAAGGTTTTTTTTTAATAAACCCAACTAAAAAGTTGACTTTGGAAACTAACAAAAAAATAAAAATTAGTTTTAAGTTTATTAGTGCAGAAAAATTGGTACAATTGATAATATCAAAGCAATGCACAAAAAATGAACAACAAACTTTTTAAATAAATATAAACCAAATCGTTTGCTAATGCGCTTACCCAAAACTAAGATGGGTGTATCCGTAGGGTGTATCCGTAGTTGGTAAGAATAGTCATTTTCAATATTACAATTCAATTTGAACAGGAAAATGAATTAACTTTTAAATTTCATATAACTTGAATTTTAGTTAACAACGAAGTATTGATGTAAAGAGCTGGATTACAATATCAAAATATATGACAGTCCTTGACACTAATTGATTCAATATTAAGGAGATGGGGTATAGGACAACTATTCGTCCAAAAAATCAAATGACAAAAATGTAAATAGCAATCCTATATACCCTAAATAGGACAATGGATAAAAACAAACATTTTTCATGATTTTGTTTAGGGATCAAGATCAAATTTGGAAATTTTACTGTACGCTGTAGTAAAATTCATTTTCCATTAGAGTGTATTGGGTGTTTTATCTAATAAATATAAGACACAAACATTCCTATTTTATTGGCGCAGAGCTGTTTTCTGGATTATAGCTAATTTGTATTGTCCATTAAAATACTCTACAGTGAAAAGTTAATTCTGAATGTTACCACATTTATATAATGAATATCTGTACTGAACTCATCCAAGATTGGGTTCAAGGTTATTAGTTTCGGTTGAAATTGTTATTTCGTGCAGAAAAGAATACATTAAGGAATCACTTGGGAAACATGATCAAATGTCTACTTTAGACATGTAATTAATAGTTTTCACTTAACGAATGTGAAATGATTTGCAGACAGTTTTACATTTGCACTGTTATTAAAATGTCCTGTACCAAGTCAGGAATATGGAAGTTGTTATCAAATAGTTCCGTTTCTATATATATTGGCGTTTGTTTTTGTTGCACTTTCTGTTGTTCCGTTGCTTTTCTCTCATAGTTGATGTGTTTCCCTCGGTTTTAGTTTGTAACCTTGATTTGTTTTCTCTCAATCCATTTATGACTTTTGAACAGCGGTATACTACTGTTGCCTTTATTTATTCAATGTGCGTAATAAAGTGTTTATGTATTGCATTTTACACTATTACAAACTGCATTCCCAATATTTTCTTTGTTCGCTACTTTCAATGTGTATCTATGATTCAATTTTATTTAGAAATATATTGTTCTACTCTACTCCACGATCATTGTAAAACTTAAAGTTTGTTTTAAATAAGTAACGAAAACTTTTGAAAAATATGAAAGAAATAAATACCGACTAGTACAAGCAATGTTTTAGGCTGGGCCAAACGCGGACTAAACTCATCTAGATGTCCCGATGAAAATACTTAAAATGTTTATATTAATTGTGTAATTACATTGAATTTTAGAAAATGTGAGTATAATTCTAATAATCCACAAACTGTCACGATTTTATATCAACTACACTACTATGCAATTGAATGGTCGACTGTAATTTTTTAATGACGTCGTTTGATTCAATATGTATAAAATGTTCACATACTGATCATAGGCAACCGCGTTTGATACTGTTTTGAGACGGTTTTTGTTTGGTGTTAAAGCGGATAAATATTTATAACCGATTTGATTTAATGGTATAAATATAGTTTGCCTCTGGTTTGTTTTAACGAAAAAAGACGTGTTGTAAAACTACAACAATAAAAAAACAGAAACAGAAAAAAAACGACTCTTTAGAAATGGTATGAAAAACAATAGATTTTATATCGCCAAACCTCCCACTTCCTCCTGTTTGTAGGAAAGACAACATAATCGTTAATTAAAGTCCTTATTACTCGTGGCTTTTGTTCAGTGTAATTTGTGTTCTGATCTTCATCAACATCAACTGATTTTGTTTTATGTTGTTTGCCTTCCATTTCTGTTTCAGATAATTGTTTTCCATTCTTATTTGCTAAAAATATCAGAGCAATCAAACATTGTATGGACATACTCATTACATCTTCTGCATTTCCATTCATTTGAAAAAGAGAGGCGAAGGATACCAAAGGGACATTCAAACTCATAATTCGAAAATAAACTGACATCGCCATGGCTGAATAAAAAAAACGACAAACAGACAAACAACAGTACACAAAACACAACTTAGAAAACCAAAGACTGAGCAACACGAATCCCACCAAAAACTGGGGGTGAACAGTTGTTTATGTTGTGTCCTTTCAATTGGCATTTGTTGCACAAGAACATATATCATGTGTCTTTGAATTGACCAAAGTGAAGTAGTCTGACTATAAATTTGCCTATTGTTAGAAAATTTGGGAGTGATTTGTCAAATTTTCAGCATATGAGTACTCTGTCTCCCGTCCAGCAGTTGGTAAGCATGTTCTCAACCCTGGGTCTTTCTCTGTTTAAAGTAAGAACCGTAATGATTCCGAGATTTAATTCTCTGTCAATTTGACCATCATCTACTGTTTTGTGATAAAATTATGCTTTTGATAAATGGATTTTGGATTATGTAGTTCATACGTGTTTCTCGTTTCTCGTTTTTATATAGATTAGATCGTTGGTTTTCCCGTCTGAATGGTTTGACACTAGTAATTTTTGAAGCCCTTTATAGCTTGCTGTTCGGTGTGAGCCAATGCTCCGTGTTGGAGGCCGTACCTTGACCTATAATGGTTTACTTTTATAATTTGTTACTTGAATGGAGAGTTGTGTCATTGGCACTCATACCACATCTTCCTATATCTATTTGGGAATGCAGACGTATGGGCTTATTTCTTAGTGTGCTGCCTTCTGTTGCCAACATAATTATGTCTAATTCGCTACCTAGGTATATTCGTCACATTCGTTTAACTCTTTGAATGCTTCTAACAAATTGTGGTTTGATGTTATGTGCGAGTGCGAGTGATTTGTAGATTTCTACGTATGTTAACCATAGTTCTTTTTGGTGGATCTGTTTTGTCCAGAAGTCTGATTCTTTAATAATAGATTGGTTTCACTCCTTTCAGATTTGGATCCGGGACACTATGACGTTTGACTACACTTGAGAATTATTCACACTACCATCGGACTGAGACATTTCATTTTCTAAGAGTTTACCATTTAACTCTTGCTTATTACTTTCATTTTTCTGTTCTGGTATCATGTTTTTGTTGTAGGATATTGTCCTTTTGATTTACAATTCTTAATCTACAATAAACGTCCAGTATGGTTAATTCTAACGGGATATCTGTGTACAATTGTCTACAATAGTCAATTGTTACGGGATATCTATGTCATAGTTGTCTACAATAGTCAATTGTTACGGGATATCTGTGTTACAGTTGTCTACAATGATCAATTGTTACGGGATATCTGTGTCAAAGTTGTCTACAATAGTCAATTATTATGGGATATCTGTGTCATAGTTGTCTACAATAGTCAATTGTTATGGGATATCTGTGTCATAGATGTCTACAATAGTCAATTGTTATAGGATATCTGTGTCATAGTTGTCTACAATAGTCAATTGTTATGGGATATCTGTGTCATAGTTGTCTACAATAGTCAATTGTTAGGGATATCTGTGTCATAGTTGTCTACAATAGTCAATTGTTACGGGATATCTGTGTCATAGTTGTCTACAATGATCAATTGTTACGGGATATCTGTGTCATAGTTGTCTACAATGATCAATTGTTACGGGATACCTGTGTCATAGTTTACAATAGTCAATTGTTACGGGATATCTGTGTCATAGTTGTCTTCAATGATGAATTGTTACGGGATATCTGTGTCATAGTTGTCTACAATAGTCAATTATTACGGGATATCTGTGTCATAGTTGTCTACAATGATCAATTGTTACGGGATACCTGTGTCATAGTTGTCTACAATAGTCAATTGTTACGGGATATCTGTGTCATAGTTGTCTTCAATGATGAATTGTTAGGGATATCTGTGTCATAGTTGTCTACAATGATCAATTGTTACGGGATATCTGTGTCATAGTTGTCTACAATGATCAATTGTTACGGGATATCTGTGTCATAGTTGTCTACAATGATCAATTGTTACGGGATACCTGTGTCATAGTTGTCTACAATAGTCAATTGTTACGGGATATCTGTGTCATAGTTGTCTTCAATGATGAATTGTTACGGGATATCTGTGTCATAGTTGTCTACAATAGTCAATTGTTACGGGATATCTGTGTCATAGTTGTCTACAATGATCAATTGTTACGGGATACCTGTGTCATAGTTGTCTACAATAGTCAATTGTTACGGGATATCTGTGTCATAGTTGTCTTCAATGATGAATTGTTACGGGATATCTGTGTCATAGTTGTCTACAATAGTCAATTGTTACGGGATATCTGTGTCATAGTTGTCTACAATGATCAATTGTTACGGGATACCTGTGTCATAGTTGTCTACAATAGTCAATTGTTACGGGATATCTGTGTCATAGTTGTCTTCAATGATGAATTGTTAGGGATATCTGTGTCATAGTTGTCTACACTAGTTTATAGTTACGGGATGTCATTGTTGTCTACATATGCATTTCATTCTTCGTATTATCCGTAACGTCCTTCTTTGTGTTTGTTTTTTTTTTACACTAGAAACATATCATAACATTATTATTATGTCGTCACAATATCTTTACAATTATATGATTTAAAATTTTGGTAGGTTTAGTTACCAGAATTTGATAGACATTATTAATAGTACGTTTGAACTTATGTCAATGACCTCGTGATATTACTTTTAATCCATGGTGAATGGGAGTTCTGCTCCACACATTGAAAAGCTGGTATATACCCAAACGGAAGTAAATATCTTAGTTTATATCGTCTAATATGGAGTGAATCAGATGTTTAAATGTCTGTATTGCGAAGACGTTTATCATTATTCTCATTAAACTATATAATGACTATATCATCATTGAAGGATAACGAAAGAGAAAATTTACCAAACGGTGTAATCTAGGCAGGGATGTCTCGAGCTCGTCATGTATTTTGTTTTGACAGAATTGGCGTAGGGAAAACTGTTGTAATTCCTCACAATTTAGAAAGCATCTCTCTTTGGAGTTTACCCCCCAAGGGTGACTGGGGAATAGAAGTATGGTCACCATTGGTCTTCCTCCGACCGGCAGTAAAACCCTTGCTAAAGTGGGGCGTCCGTTTGGCTGTGCGGGATGTACAAATTTGCAGCCACGTCCGGTCAGAATGGGGACGTTAAATCCGATGCCTCGTGTAAAGAGAGTGCCACGCTCTTTGCACGTTAAGAACCCTTGCAACAACTCTTTGAGGGGGTCCGTAGGTGACCTGTTGCAAGGCTAAATTTCTGTCTCTATCCAATATACCCTCATTTCCCGTGGCAGTCTAAATTTCTCCGACCTTAATCCCGGACGCCCTTATTACAGAACCTACCTATTGTATTTATTGTTAATTTGTTCTCGTCCTGAATATGCATGAAATATTTGCAACTGGACGTTAAGCAACCAACAATCAATCAATCAATCAATCAATCTTTGGAGTTAAATGATATATTATATATGATTAATTCTCACATTGTATGTGTTTTATCCAATACGTTTTTCGTTGATGATATCTAACTATTAAGTTCAACAACATCGACAAAAGAACACAAGATCGGATGACCCAAACTCAGGCAAGGACAATCTAGCAACAACAGCTTTAGAACAAAAGACGTATGATCTAATGCAGACATCTCACAAGTTGATTTTTTATTACTCCTGGACTCATATGTCTGCTGGCTTACTGTTGGTCCCCGAGGAGATAATTATCAAAATACGGATATCTTTTATCCAAATTTGCTGTTAAAAACTATAAATCTTACAAAATTATTTTAAATTAATGAATAAATCTCCCTCGTGCATACCTCTGATTAATTGTCCAGGTTTGGGATTACTTTAGATACTTTTTGGTTTTATCAGCTTTCGACATTTGTATTATATTTTGGATTTTAAAGAGACAACAATTGAATAGTTTATATAGTCTAATGGTCTAGAAGTATATCTTGTCTTTATTATTTTTCCATTTTTATTTCAATTTTTTTTTTAAAGTTTTGCCAAACAAAGCGTGTGTCATTGTTTGTCCTCCTACCCACACAGCGCGTGTCATTGTTTGTCCTCCTACCCACACAGCGTGTGTCATTGTTTGTCCTCCTACCCACACTTTTGAAATCGGGGGCAATTTCCCTTCCCTTCCACTTCCATTCTTGCTCCAACGCCAGTGGATACCTATGATGTTGTTTATACCAGTTGGTCGATACTTCTACTTGTGGTGCTCCAACGCCAGTGGATACCTATGATGTTGTTTATACCAGTTGGTTGATACTTCTACTTGTGGTGCTCCAACGCCAGTGGATACCTATGATGTTGTTTATACCAGTTGGTTGATACTTCTACTTGTGGACTGTTAAGTTCTCGAATAGGAATCACCCGCCGTGTAACCAGTACTTTGGTACCGTCATGTAAATACTGATATTGTTTTATGGAATTTGATGTTTTATAATTTTGGAAATTATTTAATTAAGAAATGTGCTTTAGATCTCTTCAGCGTTTGCATTGAGGTTTAGGATTTTCAAATATTTTGACCTCAAACATCTCTGGGGAGACGTTAGTTGTCGAAATGTGCATATGGTGCTATAACATTGGTACCGTTAATGTAATTAATGTTGGACACCGGGAAATTAAAAAGCAATCAATGTTATCAGGATCAAATTGAATCTTCAAGAAGAAGATGCAAGTGATAGCAATAAATCTATTAATAGCAAAAAGAGTTTAATTGCGATATTGTAACCACTAACTGTTGTCATAAGTCATTGATCATAGCAGCAATTAGGTGTCATTTTGGACATAATAAGTTATGTTTTTAAACAGACAATTAGTGATGTGAAATTCATCCACTTTGTATAAACTTGAAACTGAGATAACCGAAGGGCAGGGTTCGTGTCGATTTCATATTATCACGGTCTCCGAATATGCACAAAATATTTGCCACTGGACTTCCATCTCCCGTCAACCGTATTGTATGAACTTTGTCTCATTCTTTAAAGTACACAAATGTCAAACAGGATGTTGGTACTTGTGTGGGTGTTGTTTAGATAACAGTGCAGCAGAAGCTGAAAAAAACATAAGTGCAATGTTTTAACATTTCAATATAACGATTTGCTGTAACATTTATTTCAAAGATTAAGTAAGATTTGCGTTTATTGTACACTAGAGAATTATCAACTGCCGTTTTGTCGATTTAAATCAGATTTTGATAAAATTTATATTGCCCACATGAGATTCTTTATTGTATAATAAGAAATAATTTCCTTGTAAACTAAATCCGAAAAAGGAATAATGGATGGATGAAGGAAACATAAATCTTGGAATTTTAATCAGTTTAAATATAGAACTGCTGTACAATGATTTCATTAACTATCATATCAGATTCTGAATGTCAAGACGTCTCATTGTAACTCTTCTCAATATCAATTATTAGTATGTGTATGCAATTAACTCATATCATGGTGCATTGTCATATAAGTAACTGTAACACATATTACAAAATTATGTCGACTTCTACTTGAATGCTATCTTACAAGCTCTATTTCAAAGTATATTACAATCGATTGTGGTATAAAAGAGGAATGGACGAACTCCTCCCATAGATCGATTTGTTTTTATTTGTAAATAATAACATAGCAACGGTAGTTCAAATTTAAAGGTTTGGAAAATAAAACATTGAGAAGATGAAAGCTGTAACAACAGTAGTAAAAGCCTTATGGAAATAAAAACAAGGAGATGTGATATTATTGCCACTGAGACAAAGTTCTATCAACAAAAGACCAAATGACAATGTTGAAAACCATAATGTTTACCGGTCACCGTACGGCTTCCAACAATGAACAAAACCAAAAGCGTATAGTTAGCTATAAAAAGCATCGAATAGCAAAATTTGAGACAAGACAACAGTGAAAACTATAGACATTATTGAAGATTATAGTTATGAAAAAACCAACGACAAACACTTATCAACTAGTTCCCGGCATGGGACAGTTACATTAAAAATTAAAAGGGGTTTAACATGTTTGAAAGCACTCAACTCGCTAATCTGGGACATATGTTTACATTTGAAACAATACAAGATTAGAACACGCTGAATTGAATGCTTCTTTTTGTAAATTTATTGGGGGTGTTAAAGCATTGACTGAAGTATATTTTGTATGAAGCGCGTAAGCGCTTCGTTATAAAAATGCGCGCACGGTCAACGCTTTTATAACGATATAAAATTACTAAAAGAAGCATTCAATACTTTTAATTACATTTTTGCTATCGAGTTTTTCTTTTATTTACCTGTGCACTTTATTGTGGAAGCTCGTGTCGTCATGCATGTTACATTTCATTTTTCATGATCCTAGCAAAAAAATGTAATTATAAGTATTGAATGCTTCTTTTAGTAATTTTATACGATTGTAAAAGCGTTGACCGTGCGCACATTTTTAGAATGAAGCGCTCAGCGCTTCATACAAAATTTACTTCGGTCAACGCTTTTACACCCCAATAAATTTACAAAAAGAAACATTCAATTCTTAAATGAAGATTAATTTCAGAATGACGCGAGATTCCCGTTAGCCAATCAAAATAACGTATTATAATGAAACATACATGTAATGCAATTATTATTTTCTCAACCCTACAAATGTTTTAATCTAGAACAATGAAAAAGTAAAAGATAAATAAGAGAACGTTGAATAAAAATCAACATCTTAACTCTATAATAGTGGTAAAACGAATAATAAACAACCACACTAATAACAAGCAATACCGTATCAACGAAGCACGGCAATCCCTGAAAGGAATCTCAAAGTACTTTACATCTTGTTATGAAATTATGCATTCCTACGCGTCCTCCGCATATCGGGATAGATTTTATACAACATCGTCATAAAAAGTGCAAGAGGACATGATCTTATGCCAGAGTAAATCTGTTCAGAATTTCAGTGCAAAAAAATAAGAAACGGTTTAGTCTGGTTTCAAACTACGATTAGAGAATATAGGATGAAAACTACTAGACATAATAATTGAACAAAACACGAAGTAAATCTTTTATTCGTGTACCTTTACTAATGAGTGTATTAAGCAAAATACGAAAGTCCTAAACTTTCTTTGATCTATAAATGATAAATGTGAAATACAACTTCTGAAAAAAACTGCAACACGAGGAATCATATCTCCTTGAATTATTGTCTTTATTGGGGATACATCTAGTATAAGGTAATGCAAATTTATTATATCTGTTATTCGTGATTGAAAATAAGACTTGAATTTGAGAGGTCACTGCGAAAAGCGAATATATGTCTTGCCAATTGAAAAATGAAAATTCATTTCGGAGGGATCAATATATCACCATCAAGGCAAGAAAAATTGACAATCATCCCGTATTTAAATCCATTCTGCTGTAAAGATCACCATGAGAAATTCTGATAATAGGGCCTAGAAAACGAAAATGACAACTTTTAATAACTGATATAAACTTTAATGACAACAAGTATGTTGTTGTAAAGCATATTACCTGCATTAAACAATTTTAGCTATAAATCATGAAAATCCTACATAAAATTGAGAATGGAAATAGGGAATGTGTCAAAGAGACAAGAACCCGACCAAAGAGCAGAAAACAGCCGAAGGCCACCAATGGGTCTTCAACACAGCGAGAAAATCCCGCACCCGGAGACGGGCTTCAGCTGGCCCCTAAACAAAAATGTGTACTAGTTCAGTGAAAATGGACGTCATACTAAACTCCAAAACATATAAATGAACTAGAATTAAAAATCATACAAGACTAACAAAGGCCAGAGGCTCCTGACTTGGGACAGACGCAAAATTGCGGCGGGGTTAAACATGTTTAGTAAGATCTCAACCCTCCCCCTATACCTCTAGCCAATGTAGAAAAAACAAACACACAGCAATACGCACAGAAAAACTCAGTTTAAAAGAAGTCCGAGTCCGATGTCAGAAATGGTAACAAAAGAAACTAAGCAAAATGACAATGATACATACATTAACAAAGGACTACTAGCAGTTACTGGACATGACTGCAAAATACAAACAATAGTTCTTTAAAAGATTTCTTTATAAAAATATACAAAATAAATCTGTAGAGCTTCGTATGATAATGAATTAAACAGTAAGTTCATATTGCATTTCTGAAATACTAGTATGATATAATAATGAAATGAAAATAATACTTTTACAAATTCCGTGCGTCCATAGAGTTTTTCTGGATTCACCTCCAGGAACGCTCAAATACAAATATTTGAAGCTAGCGATGCGTAGTAACTGATGTATATACACGTAAACAGATTGAATTAAAAGGCATTCCAAAACAAATTATATAACCTCAACGGGGAACTCTTTTGTGTTCAGTAGCTGTAAAGAGAACTGTACATCACGTGTGAGATTCAAGGAATTATAGCCTTTTACATCTGGATTAATCGAAATTTCTTAATTGCTTCTTTTCAATTCATTTTGACAATCTACTGATTTCATAAAGTCTGCTTCATACCTGTACAAATACCTGTTAATTGATAGACACAAAACTGAAAAAAAACATGATGATATTGATTTCAAAGTTATGACGTTTTTTCGGAGTAGTATACATTTTGTAATATAAATAAGAAGATGTGTTATGAGTGCCAATGAGAAAACTCTCCATCCAAGTTACAATGTATAAAAAGTTAACGATTATAGATCAAAGTACGGCCTTCAACACGAAGCCTTGGCTCACACCGAACAGCAAGCTATAAAGGGGCCATAGGACAGGTGCATAAATGTTTAAACATTTTAATAGGCGCCAACCCTAACCTGAGACAGTAGTGTAACATTACAACATAAAAAGACACACTATAAAAATCTACTTATGCTTGGTGTGTTAATGTTGTCAATTCGTTATGAAAACAGTGTCTACAATACAACTATTTCATTGAAAAAGTGAAATTAGGGCAACAAAAAGGAATAAATTAGGAAAACATTGTTATCATAAAACGTATTAAAATCTGATATCTTTTTGATGACTGCAAACAGTATTTGACTAATAATGAATATTACATATTCCTCGAACAGACCACAATCAAGGGAAGCTATATGCTTTTCATTCCTGGATAATTTTTACATAGTTACGCTCGGCAATTTATCGATTGGTTGTAGTTATTTCTATCGGCACCAATTTGGCTTCTTTAATTACAGACTTGTTCCCTTATTGTTACAGTTTATGACAAAATTCAGGACGGATCTGCCTAAATACATTTAATAAGAAAATTCAATAGCACTTACCATTCCCTTGATGATACTATGTTTGCTAAGAATAATTAAAAATATTCTAATTGTATCGCGGAGAGTTACCAAAACGAACTTATTTTAAATACATCTAATATAAACAGTAATTATAATAGTTCCTTTCGTGATTTTGTCATATGGCAAAATCAAAGGTACTTTATTTAAATCATTTGCACCACGTGACTTTGTCCCTTTTGATCAAATTACTTCCCTTAGCTTAAGATTGAAAATATAATTTATTATAGATTTGCGGATAATCCAGTCCTTTTCCGTCATGTATCTAAAACTAATGTATCTTTAAAAACTTCCTTTGGCGGATATTTACAAAAATGCTGTGTAATTCCAGTAAGGGAAAGTGCTTAAAATTTGACTTTTTACGAAATGGGAAGGTTGAAATCATCATGTTTTTAAAAGAATTTGGCCGAAAACTTAAGAAAGCAGGTAAGTTAAAAGTTATTTAACTTTAAAATTCAACCTACAAGGTGTTTCCCTATATGCGAACAAATCATGAACAATATCTGCTTGCATGTGTATTTCTGTTTTGAATCTTGCTATTTTACGATTTTACGTCATTTTAATTGATCTTATATAGCAATTACCCAATGGTTACGCTTCCGATTTTTAAACTAAAAAGGCCGAAAGATTTCAGAGTAGACAATATCCATTTGTACACGGACAGAAGCCTAAAACATGTACAATTCACCTATATGCGAACAAATTGTTCATTCGACATAGGTATTTCCATATTGGCATTTTTATTAAAAGGGCTTATATAATCCTATTGTAATGGCTGCCGTCATGATAAGGCAAAATGGCCGCTATGCAAATTAGCAAATTACCCCAAATTTTGCCATATGTTGGATACTGTCAGTTTCAAACGATAAGCTCTAAAATAAAATTTACCATAAAAGCAATGATTGTTTCGTTTCCTACTGTTAATTTTTATTTTGGACGGTGATATCCTTTGGTCCCATTAGCTTCTATGTTGTACATATTTACCAACTCGATCGCTATGCCCATGTCTGCACTGACGTTCTAGATTTCAATTGACGTTACCAATGTATAACTGCATGATAAATGATTTCGTTATCATACATTCTAAAACCTTTGCCTAATTCTTTCATCGGTACAAATATTTGGTTTGGAAGTTCTGCTGTTCCTATAGAAATTCTTTAACAAATGGGATATCCTTTGCTCTAGAAGTTTCATTGGTTGCAGGAGGCATATGTTTTGTTTGTTCATTGTGTTAGTATGAGTAATTCTGTATGTGCCAAGCCACGAATCTTTGCTCTAGAAGTTTCATTGGTTGCAGGAGGCATATGTTTTGTTCGTTCATTGTGTTAGTATAAATTAGGCCGTTGATTTTTTCTTTTGAATTGTTTCACATTTTGTCAAAGTAGGCGTTTTATAAAATACTATATGATATTGGTTTGCTCATTGTTAAAGGCCGTCTGGTTACCTGTATCGTTCACATCTTTTTCTTTTGGTCTTTTATGGATTGTTTTCTCATTGGCAACCATGCACCATCTCCTTTTTAAATAAACTCCAGTTTGGGTTGTTGTTGGTTTAATTCCCGGTCAGATCAAAATTGGCATTTGAGTTGACATGCGACTTAACGTGTGTAACGATGCGTGTCGTCATTAGTTAACTAGAATAATGTCCGGTTTTAATTAGCAGCACATGTGAAGTCGTTTGGTAAAACGGTTGCATATTGTTTGCATATAAATTTCCCCATCAAAATAAGTCATTATATATAACTTGTAATGTTTCAATCCTTTTAATATACTGGTTTATAGTTTAGTCGGTCTCAAGGTAACCTGTCGAAATATACATAAGAAACCAATTGTATTCGGTATGATACGTCAGTATAACTACGTGTTCATGTTGGTCTGTACCACTTCTTGTACATGTACACCACTAGTTCAAGTGAAAATTTGGCAAATGCCGATGTACTGCCATGGTTTAAATAGTTCATTTCGATATTATAATTGTATAAATCAAAATAAAGATTGCAAGTCCCTTACATAAAATTGACGTTTGACAATATGCTATCCCCGAAGACTGCAAGTCCCACAGGAGGGGATTTATGTGATCCTCGCAAAGAATGTAAGTTCCTCAGGTAAAGCTGTCCATAGAGGATTTTTTATGTCCTCTTTAAGACTTTTAGCTCCTCAGATAAAGCTTCCGATAGAGGATTTTTGCTGTTCTCTTTAAGACTGTAAGCTCCTCAGGTAAAGTTGACGATAGAGTATTTTTGCTGTTCTCTTTAAGACTGTCAGCTCCTCAGGTAAAGTTGACGATGGAGGATTTTTTCTGTCCTCTTAAAGACTGTAATCTCCTCGGATAAAGCTGTCGATAGAGGATTCTTGCTGTTCTCTTTAAGACTGTTAGCTCCTCAGATAAAGTTGCCGATAGAGGATTGTTGCTGTTCTCTTCAAGACTGTAAGCTCCTCAGGTAAAGCTGTCGATAGAGGATTTTTGCTGTCCTCTTAAAAACTGTAAGCTCCTCGGATAAAGCTGTCGATAGAGGATTCTTGCTGTTCTCTTTAAGACTGTTAGCTCCTCAGATAAAGTTGACGATAGAGGATTGTTGCTGTTCTCTTCAAGACTGTAAGCTCCTCAGGTAAAGCTGTCGATAGAGGATTTTTGCTGTCCTCTTAAAAACTGTAAGCTCCTCGGGTAAAGTTGACGATATAGGATTGTTGATGTTCTCTTTAAGACTGTAAGCTCAACAGGTAAAGTTGTCGATAGAGGATTTTTGATGTTCTCTTTAAGACTGTAAGCTCCTCAGGTTAAGTTGACGATAGAAGATGTTTGCTGTCCTCTTTAAGACTGTTAGCTCCTCAGGAAAAGCTGACGAAAGAGGAATTTTGCTGTTCTCTTTCAGACTGTAAGTTCCTCAGGTAAAGTTGACGATAGAGGATTTTTTTCTGTCTTCTAAAAGACTGTTAGCTCCTCAGGTAAAACTGTCGATAGGGGATTTTTTATGTTCTTTTTTAGGCTGTAAGCTCCTCAGGTAAATTTGACGATAGAGGATTTTTGCTGTCCTCTTAAAAACTAATAACTCAGCAGGTAAACCTGTTGATAGAGGATTTTTGCTGTACTGGTCAAGACTGAAAGGTAAAGTAGGGAATAAAGGATATTTGCTGTCCTTGTAAAAGAGGGACGAAAGATACCAGAGGGACAGTCAAACTCATAGATCGAAAACAAACTGACAACGCCATGGCCAAAAATAAAAAGACAAACAGACAAATAATAGTACAGATGACACAACCTCTGTTATTTTGAAAAGGCTAAATTGGCGTTGCGCACGGTAATGGTGTCTCTTTAAAAAATGCAGTAGATAACAGGTTATTCCATTTCAAGCTTTTTTCCTACACAATAAATATCCATGTTCTGCATATCCTTCGAAAGGAAATAAACTAAAGAAATCAGTACAATAGATGGTACTGTGCTTTTTATATTATATAAAGGAAAACTTTGCTCATTTCGATGCCTGCAACGTCATTTTAAGGGTGTCACGCTGTTACATTTTTGTTTTGTTCACGTCTTTGAAATCGCAGTGCAGATTAGTAAGTAGGTTAAATGTGATAGAATTGTAAAACAGTATTGTATACCATTGACGAAAAATGGCGTCATCAATGTTATTAACTGTGAGTGAAAGAAGATTGTCAGAAGCGTTGAGAAAAGGAAGAGAAAAAATGTCCCATTTTACTGCTCAGCTCATATAAAAACTTTCTGCCGTCACTATCATAAGATATAACAAATTTTATTGACTTTTAATAGTATCAGAAAATTTATACGTGTCTAAAAGAAGCTATCTGAAGTCAAAACTATATACACTGCGGTCTTGCTTTCAAAACATCGTTAGTTTTCCCGTGTCCAATAAATGTCCCGATGGACAAAATGACACACAGAATAATTCGGAGGCTGTTTATTAAACGAAATTTTACTTGATCGCCAATTCTAAACAGCTTTTAACTGATATGGATGGAAAATACATTTAAGTTCCTCTAAAATGAAATGATATATATTTTTGTTTGAGCTGCAGTTAGAAAAAAAGAAAGAAACGATCTAAGATGTCCAATGACATGTCCCCATACCTGTAATTTGATGTTCGCGTCATGATAACGCTTAACTACACACGACTTTTCTTGCATATTTCACATAAATTGATTTCATGAAATGGTCTGATCTATATAAGATAAAGTTCTTGTTTAATATGCACTGAAGTAAATCTGCATTGTATAAATGATTTAGAAAAAGGAACATACAGTGAAAATGTAAATGCGATCAAAAGTGAGCTCATCTTATTTATTTTCTCTCTTAGCCAGATTATAAACGGTTCAAAATCAAGCTATACACCCTGGCCTTAATTACTAGCGTTGCTATGAAAAGAATCGTAACTATATAAACGAATCAAATTCATTCATTGGATTGGAAAGAAAAGTTGCCACGTCTATTTGAATTTGAAGCAATATAACATACATTTTGAAAGATCAACTATTTATGTACCTCAAACAATATTTCTAACACTGTGGGCAATCAGTTATCTTTTCTTTTTCTTTTTTAAATTCAAATAATGATTAATAGACGGAAACAGATTCGACATTTTTCAGCAGTAACATACCCTTTACCCAATCGTACTGCGTCTACATATCTTAGTTGATGCGTCACGCTCGTACATGACGGTGCTCATGAAACAAAAACTGCTATATCTGGGTTGTGAGGAAGATCAGGTAAACAGTGTCTCAAATAGCGAAATAATTTCTTACCTTTAGATCTTTAGATGAAAGATTGTGTCCTATTTTAACATTTTGACTGAGTGTGGATTTGTAAGACGGTGATGCACGCTAGCGGTCACGATCCTTTTGGAGTTGATGATTTTCCCTCATTATTATTTTTCGTATTTTTGTATGTTCTGAATGGATTTCTTCACTTAGTTCAGTATGCATTCCATTTCGAGAAGTTTCCAAATCTCGTACAAGCAATTTTAGATATACAATGCTAGTTTCTTCGCTCCACTCATAACGACAAAATATATAACGTGAAACAGAAAAATATTACCCAAGCAAGTAACATATGTTAACACATAATAAATCACAGAGCAATATAACAAATCCTACATTTGTCTTTTAGCAGCTACCGAATGTACCGCTACGACTGGATTTACACTTGAAGCCTTATTGATTACAAACAAAACAGGACCATTTTCATGATCTATTTCTATGTAAAGTTACATGTGTTGTTATTTCTTAGTTGTTTCTGTGACTATCTAGATAGCTTCATATGAAAGTTTTCTACAACATGCAAAACAGGCATGACAATTTGTCGTTTCTAAAAGAAAAGGGTGATTTTATTGTGTGTACCCCAATGACGTCATTCATTTCAATATGGTTTTTTTTATTAAACAACGGAAATTTCCGTTGTTTAAAAAAAACCATATTGAAATGAATGGCTCAAGCTAATCACAGCATTTTAGTGTACGCTTTAGAAAATATTACACAGAATGCTAAGATAATATTTTAAAACTAATAATTTCAATTAGGTTCCCCGAGATGATCTGGATTCAGGATAAAAAAAATCCAATTACTAGTTTATGTTTTATTATTCTTACAATCTACCAAATGCCTTTCAAATTGTTTCCGTGATAAGGATATCACAAATACTTGCTTACGCCCAACTGAATAAAAAGATATGAAATAAAACAAGAAGATAATAATCTTCACTTAATTAAAACGAGGCGGTTGAAGAATTTGAAGATAGTGGTGAATTCTACGCATAACAAATTTGAAATTAGAAGTAACTTTTTAAAATAATAATGGATATTAATATAGCAAAGCCTATTACTGGGAAAGTTTTTACGGATTATATTGTGTTCCTTATAACGAGAATAGACATTTTGAGGACAGATCAGCTTCAAATTACAGACTACCGAATAATTATTCAAACTTTCATTGCAAAACAGATCTAATTAATTTTTAGATTAAAATCTGATAGAATCTGGTTTATATAACACAAATCTCATAGATTTTTATCCATTATGTTCAGCTTATATGGAATTAAATGCATAAATGATACTCGAAATGATGTAATACTTCCCATTTCAATTAAACTTAGTTCAACTTTTGTAAAGCTTTGTAATAAAAAAATTGTTTTAATGAACATATTTCTCGTTTTTAAAGATCGTGAATTTCAAAGCCCTAACAAAAAAGCTATAAAATCTCAAACACAAGAAAGACAGAATTGTTTTGAAATGTAACGCAAAAAGACAGAACAAACTCCGTTCATTATAAGGGGTAAAAATACATACTGTTAACAGATATCGAATTAGCTAAGCCAAGCGGAGTAAACGAATGAAAAACAAACCCATCTTTGTCTGTGAGAGTAATGAAGATTTCACTATGATATTATATATAAGTTTAATATGTTATTTATAAAGTAAATTTAGTGTTTCATCGAACAAATATCAATTAAAATAAAAAAGGTCTCAATGTTCGAAGCGCCTGTGGATTTTTAAAGCTGGCTTTACGTGATCAATCTCTAGTGCATATTCCTCTTCTAAAAGAGAGGCGAAAGATACCAAAGGAACATTCAAACTCATAAGTCGAAAATAAACTGACAACGCCATGGCTATAAAAAAAAGAAAAAGACCAACAGAAAAACAGAAAAACAGAAAAACAATAGTACACAAAACACAACATAATAAACTAATTGAAAGACTGAGCAACACGAACCCCACCAAAAGCTGGGAGTGATCTCAGGTGCTCCGGAAGGATAATAACATCCTGCTCCACAAGTTGCACCCGTCGTGTTGCTCATGTTAGTACAAACCCGGTGATACGTCTTATTCGGTAGGTCACATTCGGGAAAAAATGGAACGGGATTGTAGTTAAAACGATTGGATAGAGACTGTGAGATATATACTCCGTATGCAAGGCGCTGCTGGAATGTTGCTACATAGAAGTGGAAAGTTCACAATTTGGAACCTGAAATCATCTCTATTGTCGTAAAGTTTTGTTTCCTATCGATCCTTATTATCAATTTTTAGATGCAACTTTAGATATGAAGCAGACTTAACTGTATCTGTTTTACCCTTTATCTCAAGTTCGATGGGATAGATGCGTTTAACATAATCACCAAATTTTGAATTATTTAGTGAGAGAACATCATCTATATAGCGGAAAGTGAAGTTAAAGGATACTGCTAACTTCTTTTTGTTCTTCCTAAGAAGTTCCGGTATACAGTCAGTCTCATGTGAATAAAGAAACAAGTCAGCAAGAAGAGGAGCACAGTTGGTTCCCATGGGAATGCCGATTGTTTGTTGAAAAACATGTCCTCCAAACATAACAAAAATGTTGTCACTCAGGAAATCAAGTATCTTTCTAATGTCAGTTTCAGAGAATTTTTTGTTTGAATCAAATTGATTTTTTACAAAGTACGATTTATCCCTCTATTAGACAAGATACGTTTATCTACGTTGGCCATTCTTTTTTACGAAACAAAGCAGGACCAACTCTTTCAATTTGTCTTTTAGTTTGGAATGGGGAATACTTGTGTAAAGTGTAGGAAAGTCTAAGATCATTATTGAACCACGGTTTGCCATTTTTAAGTATAGTTACTTGTCTGGATGGCGTCGCCCGCGATGTTTAAAAATGTTTCTGTAAATATTTTGCATAGTTGATATACATATAGTTGTCAAGGAGTGGGTTTACATTATTTCAATTTATTAAGATTTTTTTTTAATGTAGATGGACAGAAATTGTAAAGAGCTAAACTTATCAGCAGTACTAAATATCGATATGATTGAAATCATTAATTTACTCTTTATAGGAGATAATGCCCTTAACTGACGATTTTTGGGGAGAACCATTATAGCATTTCCTCCTGTTATCTTGAAACCTATTATATGATTGATTGGTTGCTGTTTGCGTGTAAACCTATTAAAGATAAACAGAAACTATGAACAGCAATACTTATTTTCAATAGAAGATCTACTTTTAAGACAAATGACAGAAACTTTCTACTAACTCGCTATTGTAGTTATCATCCTTTAAAGACTAATTCTGTCCGTTGTTAGGATTTTTGTTTCGAAAATCTACTGAACAAATTTAAATCCAAATTAGACATGAATATTATTCGTGTGCAGTATTGTTTTAATCATACTGCAACTAGAACATTACTTGTTGTCTTTATTTCATATATATTTAATAACAAAGTTGTTTTTATTTCATGTATATAGTAACAAAGTAATTTTTATTTCATGTATATAGTAACAAAGTAATTTTTATTTCATGTATATAGTAGCAAAGTTGTCTTTATTTAATGTATATAGTAACAAAGTTGTCTTTATTTCATGTATATAGTAGTAAAGTTGTCTTTATTTAATGTATATAGCAGCAAAGTAATTTTTATTTCATGTATATAGTAGTAAAGTTGTCTTTATTCAATGTATATAGTAACAAAGTTGTCTTTATTTCATGTATATAGTAACAAAGTAATTTTTATTTCATTTATATAGTAGCAAAGTTGTCTTTATTTAATGTATATAGTAACAAAGTTGTCTTTATTTCATGTATATAGTAACAAAGTTGTCTTTATTTCATGTATATAGTAACAAAGTTGTCTTTATTTCATGTATATAGTAACAAAGTTGTCTTTATTTCATGTATATAGTAACAAAGGTGTCTTTATTTCATGTATATAGTAACAAAGTTGTCTTTATTTCATGTATATAGTAGCAAAGTTGTCTTTATTTCATGTATATAGTAGCAAAGTTGTCTTTATTTCATGTATATAGTAACAAAGTTGTCTTTATTTCATGTATATAGTAGCAAAGTTGTCTTTATTTCATGTATATTGTAACAAAGTGATAGTTGGAAAAATCTCAATTGCATGTCACATCATCACAGGTAGTATTAAACGTTGCATTATGGCAATTAGAACACAATTAACTGCATGCCCCCTATTTGTTCTTTATAAAGTTTTGTCACATTAAAAAAATCCCACCTGTGGTTTCTGCAAAATCCTTGGTGTGTGCATTGTTCATTACAAGTCCCAAAATATATCAAAAATTTAGAAAAATAACACTGGCATAGTTTACAAATTAAGCCAGTACATATTCCTACTATTATGAACAAGTCAAGAGATGTTCCGAAAACTGAAAATATTACCTTTTTGAACCTGGCCTAATCACTCCTTCCATCCAATAAACAGTTAAAATACAACATCAACAAATTTATTTCAACTCTCATCTTTCATTTCCACACCATAAAAACTTAGAAATTAATGAGAAAGGAAAAGAAAAAACAACACCACTATAATTAAAGAGAACTATACAGAAAATAGGGGCCATTAATTGTGGTCTTGAGTCATATTGAGGGTGTTCATTACAAGGATTTCGTCATGAGTTGGTGCAGTGGGTTATGATTTGATTAAGTTTTTCCGTCAAACGATTACCTCCTTTCTTTTGAAATAAGCAAATAAGATGTTTGATTTAAACGAATAAACGCAGGTTAAACATAATACGGAAAGCGTCAAACATAATTACAACACAATTAAAAACATGAACAATCAGAAAAGTAAATGTTTACCGATATGGAGGGGTAATCTGTGGAAAGAAACATGAAAAGAATAGCCAAATCCACCTATCTGTCAACTTCACCTAGGGGAGTTGGAACCTTAGTTTCTTTATAATTTCTTAATTTACCAATGTAGACTTTAAGAAAGGTATGTTTTGAATCATTTCAGTACCAAAACTGAATACTGAGCTGATGAAACTTTTGGGGACAACGAATCCACCATCAGCGGTATCGAGCCACTGCTAGTGCAATGAAAATTATAATTTACACATGTGGTGTGTCTGAAACGCTAGATTTACGTTAAAGTTTGGACTACTTTGACCTATTATAATGTGTTATGTTTCAGTTTCAACAGGGACGCTCAAAACCCAAACTTTGAAAGCCAAGTTTGTATGAATACTTGAATACTTGGGGAACTATATAACCACAAGGGAGGTGAACAGAATAGCAAAGACACGACACATAAGGTGATCTTTGGCTGAAGATATAACCACAAGGGACCTGACAGAATAGCAAATACACATAAAGTCAACTTTGGCTGAAGCTATAACCACAAGGGACCTGACAGAATAGCAAATACACATAAGGTCATCTTTTGCTGAAGATATAACCACAAGGGACCTGAACAGAATAGCAAATACACATAAGGTCATCTTTGGCTGAAGCTATAACCACAAGGGACCTGAACAGAATAGCAAATACACATAAGGTCATCTTTGGCTGAAGCTATAACCAAAAGGGACCTGAACAGAATAGCAAATACACATAAGGTCATCTTTGGCTGAAGCTATAACCACAAGGGACCTGAACAGAATAGCAAATACACATAAGGTCATCTTTGGCTGAAGCTATAACTACAAGGGACCTGAACAGAATAGCAAATACACATAAGGTCAACTTTGGCTGAAGAGCGCTTTCATTTCAGTTATCAACCTACACATTACCATAAGGCCTTCAACACAGAGTGAAAGCTCAAATCTTATGAACGGTTCTAACACCGCTCAGAGTTGAACTCTTTGACAGAAGACGAAAACATGCATCTGTGCATTGAATAAAACTCACACATACGAGGTGTACAGAACCTTTTAGAAAAAAGATGATCAATGGTATTAAGCATCAGAGTATATGGAGAAGTGTGTTGTTATTAGTATATATCTTATTTACTTCATCTATTGCTTATTATAATCAAAGTACTGAAGTACTGAACATCGGATGACCACAAGTTCTTGAGGATGGTCAAAAGCACTTGTCTCAGAAATAAAACAACTATCTCTTTACCTAAAACTGAGGTTAATGTACAGAGATATATTTTTTTCTGAGACAAGTTCGTGCGTGGATGATGAATAAATGACAGGAAATTCAACTTCACCGTAATAACTATTATATTGTAGTGATACAAATCAGTATACACTGAGTTGTTGTTTATATTATATTAAAATAACAGTTACATATATATATGATTTGAGTCCATTTGTATATCATTCTATTCTACTATTCTAAAAATAGTGCAATGCAAGTGCATGGTGGACACTTTTCTGTAAAAATTCGATTTTTCTAAGATTGGATACGAGTAGGCATTCATATTTTCCCGCAAAATCAATTACAGAGTTACCGGTCCTTGACGGTATTTTCACAAAACGTTCTTTGAGATATTCTTCCGCATGCTTAAACACAATTTTTCGGTACGTGTGCATTGATATTATCAATGATTTTTTACTTATATATATATATCTAACTACAAAACATTTTCATATTATTAATTTATGTTGTAAACAAAAATATTTTTATCAGAATTCATTGAAGAGATGTATTTATATCAAACGATAAGGAATGTTATTTTGCACTCGTTTATGTGCGCGTATTTTTCATGTTTATAGATCGGTTACAAACCCAAAACTAATTTACATAATGGAAATCTAGGCGATAGCAATACATCGGGATGACCTCAAGGTCATCGCGATGTAATAAATCTATTTTTTTCTCTTTCAGGGAACTTGCATCCTGAATATGGTGTTGGTTTCAACCCTTATGACTACATAGAATATACATACATTATGAGAATCTCTAATAACCGGTTTAGACCGAGGAAAATTCAAAACGAAGTCCCTTACCAAATGGCAAAATCAAAAGCTCAAACGAATGGAAAACAACTGTCATATTCTTGACTTGGTACAGCCAAAGAAACCACATTTGTATCGATTGTATCAACCATAGATCTTCTTTCAATTTATTTAAATTGTCAGACGATTCCTTATAAGAGATATTGACTTTTTAAGGTGAGTTCTTTCCTTTTATTATTTAGGGTTTAATCTTGAAATAATTTAAAAAAGCAAAATTGATATAATATATCTACAAATAATTGTATTAGACGTTAATATTTTAAATGACAGTTTATATGGCTGTTTAGTTGTAAATGTTCCTACTGAATCATTATTGAAATATCAATGGGTCACGTGTGACGGATGTCAACAAATCAAGATCCTTGGAGCTTCTACTTCATTTCTTCTTATTTTGTTTTAAATAGTTATATCAAATTCAACTATAAACTTTTTTTTATTCTTTCACACATGTATGTATAGATCCAATTGCTTCTTTTTCTAATATGAAACCAATATGGTTCAACAAAAGTATGGACAATTTCTTTATAAAAACCCTGTTTCGTTACATTCCGCGGACGAACCAAATGACTGACGGCAAACCGTGATTCTGATTGGTCACTACTCACTTTTTTATCATTAAAAATGCAATGCCATCTTTCAGACGGAACAATAAAGGACTATTGATTGGGTGCCAAAGATAACTCATTTGATGTTGATTGGGTGACATGCTTGATGTAAATTCCCCTGAACCAAACTATAAACATATTATATCCCATTTTCATCTTCTTTTCTGAAACTGCATGCATGACAATCTGACGAAATCTACAAAATATAAACCGGAATCAAACATAAATGATTGTATATGTTGTATTCTTCATATCATACTCGTATTATTCAAATCATTATCGTAAATTGTTAAGTAATACATTTATTTATTTATGATTCAAATAATAAAATTTTAGAATAATGGATAGTTAAGTATCAAACCGCGATCATGCGACAACTAACGTGATTCGTGTAAAAACTGCTAATAATATTCAGTAGAGAATACCATAATGCTTGCAAATCTGTAATAAATATAATCAAACAATTCCTTTTGTAAACAACTGATCTGAAGATTTTAATATTCTATATATAACTATATAATTTAAAAAAAAAAAAGAAACTCAGAAAACGCAAAAATGTTTCCAAATATCCGTAATTCGAACGACATTTAAAACTATGTCAACACCTCGGCAAATGTGTATTCCCATATATGTCACAAACGTTAATTTACCATAAACAGTGTTAAGGTAGCTGAAGTGTCTAAATGTTCGACGATAGATTTTTCTTAAACTTTTGTAATAGACTTCTGGGTCAGTGTACTTTCAATGTAAAAACTGGGGATCACGGAACTTTTTGTTCCGTTAAATACGTTGAAATTAACGAAATTTGGGTTATTTTATATTGTTTATAAAGGGGAAACTTAATTTTTCCTTATGGAGGAAACGTTAAACGATAGAATTGGCTAAAGTTCGATGAGAGAATTACTTGTCATTAATACATTTATAATATCAAATAAAAATGGAGGGTCACGGGCCTTATTTTCTTCAAAAATAAAAAAAAAAAAAAAAAAAAAAAAAACGCAAATTGTCCTATCAAATTAAGAATAATTATTTGCACTTGATTTTAAAAAGATTTTTTCTGAACATTTTAAATATACTTTACGAAATTTAATTTTTTGAAAGTTTAGAATAAGGAATAATGAGGTACTAAAATATAAGGAATAGTGAATAATGGGCAAAAAGTATAAAGAATAGAGAAAAAAAGGCATAAAATATTAAAGAATACAGAAATAAAGGACCTCCTTTACACAAGGCAGAAAAATAGGGCTTAATTTTTGAAGGGTTCCAACAAAGTGTCAGGAATAGTTGCAGTTTTTTATATTCGTCCTTTCTTTGGAATATTGATAACTCACTTTAGTCTTTGTAGTGGTTTCATAATGTTAGATGGAAGTTTTACATATCCCGACCCCTTACCACACACCCCTGTCTCCTGTTCAACTGTCATTGCCTCAAACATCACTTGCGTCTCATAAATTGGTCTCATAAAAAATAAACGATTTGAAAACAAATTCCTACAGAGGCGAAACTTATGGCTGTTTACATTTTAAATGACACTAGCCATAACTTTCAATGTAACTATAATTGTTTTAATTGGGTGATAATGGTAGATATTTTATTGCATTTGTTAAATTTTTCACATATTGTACACACATCCCTTTTATTTATAATTACCAAAACATTTTTGCAAAAAGGTAATAGTTATAAGGAAATGCCTGTACCAAGTCAGGAATATGACAGTTGTTTTCCATTCGCTTGATGTGTTTTAGCTTTTGATTTTTCCATTTGATAAAGGACCCTCCGTTTTGAATTCTCCTTGGAGTTCGTTATTTTACTTTTTAGTATGAGGAAAATTAAAAGTTACTTTCTCATTCAAAAATAAAATTAAGCGTCTCTATGATGGTTAGATCATAAAGAAAGTACATGTTAAGAAAGGTGCTCTATGTTCGAGGCATACATTGATAATGATAAAAAAAACCTCCATATTATTGTGGGAAGATTTATTTCTTCTACAAGAATTAATAGTACAACCTAATAATGGTAAGTTTTTACGATGACATGAACTCTGTGAATATCAATGGTCACATTCAAATGGTTCAGCAATGTAATCTTGTAAAACAGCTTGTATAACGTGTTTGTATTGTTTATTAATGAACAGTTCCATTAGCAAACATTACTCAAATAGCATCCAGCAGAGATTTGACATTAAAATGATTCAATATTGGCAAGATTCATGCTATGCTTTAGATTGTCGCAGTTATTCACAATTTAATGCTTTTAAACAATTTTAGTATAAAATTTTACACTGCAAAAAGCTTTTCTAAACTGAAAAAGGTTGTAAGGCTGTTAAACAATGAGTATATTTATAACCACAATTAGTCTATGTTCATGTACTATTAACAAAATTTACAAGCTTGTTGTTTATGGTCGACCAAAAGTTTGAGATTTATATAAAATGAATACGTCAATTAGATTTTAGAGTTTAGAGCGGTAAGATTTCATGTCAACATGATAAATACACTGAGTTTGTTTTCACTTACTGCAATGGTATTGCATGTGTTTATTATAGTTTTCCATGTCTATAATTTCTGTATAAATCTGAAGTTCTCATCAGTGCAAATCGAGCGTACAACATTTATGGTTAAAGTGCGAACAACCGCATTGGACAAGAAATCTGTATTGATACAGGTAATAAAGATTTACCAATGTGTGTTAATAGCTCACCTTGAGTGTTTGCTACGTGAAAATAGGAGTGAATATCCCAAGGATGCTTTAATATCACATGTATAAAGAGAAGCCTTGAATGTTGATGATATGAAATTATTTTGAATTTGAACCAAATTTGAAATATAACAAATACTTTTTGCAACAACAAAAAACAAAAACAAAACAACTTATTCCTAGGAAATGTACATGAAACGCAGCTGGTACATCCAAAATTGATCAGTTTTGACGCATTTCAGTTTGTGAAGAAACAAGTGCTTGAGTTGCATGCTCGTATTAATTAAAAGTTGTTTATCTATTCTTAGGAAACCTTTTATGTGTATTGCTGCAATTGTTCTCTTTTGGTCTGCATCTTGTTGCAATTCTTAGATAATAGTATATAAAGTAAGCAGATGTGGTATGATTGCCAATCAGACAACTATTCACCAGAGACTAAAGGCCGAGGAGGTAAACAACTATAGGGATACGTTCGCTAGCACTGGTTAGAACCGTTTGCTTCAGTTTGCATTTGTGAAAAAAAAACATGGTGCGATATCGGTGAGATACACCTTCGATCGATCCCGGTTGTTGGTTGGATTCATGTTGCTCAATCTTTGGTATTTCATGTGTGTAGTGTTTTGTAATGGCTGTTTGTCTTTTCGTTGTTTTTATTTTTGACCATGATGCTGTCTGGTTTTTTTTTTATTTCTACCAGAACGTTCTTAAGCGGTACGCTGAAATACAACATATGCTTGATTGAGCATCGTCTATGTACACTGGCTATAGCCTATCCAATTTAAACACGCTTGTAAAATTTGGAGACAAAGCTATTTAAATCAAAATCATGCAAATGTTTTCGTGTAACTTATATACTACGGATATACTTAAGCATTTCATTTTAAGCTGTACACTCCATTTACAAAAAACGACGTTTTGTTGTTTTTTTAAAATAACAGATTAACGGCGTTACGCTTATTTCGACATTTTGTGAACTTATAAATTTAAAGCTAAATCACTAAAGTGTTAGTTGCTGGTGTTTTTTCGGCTCTTGGTGAAGTTAAATCACTAAAGTGAAAGTAACATGTGTTTTATCTGCTCTTGGTGAAATTAAATCACTATAGTGTAAGTTGAATGTGTTTTTATCTGCTCTTAGTGATGTTTAATCAATACAAGGTAAGTTGAATGTGCTTTATCTGCTCTTGGTGAAGTTAAATCACCATAATTTTAGTTGCATGTGCTTTATCTGCTCTTGGTAAAGTTACACCACTATAGAGTTATTTGTTTGTGTTTTATCTGTTCTTGATAAGGTAAAATCCCAATCATGTAAGTTGCTGGTGTTTTCTCTGCTCTTAGTGAAGTTTGATGACCATCGTGTCAGTTGCCAGTGTTCTATCTATCTTTGCACTAAGTGAAGTTAAATGACCATCGTGTTAGTTGCCACTGTGTTATCTATGTTTGCCTTTTGTGAGGTTTAATGACCTTCATGTCAGTTGCAACTGTTTATCTATGTTTGCTCTTTGTGAAGTTTAATGACCATCGTGCAAGTAGCCACTATGTTATATTTGTTTGCCCTGTTTGAAGTTTAATGACCTTTATGTCAGTTGCCACTGTTTTATATATGTTTGCTCTTGGTGAAGCTTAAACGCCGTCGTGTAAGTTGAGAGTGTTTTATCAACGTTTGTTCTTGACGAAGTATAATCACCATCGTGTAAGTTGCCACTGTGTTATCTACGTTTGCTCTCGGTGAAGTTTAATCATCATCATGTCAGTGTCAATGTGTTATTTATGTTTGCTCTTGGTGAAGTATCATCATCATGTCAGTTGCCATTGTTTTATCTATGTTTGCTCGTGGTGAAGGTTAATCACCATGGTATGTGTTGTCAGTGTGTTATCTATGTTTGCTTTTAGTGAAGTTCAATCCCCATCGTGTTTGTTGCCAGTGTGTTATCTATGTTTGCTTTTAGTGAAGTTTAACCATCATCGTGTTTGTTGCCAGTGTTTTATCTATGTTTGCTCTAGGTGAAGTTTAATCACAATCGTGTCATTTGTCACGGTTTTATCTATGTTTGCTCTTGGTGAAGTATAATCCCCATCGTGTCAGTTTCCAGTGTGTTATCTATGTTTGATTTTAGTGAAGTTTAATCACCATCGTGTTTGTTGCCAGTGTTTTATCTATGTTTTCTCTCGGTGAAGTTTAATCACCATCATGTCATGTGCCAGTGTTTTATCTATAATTGCTCTTGGTGAAGTTTAATCAAAATCGTGTTAGTTGCCAGTGTGTTATATATGTTTGTTCTAGGTGAAGTTTAATCACTATCGTGTAAGTTGTCAGTGTTTAATCTTTGTTTGCTGTTGGTGATGTATAATCACCATTGTGTCAGTTGCCAGTATTTTATCTATGTTTGCTCTTGGTGAAGTATAATCACCATCGTGTCAGTTGCCACTGTTTTATCTACGTTTGCTCTCGGTGAAGTTTATTCATCATCATGTCAGTTGTCACTGTGTTATTATGTTTGCTCTTGGTGAAGTATCATCATCATGTCAGTTGCCATTGTTTTATCTTTGTTTGCTCGTGGTGAAGGTTAATCACCATGGTATGTGTTGTCAGTGTGTTATCTATGTCTGCTTTTAATGAAGTTCAATCCCCATCGTGTTTGTTGCCAGTGTGATATCTATGTTTGCTTTTAGTGAAGTTTAACCATCATCGTGTTTGTTGCCAGTGTTTTATCTATGTTTGCTCTAGGTGAAGTTTAATCACAATCGTGTCATTTGTCACGGTTTTATCTATGTTTGCTCTTGGTGAAGTATTATCCTCATCGTGTCAGTTTCCAGTGTTTTATCTATGTTTGGTTTTAGTGAAGTTTAATCACCATCGTGTTAGTTGCCAGTGTTTTATCTATGTTTTCTCTCGGTGAAGTTTAATCACCATCATGTCATGTGCCAGTGTTTTATCTATAATTGCTCTTGGTGAAGTTTAATCAAAATCGTGTTAGTTGCCAGTGTGTTATCTATGTTAGCTCTAGGTGAAGTTTAATCACTATCGTGTAAGTTGTCAGTGTTTAATCTATGTTTGCTGTTGGTGATGTATAATCACCATTGTGTCAGTTGCCAGTATTTTATCTATGTTTGCTCTTGGTGAAGTATAATCACCATCATGTCAGTTGCGACTGTTTTATCTATATTTGTTTTTTAGTGAAGTTTAAACATCACCGTGTTAGTTGGAAGTGTTTTATCAATGTTTGCTCTAGGTAAAGTTTAATCACCATCGTGTCAGTTGGCAGTGTTTTATTTATGTTTGCTCTTGGTGAAGTATAATCATCATCGTGTAAGTTGCCAGTGTTTTATCTATTTTTGTTCTTGGTGAAGTTTAATCACCATCGTGTAAGTTGCGACTGTTTTATCTTTATTTGTTCTTGGTGAAGTTGAATCACTATCGAGTAAAAGAGGGACGAAACATACCAGAGGGACAGCCAAACTCATAGATCGAAAACAAACTGACAACGCCATGGCCAAAAATAAAAAGACAAATAGACAAATAATAGTACAGATGACACAACATAGAAAACTAAAGACTAAGCAACACGAACCCCACCAAAAACTGGGGGTGATCTCAGGTGCTCTGGAAGGATAAGCAGATCCTGCTCCACATGTGGCACCCGTCGTGTTGCTTATGTTATTACAAATCCGGTAAAAAGTCCAATTCGGTAAGTCACACTCGTGAAAAGGGAAGGGCATTGTAGTCACGACACAAGGAACATATCCGATACCATCTGTGAAACGGCTATTCCATAACGGTCAACCAACCCGTGATGGCGTCCGTAAAATTTACGAAGGGATGATTTCAACTTCACCATTCGGAACTCTTGGTTTAATAGCTTCCTTGTGAGCAGCAATCCTCTATCAAGGAAATCATGATAGGAAACACAAGCCCCGGGAATATCGTATCAGTTGGGAGATATATACTCCGTATGCAGGCGCTGCTGGAATGTTGCTACATAGAAATGGAAAGTTCACAATTGGGAAGCCGAAACCATCCCTTTTGTCGTAAAGTTTTGTTTTCAACCGACCCTCATTGTCAATTTCTAGATGTAAGTCAAGATATGAGGCAGACTTAACTGTATCTGTAGTATCCCCTATCTCTAGTTCGATGGGATAGATTCGTTCAACATAGTCACCAAATTTTGTATTATTTAGTGAGAGAACATCATCTATATAGCGGAACGTAGAGTTAAAGGATATAGCTAACTTCTTATCTTTCTTCCTAAGAAGTTCCTGTATGAAGTCAGCCTCATAATAATAAAGAAACAAGTCGGCAAGAAGAGGGGCACAATTGGTTCCAATAGGAATTCCGACAGTCTGTTGAAAAATACGTCCTCCAAACGTAACAAATATGTTGTCAATCAAGAAATCAAGCATCTTGATAATGTCAGTTTCAGAGAATTTTTTGTTTGAATCAGAGTGATTCTTTACAAAGTAAGTTGCAACTGTTTTATCTATATTTGTTCTTGGTGAAATATAATACCCATCGTATCAGTTACCAGTGTTTTATCTATGTTTGCCCTTAGTGAAGTATAATGACCATCGTGTCAGTTACCAGTGTTTTATCTATGTTTGCCCTTAGTGAAGTATAATGACCATCGTATCAGTTACCAGTGTTTTATCTATGTTTGCCCTTAGTGAAGTATAATGACCATCGTGTCAGTTACCAGTGTTTTATCTATGTTTGCCCTTAGTGAAGTATAATCACCATCGTTTCAGTGTTTTAACAATGATATCCATTTTTTTCTAGTGAACCTTTTCCATCGTAATTCAATACGAACAATGTCTTCATTACGTTAATGGAGAAATGCTCTTATGATTGAGACGTTCATTGGTCCTTGCAATTAATTAGATAATATATTCTTTCCCTCACAACATAATTACATTTCTGACAAGATTAACATTGTCAATACATTTATCTTCGGTGTTAAAAGCTTGTTGCCATCACGGAATATTGACAAAGATTGAAGAACAATATATGTTCCACATACTTATATTCTGTGCAACAATAAACTGCAATCATCAAGGATGGTCAAGGTTCCTAAACTATTACCAACTTAGCTTGGATCTCATTTTTCATATAGCATTTTAAAGATATCTTCAAAATCTACACGTACAATGTCTAATTTTTGTCGAATATACCAGTAATGCCATTTTATGGATACTACAATGACATCATATATGTCAGTATTTAACCGATCAGATAATATCAACCGATCTTTTTTCAGCAATAGAACTGACATAAATTTGAAAGGATTGGATACTTCTGATATTTGTTTAAAATCTGATCCAACTAATAGATTTCTTCCATTTTGTTCAAGTCGGACAATTTTATGAAATAGATTAAATTCAAGCAGAAAATTATATGAACGTTTGAAATGAAGAAAGTATACTATTTCAAAATTCCAAAAGCCAAACTATGTTACCGATAGGCCTTATGATTTTTTTTATAACCTGTAGATGTTTATTTAGGTAACCTTTGTTTTTGGGCTTCATTTTCAGCCGACATTGACATATTAATTTGCCTTTTGGATATTTGAGAGATTTCTATCCATGCATGTATACTATAAGCGATAATCGTGACTTAAAAACAGTAATGTACATTGTTCATCGACTATATTTGACATATGACCGGATAATTACGTAGAACATGGCTATTTTATTGTAAAATAAGGAAATTTTGTTTAGAAGGTTATAAAAATAATGGGGATATTATAGAGATACCATGTTATTATTTCCATTATTCCGCGTAGCTTATCTGTCCTTGAACAGAGGATTATTGACAATAGAGTATGTTGAATTTTGTGTACATTTATCAGTTTGTCTTCGATTTATTTCCTTGAATAATTATTGTGACAGGGAGCTATAAATAACCGAAAGACTGTTTTAAATTGAAATGCATACGCTATGAAGAACATGGCATATGGTACATATATTTTGTCAAACGTTGAAGACAGTAATATGCTGACCTCTAAAGGTCGAGGTCGGAAAACTTCATTGAGACAAAAACCCAACAATACAAACACTTAGTCTATTTTAAAGACATATCATGGTCAATATGCGGTCTGAAACACAGATGGCAATACAATATACCAATGAAACTTTAAGACTAATATAGTAAAAATCTACCATCACTTGTCTTTTGTTTTTTTTCCGTTCTGTTGTTGGCTTATTAACGATTTCCCTTCACCTCTTCTGTTCATCATTGATTTATTTTGTTCCTGTATTGATCCTAATGCGAAAGAATACGTCATGTAAATGATTATTTTCTGAAAAAGAGGATCTAAAGAACCTGTGTCGCTCACCCGGGTATACGTGCATCTTCAAGAATGGCCACTCTCCAACATTATAGACTAAAATATAAGTCATGACTAAAATTTTCTTTATTTTGCGCTTCATTTTAGTTGTTCACAATTTCTTTCTACTTTAGTTTTTGGCAAAAATGCAAAAAATAAGTAAAAATAAGCATCGTTTAGGGGCAATAACCCCAATTAGTAGGGGACTGACAATTTCAGCTATGTGACTTGTTTGTAGATCTTGTCTTGCTGATCATTTTTGCAGATTAAATTTTCTCTTATGCTACTATAGTTTTTTTTTAATTGTGACGTCAATCACGTGCAGCCCATTTTTGTTGTTTAAAGTTTCTCTCTATTTATTATATTTTTCAAGATAATAGGCACAAACACTAAAAAATGGAAAAAATCGTAACTGTAAGGCCATTATTCCTATAAGGAGTCGCCGGAAAGTTTCTGTCATGTTTTCTTATTTGTAAATTTTGTCTTACTGATAATTTTTGCTATTCATAGTTTCTCTGTATTTATTATAGTTTTCAAGAAAATAAACAAAAAACGAAAAACAATAGTATGTTCTGTTTAGCCTTGGTGGCCATGTTGGTTGGCAGGCTTGATCATCGGCCTTAAATTTAAACTAGATATCCCAAGGATAATTGTGGACAAATTTGGTTTTATTTGGCACAGCAGTTTCAGCGGAAAATTGTAAAAGATACAGACGACAGACGACTGACGCCAATTGATAGCAATAGCTCATACTGACACGTATGCCCAGAGGAGCTAAAAAGATGTGTTTACCATTTAGGTTTAAAATTCCAAAATGACAAAATGAAGTCCGGGGGACCCGTTGGTACACAATAGTCAATAAAATGCAATATTTGATTGGTAACATGCAATACGACACTCCCTAGGCAAAGATGACCTCAGACGACTGTTGTCCTAGTAACTTTCGCGATGTACAAAAAAATGTAATATACAGAAGTGTTCGCTTCTATATTTAGATTTGATCGATTGATTCATTGATGTTTGCTAAGTTAATGTCCAGTGGCAAATAATTCATGCATATTTAGGACGAGACAACCTAATAATTAATACAAAAGGTAGATTCTACAAACTAGGTTGACCGCAATAAAGGGCGAAACAAATTTGACTGCCTATGGAAAATTTGGGGTGTGTTGGATAGGGTCGAAATGTTACCTTGCAATATGCCACATGCGGACCCTTACCAAGAGAGGGGGTGCAAGGGTTCTTTAACGTGCAGATAGCATGACACTCTCTTTTACGAGACATCGGAATTAACGCCCCGATTACGAACGAACGTGGATACGTATTTATACATCAAACAGAGTCAAATGGACGCCCCACTTTAGCCAGAGTTTAACTGCCAAAACAGGAGAAGTCCAGGGATTGCATAATGATATACACCAGTAAACCAGTGGCTATATTCAGATTTGATACCACGCATGACCTTCATTATTATCTGAAAAATAAAGTCTTTTTATTAGTTTTTGAAATTTTGTTATATTTATATATTTATAGTCTTACAAGAAAAATAGAATTAAACAGGCTGCTAAGTTAGATTATCAGATACCAATTTTTATTTTAGGCACAGTATATACATTCTTCGTTAGTTTTTTCTATATACCTTATAAAAAATCGTTTAAAATCACGAAAAGGGAACAAGTAAAGAGAGGTCTATGGCAAGCCGTTCTCGTCAAAACTATGTTTAAATGCTTTTTTCGAAAACAATTACACACTGAGAATTAAAAAAAACCACACTGAGATTTAAAAACCTAAGATAACACACTGAGAAATCGAAATTACACACTGAGATTTTAAAATTACACAGTGAGATCAAAAATCAAAGTACTGAAGTACTAAACATCGGATGACCGTTAGTTCTGGTGCTTGTCTAAGAAAAAAATCACATCTCTCTACCTGAAAGTTACACAGATATATTTTTTTCTGAGACAAGTTCCTGTGTGGATGATGAATAAATGACAGGGAATTCAATATCATTCTATTCTACTATTCCAATGATAATGCAGTGCAAGTGCATGGTGGACACTCTTCTGTAATAACTCGCTTTCCTAAATAGATTGAATTTGAGTAGCATTCATATTTTCCCGCGTTTGTTGCAAAACCTTCTTGGGATATTCTTCCGCATGCGTTAACACAAATTTTCGATATTCTTGATTTGATATTGATATATATATATTTCTCACGACAAAACATTTTCATTTTATCATTTATCTATGTTCTTAAAAATTATGTTCATGAATATTTATTGATGAAATTAATATATAACAAACGATAAGGAATTTTTATTTTGCACTCGATAATATCCGCGTAATTATACGAAATACGTTCGGTTATCAGTCAAAAACGCAAGGCACGTGGGTAGAAATGTCTGCGGCAAAATAACACCGGAATGCCCTCACGGTCATCCGCTGTAAAAATGAAAAACACACCCTGAGAATTTAAAATTACACACTTAGATTTTAAAAAGACAAACTGAGATGAAATAAATTGAAAAACACACACTGAGAATTGTTAATTACACACTGTGATTTCAAAAATACACACTGAGATTAATATGCACATAACTAATGAATATTCATGAGATGAATTATTCAACAGATTAATTATATCTTGGTCTCCCGAACTCTCATCATTATAATGAAATGCGGTTCCTTCAACCAACATTCGTAACAAATTTCAAGACTTAACATCGTTTTTTGCTACCTCATATTCATAAGTTTGTTTTCTATAATTCAGATTATTACTAACAGTGTATCGGGATTTTTTTGCCTAATACTGTTTAAGCATGGGTCCCTTTTCAAAAGTCTTTCAACTGTTACCCTGATTTGGCAAGGTAATATTTTATATATTTGTTACGTTTATATGCTATAATAGGCACTTAGGTAAAATTGTCACTGCATTGTTTGTCTTTGTGCTGATTGTTCCAATGTTTTCTCATAATTTTAATAAAGTTTTTTCACCATTTGGTTATATTTTGTAATAAGAGTGAGTGGGTATTTTTCTTGTTCTATTGGTCTTTAATAACGTAGTTTTTCTATACGTTGTATTTCGAATGTTTTGTATAAAACATTTGGCGCCCGGCAAATTGAAGGAATAACGAGTTCTGTCCCCTAGTTGTGTTAAGCTTGTAATAGATTCAGATTAAGTATGTTAATTCGATATATGTGCGTATAAAAAGTGCGCACAAATCTCAGTGTGTAATTTCAAATTCTCAGTGTGTGTTTTTCAGTTTATTTCATCTCAGTGTGTCTTTTTGATATCTCAGTGTGTAATTTTAAATTCTCAGTGTGTAACTTCAAATTCTCAGTGTGTGCTTTTCATTTTTTGTAATCTCAGTGCGTCTTTATGAAATCTCAGTGTGTGTTTTTAGGTTTTTTAATCTCAGTGTGTTTTTTTTTTCTAATTCTCAGAGAGTAAATTTTCGAAAAAATGGTTTAAACATAGTTTTGACGAGAACAGCTTGCCATAGAGGTCTTAAAAGTTACACGTTGAAATATAAATATTTCTCTTTTTATTATCTCTTAACAGATATATATTTTCATATGATTACAATTATTGACTGATTGAGTTTAAACAATTTTCGAATGATTAAAAAACACTAAAAATATTGATTGATAATTTTTCAACAAAAAAAAACACTATTTGTAAATTCTACGTCATTTAGTTTCTAGTTGAAAGTAACTGTCTCATATCCAAATATACCACATCTTCTTATCTTTATAATAAGAGTTCATATTCAAGAATGTAAAGGCAAGGTAACAAACGCAAAACTCACCTCTTTTTGGCTGAATGTGCTTGGATGAACCCCATAATAATCGTTGTAAATATTGTTTGGACATTTTTTTAGAGCGATATTGAGAACGTAGGCTTTGGTGGTATCGAGAAACCACGTGGTTCTCTTTCGTCTATATGAAAAAGTTTCCTTGCATTGGGTTTGCCTTGAATATAAATCGCATAAACGAAAGATCGAACTTCTAAAATGTATTTTACCTTATAACAATTATAAGAATACGTACCCAACCAAAAGCCGGTGAGAGCTCAGATGCTCCGGAAAGGTAATCAATTAATTCCTGCTCCAGAGGTGAAAACCCTCGTGTTGCTTTCGGTAATGTCACAGTCGAGGAAAAAAGGACAGGATTGTGGTTACGACAAGTGGAAAATATGTTTGGTTAACTGTGACACAGTTCTAGAATTCCATTAACGTTCAACCAAATCATGATAGCGTCCGTAAAACATTCGAAGGAATGACTTCAACATTACAACTTGGAACCATTGTTGCAAAATAGCTTCCTTGTAGACAGTAAACCTTTATCAAGGAAATCAAAAAAGAAAACGCAAGCTCTGGAATATCGTTCTAACAAAAGGTTATTTGGCTTAACCATACATTTGGTTCTACTTGTAATGTTAAATTTGAAGATGTTAAATTAACATATAAAAGAAATGTTATCTGAATCAAGCTTTTCACTTCCGTTTTTAATAGGTTCAAATGACAAAGCAGTATGCTTAAATATGTCCGAAAATAAATGTTTTACCAGATGTGAAGGATTTGAAAAATTTAACCTTCCACATGTACATGTTCACGTGAGTGATTGTTTGGTTGTGTTTAACGAAACTTCCAGCAATCTTTTGCATATAGTGGCAGCTAGTTTTTGTTGGTGGAGGAAGCCGGAGAGAACCGCCGACCTTCGGCAGGAAAACTGGCGATCCTTGTCAATTGAGATCGGATTCGAACGCGGGTTCGAACTCAAAACCTCACCGTTGACAGGTTAGTGATCGCTGTAGATGACCTACTTAGAACTCTCGGCCACCGAGCCCCCCATGTTCGTGTGCGATTTGTAACTGCCTCAAAGTCAGAAACCTTGTCAGTGGTTGTCTTTTGTTATACCAATGTTAACAAGGAGGACAAAAATTTGTGAGACTTCGTCAGTCAGTCAATGTCACCTGACCTTGAACTCATCTTCAAGCTCCTATGAAGTTTTCAATATGAAGCCTGTTCTTCATAAAATATACATTACAGGTCAACAATCTTTGCTATATTTGCCTTCCGGATTTGCTATGAGAAATGTATGTCCGTCTGACATTAGCAAATGGCACTGACCTCAATTTCACGCTCAAATAAAATTGCAATTAAAAAATATATATGGATGTGGTACATATCCTTACAGAAAAATCATAAGTCTTTCTTTCATTTACTTTGATGCAAATTGTCATTTATTCATTCATTCATTCGTTCATTCTCAATATTATAACTTTTTTTTAATTTGTTATATAGAACAGAATACAGTCATACGCAGTTGATTTTGACTCCATTGTTGTAGTTTATATTCACCTTAGGTCCGGATGGCGAACTCTGATTAAAACTGAAGCTCGTTAAGTAAAGTTCTTATTAGAGTACTAATCTATGCCAGACCGGAGATTGTCCAAACATCGACCCATTCCATTGAAGTTGACGAACACTGCGAAGTCACAGATGGACGAATGATCCGCCAATAATATAGCGATGGTTTTACCTAATAATTATGAATTGTCAATCAAACACGGAAATTAATGTGACTAGGAACGGCTGTCGATGGTCTTTGAAAAAGAATAGTATGATTACAGAATAAAATAAGTATTTTTCCACGATGAAAGGTATTTGAGTGATAAGATATAATTATTTGTACAATTAATTTTCTTATTTTCATGGTAAATATACTAAAATATCCAAATAATCATCCTGCATATGCGTAAAATATTAAATAGCTGGCAATTAATTTATTCTTTCCCTTTAACTTTTGACTCTGGTATTCATATTTCGACAATTTTTTTTTATTTAAGTCAACGAATTATAGCAATCATACGTGTATATTTCATTCATACCAAAATTAATTTTCAGTGAAACTCTATATTTACATTTAATTTCAATTTATAAATAATATTTAAACCAATTTAGTAACATATAATTCTAATATGATTTGCATATATACAATTACTCGAATGTGATTGGTCCTTTAAAATTTCTTTCTTTGGTGTACACTTCCACCCTTCGATATACCATGTTGTCAAAACGGGCGCCGATTTTATATTTGCTCCTAATTTGAACACAGGTGAGTAAATACTTGTACATGTACTATGTATATGTAAGAGAATGATAATCCCTTTCTTCATGATACGCTCGTACTTAATCATGATGTAAGGGATTATCATTCTCTTACAAACTTAGAATATTGTGAAGTGCTCAAGGCTCAAATGATGTCTTGATTGGTAGCATTCAAGAATTAGTTTTATTGTCAGTGTAAATTAAATGTTTATAATTGATGCATGTCTTCATTTTTCAGCATTTCATTTATGGGTTAGTTTTAGTGATGTAAGGACTTTCTTATAATTTGGGAAATATCTAAAAAAAAAATGTGTTATGGACATTAGGTGACACAACAGTACAAAGAAAAGGTAGGAATTGCATATGTTTCCTGATTGTGAGAATGAATGTAAAAAATGTAATATTTTAGTGAGGAATTGTCCTTTTTTTTATTTTCAGTTTAAATCAATAAATACATTTGAGTTACAACTAATTTTATTTCACGGCCAACATTTTTCTTCCGCCTTTTTAAATCAAATTCTATTTTGTTATGTCAGGGGAATGTTCTAATAAAATGCCTTTAAAAGTTTTAAATATATTCAAATCTTAAATCAAAATCCTGTTTTATTTTTTATTTTAGGGGAATATTGGAGATAACTATTCTTCCCAACCGCTGGTTCAGTAATCAGAGTTTTGGAAAGCTAATGATTTAGGTTATTTTTTATTTCTAAACTTTTGTCTTTTTTGCATTGCGTTGATATTGTTTACATTCATTCTTCACAATTAAGAGACATCAAATCCTACAATTTCATTGGTCGAGAGCACTTTGCTATATTCTAAACCTTGAAGGTATACATTGGTAAAGTTTGGTTATAAACGTTGTTCACTTATGTTTAAATTAAGAAAATCCAGGCCGTTACGTATGTTAAAATGCGAACTCTAGAAATGCCCGCATCGTACGTAAGCCAGAGAAAGAAAAGATGGACTTTGTTATTGACAATTACGACAAATATAGAAGAGACGAAATCACAAGAAAGGAATATATTAGATGTGTTTGCCTATAAATATACTCGACAAGAACAGATATATGATTTTAATGTATTCTGTTTTTATGGATTTTAATGTTGTAATTAGATTTTTAAGTCGTCATTTTAGTATAAACAGAGTATACACAGAGTGCTTTTATATTAGGTTTTTACTTCTTGATTTTAAAGTATGTGAACATAGTGCGTTTAAATTGACTTATCCTGTTCGACATCCTACTTCAACAAATAAACTACAATAAATCATGTGCTTACGTAGTTAATAGTTATGCCGAGTCAAACCGGCCTTATTTCACTTACAAACCCGTGCGGTAGGCCTCACTGTGACTTTAAGATGAAGAACAGCAATAAGAACGCTTTTCCTTTGCGTAAATCTCTCATTTATTCATGAAAGTTACTAAGCTCAAGTTCAATTCTTATAATTGTAATAATAGTTTAAAATATACATTTTAGAAAGCCAAAAAAAAAAAATAAAAAAAAATCGACCTCAATATATTTCAATACGTTTATTTGTGTTACGAATATTTGAAGGACCACACAATGATTACAGTACATTCAAATGCGCATAACTTTTTTAACCGTCGGGGTCTATATATTGAGTGTTCTATCTATTGTTCATCTGTAATTGAGTGAATCTATTCTTTCTACACGTGAGGTTGTGATGTCAAACAACGCTTCTTTTATCAATTCTCATGTTTACAAAATGTCACAATATGTTGATATTCAGAACAAATGATTGAGCAGTCAATATTAACTATACAGAATGCTCCTGACGGGGAATATTTCTCCTAGATTTTACATTCAATTGTATTAAAGACATTGTTTTATTCTATTACAGCAGATTAAACTAGAATGAACTGACTGAGAACATGAAACAATCTGGGAAGTGGTAAAATTGATTTTTTACCTATTAATTCTCATAAAAATCTGCTTTATACCAATGAAGCTTATTAGGTATACCAGCATTAATTAACAAAAGAATATTTAGATTGGACTATTCAATCAACATCTTCAATTTATTTCAAGTCACTTTAATGACTGTTTTGCGCAGACGTTTCAAAATTTGTCATTCTTCAAACAAACTCGTTGGGTTGTCACATAAAACAGACATATCTATTTTCTTGGCGGACAAATTCGAATATATTGGCATTTTATATGGGAAAATAAGATCAATGGCTACTCAAGTGTATAGACAACATATATGGTGTCAACTGCCGTGTATAATGAGAACAAGAAATTCTGTTAAGCAAAATATTCAAATTAGAAGATGTAAAAAATCTCTCATTTATTCATGAAAGTTACTAATATCAGAACTGACATCGATTTCTGAACTAAAATCTGACATGGGATATATTGATGATGGCTTGTTATGGAGTAGCAAATAAACGTAATATTAACTCAGACCTTAAGAAGCGTGACAACAAGTCTTTATCATAAAAGCGTTTGAATTGAGATAAATGTTCGTCTTGGCAGCCTGAAACCAATATATTGTTAAAGATGGATCAAACGAAACCTTTTGTCACTTTGTTAGAAATCGTAATATCTTAAAAGAAACGTAGAAATATTGTAAATCACTGATTATTACGTGAGAATATTGTCTGTGGATTAATAGAAAAAGATTTATTTAAATGAAAAATCGTCAAATTTCAGAATTTAAGAAGAAAAAATTGAGACTTACAGCGTAATGGAAACTTTTATAGTCAATGAATTCTCGGTTGGTTTGTAGTTTGTGACATTTGATGTTTCAACAACAAGGATTTTCTTAAAACTATTGCAAATGCTTATAGAAAAAACACTTACAACCTCAGATTGTATATGGCTACTATATATTGTCTTTCGAAGGAAAACCGCATAACATATTAGAAGAATGCGTATAACTCCATTTTTTCGTGTCTTAAAAGTTATCAGGAGAAAATAAATTTCAAACTTTTGGAAATTACAAAATCAACACAATTCTTAAAGAAATGACATTTTCTTGCATCATTGCGAATATTTACTGTCATTTAGAATGATATGCATTTACAGAGTAGTGAAACGGATCTCTCGCTTCGTCTACTTATTTTTCATATTAACACTTTTGATGTCGCCCAGAAACGCTTGCCAAAATATAAATTTTGCCATTTTACACATCCAATCAGCAGAAGTACATACAGAATTTGAAATTAACAGTTTTCTCAGAAATGGACTTTCGAGTTTCAATATGACATTTTCAACTAAATTTTTTAACTATTCAACAACGTTTGAAGGACTTGAACATTTGAACACGATTTTCTCCGATACTTGGGTTGACGCTATAATTGCATCTTCTCCATACGATTTTTTGAATATTTTAAGTGATTTTGCAAATCAGTACAAAAAGCTTTTAATTCTAAATAATAATGGTTTCCCAATTCTCGATGAATCTAGGATAATATTCATGCATAGTGGGTTCAAACTCTCGTCAAGTGCTGTTACGGAATTTTTGAAATGGTTCCAGTGGTCTAATATAGCCGTTCTAGTTACAGAGGAGGTTTACTGGGAACATATGGCAGTGTCAGTAGAGAATGACTTATTGAAGAGCGGTTTTAGAATAAAACACTCTAAAACAATATCCAACCTGACGGAAAGCAATTTGTTTTATAATGTGTTTGGTGACATCACGACGGATGAGAAAGGTAAGTGTTGATATAATCTCTGGATTACAGCTAATGGACATATTTTTAAAAATTTAGTTCTTGATTTTTCGTTTTACTACTTAGTTATCAACACCAACATTATTATTATAATTACAAAAATGATTGGCCATTACAACAGTGTAAAGAGTCATTCATTTCTTTTGAAATCCATTTTTTGCGATAAGTAATATCATTTCATATAATGATATTTTCACTTTTTCGGTTCGTCATTATATATATGATCATTCAAAAACTTATTTTGGAGGGAATAGGTTTCAAAGTACAGGATGGTCAGACGTTGTTTTATTCCACAACAGTTAAAACTCGCATTGAACGCAATTGATTTTTTTAGTAAAGTAGGATTCCTGTTGATTTTCAGTCTTGTTAACACCTCTTGCTTAAAATATTCAACCTTAAAATCAGTATATTCATGTCCCAATTTTATCTAAAATGCGAATGTTTTTGCAAAAGAATTTTCAACAACTCATTTTTATCGCAATTATTATATATATACTACATTGAACTTAAAAAAAATAATACAATAATATCAAACTCTGTATTCATCTAAAATAATATTAACATCAAAATATATAAATAAATGTCATGAATAAAAACAAAGAAATAGCCTACAACTTTGTCCCTTTAAAGTTCACCAGAACGAAACTGAAGATGACATTTCTGTATTAAATCTTATATTTTTACTTGATTGTCATAAACTGACCAAGTTTGAAATAAGAAGCACATCTGTATTTATTTATCTTTTAATGAGGTCAAGTTTAAGAATAAAAGAAAAAAATGCATCCAAATTTTTCATTTTATTAGAATTGAATGCTTCTATTTGCATTATTGGGGTGTAAAAGCGCTGACCTAAGCACATTTTTTATGAAGTGCGGAAGCGCTTCCTACTCAAACTATGCGCACGATCAACGCTTTCACAACCCTTTAAAATTACAAAAAAGCATTCTATTCTTGATAAACGTATTTACACTTTTGGTATTTAGCTGAATTTTGTCTCCGAATAAGCTTCTGACGTCAAGCAACAATCACTTTTTAATTATGACGTCAATTTTTTTAATTGTAATGTCAAAATTTACGGGAACTTGTGTGATTTTAAGTAATGGCGGACAAATTTGCATACAAGTGTAAATACATTTATATGCTGCAACTACGAAGATTTTCCTTTGTTTTCCTATGCATTGAAGTAACATTTAATGGGAAGCACGTGCAGTCATGAATATTGAATTTTATTGAGAAATACAATTTGGTTTTGGAATGCCTCGCGATTGCTTTCGGCCAATCAAAAGGAAGGAATCTTGTGAAACATGCATGTCATGTGATTATCAATATATAATATTACAACGTTTAGAAGACAAAACAAACAAATTCATCAAAGAAACAACACTTATGTTCCCGTGTTGCTACTATAAGTTTATGATATTATAATTAAGATTTTCTAATCACATTAAACGGTTTCAATTTCACTGAACCAGCTGCGCATTTCCATAATTAATGTCTCTTCGGTGATCCTCAATGCTACAAATATTTGAAAACCAAAACCTAATAGAAACCGTGAAGAGCTGATATTTAAATGACGAATTGCAAGTTTTCTGCTAAAATTATACGATTCATTATACTTTTCATTTACTTCTTTGAGAACTTTTTTTTGTTTTTTGAAGAACTTGTATCCTTCAAAAGTCTGGGATCTTGTGAAGATTTTCTTTGGGTGGTTAAAAAAAATGTTTTCAAACAGAAATTACCAATAATGATATAAGTACATTTATTAATTAATTTGTTGAATGGCTTCATTCCTTAGATCCATATACTCATGTATAATAAAGAACTGCTAGGCTTATAATTTTAAACGCAATATACACGTTTAGTCTACAAAAGACTCACCAATAACGCTCGAATCAAAAGAGTCAAAAGGCCAAAGAAAGTGCAAAGTTGAAGAGCATTGAGGACCAAAAATGTCGAAAGGTTTTGCTAAATTCAGCCAAGTTAATCTATTCCTGGGTTAGAAAATCTTTTCTTTCCTAGTCAAATAAGTATGTAAAGTCACAAATACAATATGGCACATCTACAATGAATGTTCACTTTATTCCGTGACATAATATATCAGTATACTATTCCCATGCTTTATTCTGTGACATAATATATCAGTATACTATTCCCATGTTTATTGTCACAATGCACATTGCAACAACAGTACTTTATTCTCTAAAAACCAATACAATCAAAGGTACAGAGAATGACAGACAAATCTACAACGAAACGCTAACATTAATGTCTCTTCAGTGAACTACAAATATTCTTAGTGCAACATATCTAATTTGTTCCATCCTTCTTCAGACATACCTCCTGATCTCTGTAGTTAAATATGAGGAAATAACCACTATTCTGTTGTAACAGTTTTCACCTCCTGGTTAAAAATTACGGACTTCTGAGGTAATCGGCTATTACGTTTTATAAAGGTGGAATATAAAAAAACCTGGGTTTTTTTTAACAGTTGAAGGTGTCACGTGTGGAGAAAGGTCCTTCCGTAGCACCTGGGATCACCCTGGTCTGATGGGTTCGTGTTGCTCAGTCGTTATTTTTCAATGTTATATTTTGAATACTGGTGTTTGTCTTTTGATCGTTTTTCGTTTTTTGCCATGGCATCGACAGTTAGTTTTCGACTAATGAGTTTGAATGTCCCTTTGGTATCTTTCTTTTTCTTATATTTTGTAATACTTTCGATATCCTGCATGCTATGTGAGTAAATATACAGATTCCACATTACGTATTATATTTTGTAAATATAAAAATGTGTTTTTATTGTTTTCTTGTTAAAAAGGATCAGTTTGTGATATTTCTTCCCTGGTAAAAGTGTTCTCCATTTCTTGTTAGAATAGTTTTTTTTTGCAAGGTAACTACTTCGGTCTAATCAGTACTACACAAATATAGGTGTTTATGTTCATATAAAGTCAGTTAAGGACTTCAACGATGACAGTAAAGCCAATAATAATAATAATAAGAAAAACGACTGTAACATGATTATTTCAGGCAATTAAATAAAAAAAAAAAACAGTTATGAATAAAAGAAATAAAAAATTAAAAAAAAAAATGATAATAGAGTACCCCAATATATAACAATAAATAGTTTATCTAATATAATCACAATTATAAAGACAAAAAAGTAAACCTAGACCGATGTACTTTTTAGGGGTAACTTATATTTGAATGATCTTGTTGGTGTATAAATGGACATTAAGTACAAATCAGTGTCATTTTAGATTATCTTGGTATTTTGAATAGTAATTAAGATGAAATATGATCTTTTATTTCTTTATTTTGAAACACTTACATCGGTATCAATAACTACGTTTAACAAATCACTAGAATATAGCATAATAGAAAAACATAAGGAATCAAATATAGGAGGTTTGCGTTTTGAACAAAACAAAAACAAAGAATAAAAAATCGCCATAACTTCTCTGTATTTATAATTACTAGTTATGGTATGTTTGAGTTTGTCTTTTCTATAAATGCCATTTTGGGTTACATTTGGTTCCGAGCACGTGGTCCCGAGCTTTCTCGATTATGGTTAAATACGTGTCACTGAAATTGGTATATGGTTCATATATTTATTATTTCCTATTCTATTTTTTTACTATGAAATTATGAAATCTTTTCCAGAATGTGTTGCTACTGGTAGATATATTGATATTATTAACGTATAAACTAATTGATATTTAATGTTACAGTACAAACACATGCATACATAATTTTAGGTTACTGTTTTCTTTCTATTGAGTGCTTGTTGTTATCATACATCCTCCTTTGTTTTTTTGTTGAAAATACAATTTTAAAATATTTACTCTCCGAAATTTGCTTCAAACGGAATATATAATAACACAATTTGATACGATGTAAAATATGATATAGATAACTGAGATACCTTAAAGTTAATGAGAGGAAAAAGAAAAAGCTTTTCATTTCAATTATAATCTTGGTTGTTTAAAACAATTTACGGTAAACGATTAAAGAGAATAATTCAGTAGCATACTTATTCTGTGAATTATAAAATATATGCTCATCAAAGTGATTTTGTACAAATATCCAATGTGTCTATAAACATCTATTGTGCTGACTATAAATATCAAACTCCGACAATAATCTGAACTAAACATGTCTCCTCTAGGGGGATTTTAAGTGCTCACTATACTTAACAGCTAAAGAAAGGATACACCATTTTAAAAGTTTAGCATTTTTGAATAAAAACAGAATAGTGCAGAGTTTTTATATTATAAAATATATAGCTTCTCCTTCCCTGATATCACGTTGAATTAATTTTGCTTATTTTGAAATGCGAGCCCTTTTTGAGGTATTTTACTCCTGACACTATGATATACTTGACACTATGATATACTTGACACTATGATATACTTGACACTATGATATACCTGACACTATGATATACTTGACACTATGATATACTTGACACTATGATAGACTTGAGCTGCTAACTTGAATAAACCGTACTAAGAGTAGTAAATGTGTACATTCGCCGTTTTACCACTTTTGTTGTAAAGATGCATATAGAAAATTCATTTTTTTTCATTAACGAAAACCATTCCACTATTCCAGTGCACAGTTATTGTAGTTAGTTCTAAAAAGATGACACGCGTGGTAGGATTTGGGATTTCTGACAGGGACTACATGTTACTCCTAAGTATGAATAGAAAATAGTTTTGGATACACGTCTTTGAGACAATGCCCCTTTTTTGACAAATTGTTTATGAGCGTTAGAGGGACAGGGCTACCAAAAATCTGGCACATATACTATAAGATACAAGAAAAAATATAATATAAAATCATTGTAATCAGTCAAAACCTTACCACATGAAACTTGTTAAAATTTAAAAAAAAACGTGTTAATATACCTTTGTTGCCTACTTAAAAATACAACATGAAGAAATCATGTCAATTTCATTACTTTTTTTATTTGATGTCAACTGCAAACTTTAATTACATGTCTGTAAGGAAACCAGAGCACTGGAAAAAGCAATTAACTTTATTTCATAAGGACAAGTTTTTATTATCTCAGGGAGTTTAAGGTCACTATCGCTAATTGATTATTGTTATTCCACAGTTACTATTGAAAAAAGCAATACCGGTGTAGCAGTATCGGTTTACTTTGCATGTTAACTGGTTTGAATATTTTGTTGTTGTTAAAACAATGTCCAAGTTTACGGAAATGGATTTGTGTTATATGAGTCCTATTCTTTCTCTACCAAGCCAGTACTTCAGTAATGTTATTGTCATTCTGTTATATTTGGTTTTATAAAGGATAATGTTTTAGTCAGGGCTAATTCCCTATTCCGACTATGTAATGTCTGGAATATTAAGATTATCAAAACATAAAAAAGCTATTTGTCTCGACTAGCTCATTCAATTAAGTGGTACAATATTCTAAAACCAGTTGTTGGCATGATACGGGTTATGTTCTTCTCATATATTTTATGATAGTATGATACTAAACCCCTAACGGGAGGGATTGTGCTTGATTTTCATATGATGAAGACATAATATTTCAATCAGTTTAATTGTGGAGTCTGGAGCTGGCATGTCATTAACTGCTAGTAGTCATTTGTTAATTTATGTATCATTGTCATTTTGCTTAGTTTCTTCTGTTACCTATTCTGAAATCGGACTCGGACTTCTTTTAAACTGAGTTTTACTGTGCGTATTGCTATGTGTTTGTTTATTCTACATTGGCTCGAGGTATAGGGGGAGGGTTGAGATCTCACAAAACATGTTTAACCCCGCCGCATTTTTTGCCTGTAAAAAGTCAGGAGCATCTGGCCTTTGTTAGTCTTGTATGTTTTTTTTTAAATTTTAGTTCTATTATATGTTTCGGAGTTTAGTGTGAGGTCCATTTTCACAGAACTAGTACACATTTTTGTTTAGGGGCCAGCTAAAGCCCGATGTGTTGAAGACCCATTGGTGAAATTCAACTTTCAACCTATAGAAGTCTCGATTTTAAGTATAACGTTAAGAGGAAGATCTCTCTTAAGATTTATAGACCCAGTCGTCCGTATACTGTAAATTCAGAAATTATTGCGTGCATTTATTAATGCGATTTTGTCATTTAAAACTAAAATGCGATTTTGATTTTTGCGATATTGAGAAAAGTCCTGTTTAATTCATGTCAAAAAATTCAAAATGCTAGTTTAAATTATTGCGATTATAACCCTGTCGCATTTTTCGCAATAATAAAAACATCGCAATAATTTCTGAATTTACAGTATATTAATATAAAATTTTCCATTATTCTATTTATTATATCCGAACAATTGACCAGCTGTATTTTATTTATGTCCTGTTTCTTGTTTTACCATGTATATTGTATCAGGAACATACATTTGTATCAGAAACATATCATTGTATCAGGATCAGGAACATACCATTGTATCAGGAACATAGTTACTATTATATCATGTATCAGGAACATACCATTATATCAGGAACATATCATTATATCATGTATCAGGAACATACCATTGTATCAGGAACATACCATTATATCAGGAACATATCATTATATCATGTATCAGGAACATACCATTATATCAGGAACATATAATTATATCATGTATCAGGAACATACCATTGTATCAGGAACATAGTTACTATTATATCATGTATCAGGAACATACCCTTGTATCAGGAACATATCATTATATCAGGAACATATCATTATATCATGTATCAGGAACATACCATTGTATCAGGAACATACCATTATATCAGAAACATACCATTGTATCAGGATCAGGAAAATACCATTGTATCAGGAACATACCATTGTATCAGGAACATACCATTATATCAGAAACATACCATTGTATCAGGAACATACCATTGTATCAGGAACATATCATTATATCAGAAACATACCATTGTATCAGGATCAGGAAAATACCATTGTATCAGGAACATACCATTATATCAGAAACATACCATTGTATCAGGAACATACCATTGTATCAGGAACATATCATTATATCATGTATCAGGAACATACCATTGTATCAGGAACATATCATTATATCAGGAACATATAATTATATCATGTATCAGGAACATACCATTATATCAGGAACATATCATTATATCATGTATCAGGAACATACCATTGTATCAGGAACATACCATTATATCAGAAACATACCATTGTATCAGGATCAGGAATATACCATTGTATCAGGAACATTCCATTGTATCAGGAACATACCATTGTATCATGATCATACCATTGAGATTTGGAATTGAAATCTACTTTTTCCCAGCTTGCCATGTTATAATACTGTAACATATTTGGTAAATCTTACTTCAGGGATAATATTTGAAAATAACACTTTATAAATTTGAAGCCTTTCTGGATTTACTTTCATCAGGAACGCTGAAACGAATAAACACCAAGGAGGCCTAAACACGTGAGACGTAAACAGCATAGCAAAACACCAAGGAGGCCTAAACACGTGAGACGTAAACAGCATAGCCAAACACCAAGGAGGCCTAAACACGTGAGACGTAAACAGCATAGCCAAAGTAATCTTAAAATCAACACAGTCTGAGGGAGATTAAACCTTAGTTTCTTACCAGCCAAATTAATCTTAAAATCAACACTGCCTGAGGGAGTTTTAACCTTAGTTTCTTACCAGCCAAATTAATCTTAAAATCAACACTGCTTGAGGGAGTTTTAACCTTAGTTTCTTACCAGCCAAATTAATCTTAAAATCAACACAGCCTGACGGAGTTTTAATCTTAGTTTCTTGCCAGCCAAATAAATCTTAAAATCAACACTGCCTGAGTGAGTTTTAACCTTAGTTTCTTACCAGCCATTTTTTTTCTTAAATCAAAACTGTCAGCCTGAGGGAGTTTTAACCTTAGTTTCTTACCAGCCAAATTTATCTAAAATGAACACTGTGCGAAGGAATTTTAACCTTAGTTTCTTACCGGCCAAGTTTATCTTAAATCAACACTGTCTGATGCAGTGATGGAGTTTTACCTTACTTTCTAAGGCTTTCCCATTTCTTAATTCATCAACAAAAGTATAGTATGTTATAAGACATGTCAGTATCGAAGCTCTGACTACAAATCCTCGTGAACTAACAGTCCACCATAAGCGGTGTGGACCAAGGGCTAAACAATGAAAACAACACTTAATAAATTACGCGCATATAAAACGCTTTTCTCGCTGTAGCTTTATTATTATGCAGAAAAATCACAAAAGACTTGTATGAAATTAGATGTGATAGTGGAATATTAACTTACGATATGTATGAGAGCAAACCACCAGAATTACATTTGTAGTTAATAAAAAGTACATATTAATAATGAAAAACCAAGGAGGAATAATGTAAATAGTGTTAAAACTATTTATAATGTGTTCTTATGTTGTGCTGTAACAACAATGTCCCAGGTTATGGGGAGAGTTGGGCGCCTGCGAACATGTTAAACCCGCCACATTCTGTATGTGCTTGTCCAAAGTAAGGAGCCTGTAATTTAGCGGTTTTCGTTTTTTGTTGTATATCATATTTGTTTTTCGTTCATTGTTTTGTACGCAAATCAGACCGTTAGTTTTCTCATTTGAATTGTTTTACATTTGTTATTTGGGGGCCTTTTATAGCTGACTATGCGGTATGGGTTTTGCTCATTGTTGAAGACCGTACGGTGACCAATAGTTGTTAATTTCTATGTCATATGGTCTCTGGTGGGGAGTTGTCTCATTGGCAATCATACCACATGTTCTTATTTTTAATTTACATATAGTAAAACTAAACTATGTGCATTATATATACCAGACTTTGTATTATATAAAATAAACCAAAAGATTTCTACGTCGCTAAGTATGAACTTTATTCAGTGCTATCAACAGATCAGCAAAAAATAATCATTTGGTAACGATGTAACAAATTTTATTATCCAGATATATGCTGTATCTGTCAATAAATTGATTTTACGGAAAACTGTTTTGCAATCGTTTACAAATAAATCAAACTTTATAAAAGTCTATTCATTAATAATTTCAATAAAAAACATTTTATATCACGCTGGTCACTTTATAAAGACATTAGTTTCCTAATACGAACGTTTTATGAATTTTAGGTCTGTATGACGATTAAAATGTCCAAGATGTATTTTTTTTTAATCATAATAATAGTGTAGAATCATTCAAAGGCGGATCCAGGGGGGGGGGGGGGGCCTTTTATGGGAAAACTTTGGTTGATTATATAGGAAATCACTGAAGCATGTCTGGAGCGGGCCCCCTCTTAGGGCAGTCAGAGTCAGTGCCCCCCCCCCCCCCCCCCCTTATGAAAATTTCTGGATCTGCCACTGATATTTATCGTTGTTTTTCAATTATTTCTATTTTGTCTTACTTTTGTTTTATTTTCTGAAAATGTATATATAAGGGAATTGAATTTTTGTAATTTCATTGGAGTGTAAAAGCGTTGACCGAAGACCACTTTGTATTTAGCGTTCCACAAACCCTATAAAATTATAAAAAAAGCAGTTTATTCTTAAAATAAAATTTATATCATACAAAAATCAAATTACGAGATATATCAAGGTGTCCGATCACCAATTCACCCACTTCAATTTAGAACATTTGTAAAAGGAGTCCGTGACAAAAATTAGTGCTTTTGACGTCATAGTTTACTTAAATTAACTAATTAAAGACATGGTTCACTTTAGATCAATTATACATTGAATTTCAACTTTATCATACTATTTCAAAATGGCCATAATTTAGTTTTCAAATGGATCTATCTCAAAAACCTAAATACTAGGTTAAACAAATCTCTTTATAAGAATACATTCTCGGCTTCAAAATCAGCACCTTTTGGATACACTTAGTATTGTCAAAATACGATGATTTTTTTGCTTACTTTTGGGACCTATAGTTTGATGAAACCCTTGGTCGCAATCGAAGATCCAAAATGTTTTGTAACGAAAAGTTGTCAATGATAATATTGAATCCGTAGACACCAAAATTTTCTTGATCACGGCGTGCGGCCATCAAAATTTTACATTCTGTATGTGCATGTCCCAAGTCAAGAACCTGTAATTCAGTGGTTGTCGCTTGTTGCTGTATATCATATTTGTTTTTCTTTGATTGTATTTTTTTTACATAAATCAGGCCGTTATTTTTCTCGTTTGTTTTGTTTTACATTTGTCATTTCGGAACTTAGTTATAACTGCTTGCTATGCGGTATGAATTTTGCTCATTGACGAAGGCCGTTTGGTGACCTATAGTTGCTAACAATTTCCGTCATTTAGTCTCTGGTAGAGAGCTGGTAGAGAGTTGTCTCATTGGTAATGCTATCACATCTTTATGTAATTATGTCTGTATGAGGTATACTATAGTCATTCGGCTAAAGGGTTTGTCGTTTATCGTACATTGTGTAATTCTTAAATCTCTTTGTTTACAAATCAGTTCATCAACTTAAATTTAAGACAAAATAATTGCGTCTGATGTTTCACACTTACTGTGTGTGGGTGTTCCTTATTATCTGTTATATGCAGAACATTTCCTGCAGTATGAGAGAAGACAGACATATTGTGTTTATTTTGTTCGTTTTCCATAAAGATGATATTATTGTTAAAGATCTTAAGTGGACATGTCAGCGTCTCAGAGCAATGATTGATGATGGTGCATCCGAAATATCCTGTGATAATTGATACCTATTATATATATAACGATGTTAAAAGCTAGATTCCTCTATTCCTGTTGTAGTATTAAGATCTTAGCGTGATTTCCTCTTATAGACGATACAGCTATGTATTTCATACTGTGTTAAACTTTCCATACAAAGACATGCAATTGGAATATTAATTCAAATATAATCGTTCAATGAAATTCAAAGTCTTTTATTTTCTGTTGCACACTTTCTCTTGTCTATATGATTACACCATCAAAGCAAAACTGTTAAACAAAACAATTAAAAAAGAAACATCAAACTTGAGGAAACGATGTTTTAAAAAAGAACCTCACAGAAATGTATCAGTCACCTAAGCTGCGAAGTTAAATTAGTGTGGTAAGGTGAACGACATCGTGATTTTTTATATTAAATACATATATATATTTGTGATATCAAGCGTACGGCGTGATACAATTAATCGCACTGTTTTCACATTTTTTTCAAATCTTCATATACATGGAGGAAATAAAGATTCATTCATTCATTCATTCATTCATTCATACATATGTATGCCAATATAAGTATGCATTGTCTTTAGGTGTCTGAAAATAATATACAACTTCCTGCATGCGCTGCGCACGAATAGGAAAAATAAAATAAATTATGATTAGATTTCCGTGTATTCCATCATTAACTACAAAATATATATTAGTAAAACGTTTGGGATTATAAAAAGGACTAATACTGAACAGTCAAATACGTGTTATTTTCTGATTTTCACTGTTCTGTTTCAAAAGAGCAAGCTTTTTAACAGACTGTTATACATTGATAGTATAAAATAAATAACGGAATTTGAAAAGCAGAAAAAAATGAATGATCCGTGTCTTTAATTTGTTTTTGAGATAAAAGCCATTAAACATTTGACGGGAAATGATTCTCTCTAGATTTTTCATACATTATACATTTGACGGGAAATGATTCTCTCTAGATTTTTCATACATTAAACATTGTGCACTTTTTTCTTTTAAAAACTATAAAAAGAATAACCAGGATTTTACAAGATTTCAAAAATGGCTTATGTAATAAAATAATGAAAAGAAAAGTAGGGGTTAGCAGGCAATTTTTTAATGGCACTACATTGATAAAACCAAATTCCAGGTTCCGATTAGCTGACAAAAAGTCAAAAACTAAATCATTGAACATCCTTAAACATATCTATCCTATGATTCCCATTCATTTCAAAACGTAGTTGTAACAGTTTTTTTTTTTAATTTAGATGCTACAAACATTAGGAATTCAGTAGAGGTTAATCGTTACATTTAATGAAACTTTAAGGATATTTAAGACAAACAAAATAAACCACACCGAACATATCATATTAGTCTTCCTTTTTGTGAAATATATATTCATTACAGAAATAAGTTAATTTGTTAACTTTCGTTGAAAGCCTAAGAAAACATTAACAAATTATCTTCATTTTCCTTCATTTTTTCAACTTTTGTTAACAGGCGGTGGAATTTTATTAAAAATCAATATATGTTTATCATTTGAAGGTGGAAAAGCTTGGTAAAGTAAAATTAAGGTAAAATTGCTTAATGCATTTTTATTTTAATTAAGTTTTAGGACTAAATGATTTGGTATCGGCTTAGTTCATCAGTGTCAGTTAAATATAATGTCAGTTTGTTCTCTGTGATTTACGATGTGAACAGGACATCTTAACTTCGATCATTACCTTCAAACAAAAATTCTCGTTATAGCATGTTTTATTTGCCTCTCTACTCTTTACATTTCTTATCACTGTCAACATTTGCCAATATCGAGGTGAAAATATTTTTAACGCGTGAATTCATTTCCCATTAAATATACATCTTCTATTCTTCTTAGAAATAAAGTAAATCGTGTGGAATCTAAGAAGCCTAGGAGGTATTGCAAATATCGTAGACAGAATCTATAACGTATTAAAATTTTACAATCCTAACCAGAGATTAATTTCTAAAATGCGACTCCTGTAATAGATCTAACTATTGCAAACTTCCTTTTCGTGAAAGTTCAATGAATCTTCATATGAGGATAAGCAGCCGGTTAATTTAATCAGAGATCTAGTAATCACCCCGTCTCTTTATGTTTGTCGTTGATTTACTGTTTCTGTCAGATATCTGTTTTTGTCAAGTATTTACCGATTGTGTCAGACATCTGATATTTTGAATGTGTTGGATTTACTTTATCTGTCAAATGTCTGTTTTTGTTGGTCGTTACTTAACTGTTGATGTCAGATATCTATTTTTTTTGGTCATGGATTTAACGTTTCTGTCAGATATCTGTTTTTGTCAAGTATTAACCGATTGTGTCAGACATCTGATATTTTGAATGTGTTGGATTTACTTTATCTGTCAAATGTCTGTTTTTGTTGGTCGTTACTTAACTGTTGATGTCAGATATCTATTTTTGTTGGTCATGGATTTAACGTTCCTGTCAGATATCTGTTTTTGTCAAGTATTTACCGATTGTGTCAGACATCTGATATTTTTAATGTGTTGGATTTTTTTTATCTGTCAAATATCTGTTTTTGTTTGTCGTTACTTAACTGATGATGTCAGATATCTATTTTTGTTGGTCATGGATTTACTGTTTCTGTCAGATATCTGTTTTTGTCAAGTATTTACCGTTTGTGTCAGAATCTAATATTTTGAATGTGTTGGATTTACTTTATGTGTCAAATATCTGTTTATGTTGGTCGTTACTTAACTGTTGATGTCAGATATCTATTTTTGTTTGTCGTGGATTTTCTGTTTGTGTCAGATATCTGTTTTTGTCAAGTATTTACCGTTTGTGTCAGAATCTAATATTTTGAATGTGTTGGATTTACTTTATGTGTCAAATATCTGTTTATGTTGGTCGTTACTTAACTGTTGATGTCAGATATCTATTTTTGTTTGTCGTGGATTTTCTGTTTGTGTCAGATATCTGTTTTTGTCAAGTATTTACCGTTTGTGTCAGAATCTAATATTTTGAATGTGTTGGATTTACTTTATGTGTCAAATATCTGTTTATGTTGGTCGTTACTTAACTGTTGATGTCAGATATCTATTTTTGTTTGTCGTGGATTTTCTGTTTGTGTCAGATATCTGTTTTTGTCAAGTATTTACCGTTTGTGTCAGAATCTAATATTTTGAATGTGTTGGATTTACTTTATGTGTCAAATATCTGTTTATGTTGGTCGTTACTTAACTGATGATGTCAGATATCTATTTTTGTTTGTCGTGGATTTTCTATTTGTGTCAGATATCTGTTTTTGTTGGTCGTTACTTTACTTTTGATTTAGATATCTATTTTTGTTTGGCGTGGATTTTCTGTTTATGTCAGATATCTGTTTTTGTTGGTCGTTACTTTACTTTTGATTTAGATATCTATTTTTGTTTGGCGTGGATTTTCTGTTTGTGTCAGATATCTGTTTTTGTTGGTCGTTACTTTACTTTTAATTTAGATATCTATTTTTGTTTGGCGTGGATTTTCTGTTTATGTCAGATATCTGTTTTTGTTGGTCGTTACTTTACTTTTGATTTAGATATCTATTTTTGTTTGGCGTGGATTTTCTGTTTGTGTCAGATATCTGTTTTTGATGGTCGTTACTTTACTGTTGATGTCAGATATCTGTGTTTGATGGTCGTTACTATACTGTTTGTGTCAGAAATATATTTTTGTTGGTCGTTACTTAACTGTTGATGTCAGATATCTGTTTTTGTTGGTCGTTACTTTACTGTTTGTGTCAGATATCTGTTTTTGTTGGTCGTTACTTTACTGTTGATGTCAGATATCTGTGTTTGATGGTCGTTACTATACTGTTTGTGTCAGAAATATATTTTTGTTGGTCGTTACTTAACTGTTGATGTCAGAAATCTGTTTTTGTTGGTTGTTACTTTACTGTTGATGTCAGATTTTTTTTTTTTGGTCGTTACTATACTGTTTGTGTCAGAAATCTATTTTTGTTGGTCGTTACTTAACTGTTGATGTCAGATATCTGTTTTTGTTGGTCGTTACTTTACTGTTGATTTAGATATCTGTCTTTGTTTGTCATGGATTTACTGTTTCTGTCAGATATCTGTTATTGTCAAGTATTTACCGTTTGTGTCAGAATCTAAATTAAATACTTTGAATGTGTTGGATTTACTTTATGTGTCAAATATCTGTTTTTGTTGGTCGTTTCTTTACTGTTGATGTCAGATATCTGTTATTGTTGGTCGTAACTATACTGTTTGTGTCAGAAATCTATTTTTGTTGGTCTTTACTTAACTGTTGATGTCAGATAACTGTTTTTGATGGTCGTTCATTACTGTTGATGTCAGATATTAGTTTTTGTTGGTCGTTACTTTACTGTTGGTGTCAGATATCTGTTTTTGTTGGTCGTTACTTTACTGTAGATGTCAGATATCTGTTTTGTTGGTCACTACTTTACTGTTGATGTCAGATACCTGTTTGTGTTGGTCATGGATTTACTGTTGTTGTTTTTTGTGGATAATCTGTTAGTGTCAAATATCTGTTTTTGTTATTCGTCTGGTTATTTTTGTGTGTGACTTGACTGTTTGTGTCAGTTATATGTTTATGTTGGTCGTGGATTTACTGTTGATGTCAGCTATATGTTGTAGTTGATTGTAGTTGATTGTACTAAATCCACTTAGTGGATTTATTGTTTTTTTATATCAGATATCTGTTTTTGTAAGTCATTGATTTACTGTCTGTAATTGGTATTGAGTTTTTATTGTTGTGGATAAACTGAAAATGTTAGACATTAGTTTGTTTGTCGTGGACATTCTGTTTATGTCAGATATATGTTTTCGTTTGTCTTGGATTCACTGTTGGAGTCAAATATCTGCTTGTGCTGACGTGGACTAACTATTCATGTCAGATAAAAATTTGTATATGCCTGGATTCACTATCTGCTTATGTTTGTCGTGGCTTGACTGTTGCTCTCGGATATCTGAATTTTTGTCGTTGCTTGGCTGTTCGTGTCGGGAGTGTTTTGTTTTTTGTTTTTTTGGTTTCTCGTTACTGTTTTGGGTTGAGAAATAGAGGATGACAGTAATAAATTCGTCTTCCCTGAAATTGGTGGGTTCGGTTGACATTCGGGACGAATACAAATTAGTACACCGGGACGGTAGGTTCGGCAAGGAGGACCAACAAGGATAAAAGGCGGGAAATGCGGACTACCAACGAAAATTTTGGTAGGGGCAGCAAATGTGCTTTTCAATAGGTGACCTACGGTTTCCATCAATGATTTATTGTAAGAGTTTGTATACGTAGAGAGAACACTCCAATGAGATTCAAATATAACGTCCCCGTTTCGAGAGAACATAACTGTGTATTCACATACTCCTCATCGCCAGCCAAAACGGGCAATCCGTCTGTATAAATACTGGGCGGAAGAGGTCGAGATTACTCCTTTTCTATACAAATACAACCGTAGTTGTCTTTACTACTTTGAAAATAAGTTAAAGGTTATTTTTACATTTCGATACGTGTCACAAGAAAGCATCAGATCAGAAAATTAAGCACTTAAGGCGTTTAATGTCTTTGAGGTTTTTTACATCAGCAGGTGTGTTCTGTTGATGCTTAACGATGTTATTACTATACTAATGAGGTTGATTGTGCCGTCTTTAACTATGTTACCTAGGCAACGGTTGTACATACTGGACTCCTCTGTATTACTGAAAAATTATAACAACAGGTTTTTCGATAATACAAACTTGTCAAAACATTTTCTAATTTTTATCATCGGTGCAAGGACATCATTTGTAAATATAAATCAACGTGCAGACATCTTACACGATCATGTATATCACATCCCATCTTTTATGGTAATATTCTATACGTCGCCATTCACCTCAAAAGTTAACCAAACCTTTAAACAGACTTATTCATAAGGGATATATTTACGATACTGTTGTCAGGTCATTAAAGATGGCATTTTTAAAAATTAATATTGATTCACTCATAGGGTCTTTGCATCGGAAATAAACACATTTATTATAAAACCAATTGTTGGCATGATACGGGTTATGGAAAGGGAAAAGCAGCTGACCGATTAGAGTTTTAGAGAAGTTGTTTTATTCGATAGAGACGTATATACATAGAAAAGCATGACATACTTTTCAAAAGTACTTAATCGCATCGATCTATATATAAATCATCGAGACAATGAAGTGAATTTATTTTCAATATCATTAAATTCAGATGCAGTCTCATTACTAAATGCACGAGCCGTAAATTGATCAGAGACAAAGATCATCTTAGAATTGAGTACCCATTTATCGACCATTTTGATACCAACTAGAAGCAGGATTCGTATATTATCGTGGATGTTTATCCAGCTATATTATATTCTCAATGTCTATTGTAACTTATTGCCTCATTGCAGACAATATTTTCTGTTAAGTGTACACTTCGTTATTACTCATTTCTAAAACAAAGTAAAAAGATTGCATGCTTTATTGAGTGACTAGAACATCAAGAGACAATATATTGCATACAGGTTAATGTTAAAAGTTAATGTTGGTCTGGTTTTGCAACAGGCCATTTACGGATCTCAAAAATATTTTGCAAAAAATAAGCGGAAATACTAATGGGACGTTTAAAACTCATAAATCGAATGAAAGCTGACAACGTCATGACAGAAAACGAGGAAAAGAAAAACATGTCCTCAAAACGATATACTCAAAAAACTAAAGACTGGGCAATACAAACCCCACCAAAAACAAGGAGGGTCGTAGGTATCCGGAAGAGTAAGCAGATTCTGCTCCACATTTAGTACCCCTCGTGAGACTAATGGTAAGTACGTATTCGATGTTAAGTGTCATTCAATGATGTCACGATCTAGGAAAAACGTTGTATGTTAAGGGGAGCGGTCACAAACATGATTATCCCCATCACATTCTGTATGTACCTGTCTAGGAACCTGGAGTCGGTTTCACAAAAAAACTAACGACTAAGATTGGTCGTAAGTCATGAACAATTCAGTATACTTATGATCAATCTTAGTCATAAGTTTTTTGTGTGAAACCGACTCCTGTATCTCATTGGTTGTCGCTGTCTATACGGTACGGATTTTGCTCATTGCTAAAGCCGTACGTTGACCTATAATTGGTAAAATGCATGTTACTTTGACTCTGCCGGATTGGCAAACATACAACATCTCCTTGTTATATACTGCCACGTGCATATAACAAGGGTGTAGTATCTAGTCTCAGTTCCAAACGAAAGGTTTGCTTTTTATACGTCCTGCAGACACAACAAGGCGGAAAAATTAGATCCATATTCTAAATCCAAGGCAATCCCTTTAAGGAAATGAAAAGACATTGTGTACTTGGTGAAACGCAAGCATTATGTGTTCGTCCATGAATGAAAAATGATTATGATAAAAAAATACATGTTAATTTACAATTACAATAATGAGTAATTAATATATTTATTCATTGTGTATTTCTTTATATCTGTTCTAAGCGAACGTAATAACAGTAAATACTTTACTTACTATTTTAGTGTAATCTGAATCTTTAAATCCAACCCAAATCGTCATGTATAAACTTATATTTTATTTAGGATATCAAGTTAGGGGACAGGACTTGTCAGTTTATGAGGAATTATCGTTGTAATAAACGCATCAAGCCGGAAGATTCCGAATGACAGAGTTATCTCCCATTTCGTCTATGTTATTGGAAAACGACACGTTTGCCAATTACGTTGCTTTCGCCGGGAAGTTTGAATATTTTGACCTGAATGAAACGATAGCTGAGTAAGGATGTCGTTGATCGGAAAATCAATTCATGCTTCTGCTAGAAGAATCATTTAGGAAGGAAATGATTGTCTTTGTAAAGCATAAAGTTACATAGAAATATTTTTAACTATTTTTTATTTAAAGATGGGTAAGCTATCAAAATGGCGACTTAGATCCCTTTAGGATTTTTCAGAATACGGATATGGATAGTAAACTGCACATTGCTAGAAAACAAAGAAATATTTATGCCAACGTTAAAAACGTTAAATAATGTATTACAAATAGACAGGAAATACGATTTTTTTTTGAAAAACATTGATAAACAAAATTTTAATCTGCTAACCGAGTCCCTGTGACTTGAACAGGTTTCATGAATTCTTCTCTATAAATAATTGGAAAAGTCATAATTTTTGTTTTAGTTTTTGTTTCAATTTTATTATTTCACTACAAAAAAGGAAAATCTTTCAGAAAAAGGACAGCGGAAATTTTTCATCATCAATGCTCTTCAACTTCGTACTTTATTTGACCTTAAAACTGTTATGATCCGAGCGTCACTGAAGAGTCTTTTGTAGACGAAACACGCGTCTAGTGTACAAAGTTTTAAGCCTGGTATCTGTGATGAGGTTATGTTTTACAACAATTGGGTCATTGATATGGTAATATCAATAAATTACCTGTTTACAAAACTTTGAATTGTTTGAGAAACTAAGGATTCACTACCGCAGGAATAGATTACCTTAACTGTAACAGTGGCGGATCCAGAAATTTTCATAAAGGGGGGGGGGGGGGGAGCCCACTGACTGCCTTAGAGGGGGCCCGCTCCAGTCATGCTTCAGTGATTCCCTAAATAATCAAACAAATTTTTCCCACAAAAGGGGGGGGGCTTGAAAACCCTCTAAATCCGCCTCTGCAATGTATTTGGCAAACCCTTTCGGAATTTTTGATCGTCAATGCTCTTGCAACTTTTTTGATTTGAGCGTCACTGATGGGACTTTTGTGGACGAAACATACGTCTGGAATACAATAATATTTTTAAGTATAAGCCTGGTATCTTTGATGAGGTCTTTTTTCATATGTATTTTCATTTAGATTCTAATCTGTGCGAATATTGTACACATATGTGTAATATTGTCTAGACAATAAAGCGTCTTCTGCCTGGTGATTGTTCCATTGAAGTATACACAACATCTCTGTTTATTCATGTTCTTTAGCCAGGTAGTCTCGACCTAAAAACTTGACTCGCACAATTTCTCAGTATTGAACCATATCCTGTACTTTGGCTAATATGTATATAACATCCGGGTATTTGTAAGGTATTAATGATGGGATTGGAATGACTTTATTATTATATTATACAGGAGACATAAGAGTGAATTGTTCATTGAAATGCCACAGAATGAAAATAACACTTTATAATTAATGCGTACGACGCACTTTTCTGGGTTCATCTTCATTCAGCAAGAACGCTCAAACATTACAATTTGAAAACCAAGGATGTACATGTGCACAGAGAAACTGTTCGTTTGTACATACTATTGAGAAACTCATCCAAACAATATAACTTTCGTGCGGTGAAAAACTGTCAATATGTCACAAAAAATATCTGTACAGGACATGCTCCAAGGATGAACTCAGAAATATGTGCAAAAAAAACTATAAAAATTCTGAATGATCATAGACAGTAATTCATAGACTAATTTAATAAATATAGAATAATGGCATTTATTTTATTTTTTTTGATACTGACTTCATTAGCAAGAATATCAACTGATAAACTCTTTTTACGCGCACAAAACGTTGCAATATTTGTTCGTTTATCTGAATGACGTAGCGTACATTTCATTGTTAAATTGACGCGGGTGAACATTGCTTAATATTTTCGAGCATCAAGTTCTATCCGCGATCCGCAAAAATATTTGGCAGTAGGATGAAAGGCAAAATGTACAAATTGCCGATATGATCAAATATTCTATAACCTAGTAGGATAATTAAAAGAATTTAATTAAGGTAGACGATGGGTTTAAATCTTAATCTATCGATTTCTTTAATAATTTGCCAAAGTATAGTTTATATCATGTTTTTTTTTCAAAAATATAATAAAAAGTATGGGTCATCGGGCTTCTTTTCAAGCTGCAGTTTGTGCAAAATTGTCAGATTTTGTATAGATTATGCATGGAAACTCCTATTTTGTGTGATGAAAAGAAAACTAAACCATAGAATTTAAAGATAAAATATGAGAAGATAGCTCTTATAGTGTACTTTCAGAAAATAAAAAGAAATGATGGGATCACAAGACTCGTTTTCTTGCTACAAAACAAATTAGGTAAATCCATAACACATTCTTTTATAAAAGTAACTTTATCAGAGTTATATCCCCTTAAATGGCAAAAGCGAACAAAATTGAATCAAACAAAATATTCTGTATTTGCAAGAACCAGTCGTAAAATTATTATAAAACACATAAATTTCTTCATTTACTTAGTAGTTGAAAAGTTTAACAAATGAATTTCATTCTTCTCTCGAAATTTGCCCATTAAATCATTAAAGATCTTGACCGATTTTTTTCCCTGCAATTTTACAGTCTAAGACGGCGAAAGACACCTGATGTTCCCTCACAATCACGTCTCAGTCATTACAGCCGAACGGACGTGCTTGGTCAGCTCCTCTATACCCGTTATTGACGATGTTGGTTTACTGATAGATGGCTAAACGAGGTGCTACTTTCGATGACAGAAACAAATTCAACGCTGTACAGTCTACATTTTGCTTGGTGTAAATGCGGGCTTCTGTATACACTCCAAAACCCATTATGGATGGGGGAGTTATGTTATGCCGACTGACGTCTGAGGGCCTGTAACCGTGGTGTTTGATATTGGACCGCTATTTCACTGTCTCACGACTTTGGTTTTGATCATGAATGCTTCCTGTCATCGTTATTACTACGTCCACGACTCATCGACCAGTACTCCATCATCGTGGGTAGCGGGCTGCACAGCTGACCTACCTGGCCCTGAGAACAGCCGTTGTGAAGAAGAACTTCAAAAATAGTCAACATACCAATCAACATACGCAAAACCAAAATGGTGGCTGTCCTTTCCAATTTTACGACAACAACAAAATATTTAATGCTCACCAAACGTCCCAGGGCACCGAGCCGACCATGCGAGGGCTTACCAGCCAGTCAAGGTCGTTTAAAACAACTTCGTCCATGTTCCTTAAACTTTGTGTCCAAAAAAAGTAAAATAACAAAAATTTTGTAAATATTCAAACAGACTCTCCGTTTTTAACAATGAATTTTTAAATGATAATTTTATTGTTTTATAAGATGAAGATATCCTGCTGTTTTATTTGTGAATATGAAGTAAAATAGCACATAAGATTGACATTTTGAACTGAACATTTATATTATATAATTGTTATATTGGAGATTTGTAAATTGCAGTGATTGTTTTATTGAATAAAGTTAAAAAAAAACTTTTTAACGGTACAATACACTTGTGCAAGAGACTGAAGGAGTCATTGAATTCAATTTTTAATTATTGTGTTGATGATACATGTCATTATACTTTTAGCCATAGTTTGGTGAATATTCTTACGTAATATAATTATTGTATAAAAATGTTGAATATTTGAATATTTAAAGATAAAAAAACAACAAACACTGAATACCAATCTCCAAGGAAAATACAAAGAGGAAAAAAACAAAAATATCAAATAGCAACATTAAAAGCTCAAACACATGAAACGAATGGGAAACACCTGTCATATTCCTAATTTGGTACAGACATTTCCTTATGTAGAAAATAGTGGATTAAACCTGATTGTATAGCTAGCTTAACCTCTCACTTGTATGACAGTCATGTAGAATTCCATTATATTGACAACAATGTGTGAGCAAAACAAACAGACATAATAGGTAAGAATGTCAAAAATTGGGGAACAGCAGTCAGCATTGTGTTATAATCTTAATCACTATAAAAACAAATAACTATTTAAACAAAGAAAAACAAAATGGCATATAGACACTCTATTGACAAAGTACATAAGCAAAAATGAAAGACAAGAATACAAAAATGACCATAGCACAATAACACAATGGCGGGATGTTTAAAAACCTAGCCACGCCTTAAGTATATACAAAAAATGGAACCCCGCAACATTCGGTATGTGCCTGTCCCAAGTCAGGAGCCTGTAATTCAGTGGTTGTCGTTTGTTGCTTTATGCCATATTTGTTTTTCGTTCATTATTTTGAACATAAATCGGGCCGTTAGTTTTCTGGTTTGAATTGTTTTACATTTGTCATTTCGGGGCCTTTTATAGCTGACTATGTGGTAGTGGTTTTGCTCATTGCTGAAGACCGTACGATGACCTATAGCTGTTAACTTCTATGTCATTTGGTCTCTGGTGGAGAGTTGTCTCATTGGCAATTATACCACATCTTCTTATTTTGATATAAATAGTAAAGGTTAAAAATACACAAAGGCAAATAAAAAAAAACACTATAACACGTAATTAAGATGATGAACAACGTCAGTACCTAGAATCTATACTTCAAGAACATCAATTTGTTACAAAACTTGTGTATATCAGTTGTAGTAAATAAATAAGTAAATCATTTGTTATAGTGACATGCGTAATATAATAACATTAACATTGACTATTTTACTGCGCCAGTTGCGCATTATGAAAGTTCATGTCTCTTTAGTGACGCCAAAATATTTGAAGATAAAAAAAAATAATACAAACGTTGAGGAGCTGATAGAACCAGAAATCCCATATACGAGAAATGTAAGCACATCCGACCCAATGGACATATAAGTCACTTTAAATAATATTAAACAACATTTAAAAGTCTGAAAGAAAGAACATTTTGATCAACTAACTACGCTGATCTATGATCGTAATCTTTACAAATTATACAACATCAAGTCTTGCTAACATTATTACAAAATAATTGATATATGGTATTGAAATTATGTTATTCGTGTTACAGAGAAAAGTGGAAAAAGTCATAAACAATCTAAAGCTAACAAATCTCTTAATATTTATAGATATGGAGTTGAATAGAAGCAGGCTTTTATAACACACATAATAATATATGTGTTATCGTAAATTTTCAAATTGGGTCCATTAATTCATATATTAAAGGCTGCTGTGAATAATAAGAATGCAACAAATTAGATATGGGAATCATAGTGCCTGTACCACCAATTAACTAAATAATTAGTTGACTTTGTCATAATATCCAACTGTAATACTCAATAAACAAAGAGAATTTTCATGGATTGGGATTTTTCGCCATCTTCCTTATTCTAGTGAGTTTCACTAAGATATTCAGTTTGTGAGCTGTTTTAAAGTTTCAGTCGTGAATCTCAAAGTACGCTAGCGTTTTCTTTTTTATGTTCTGTAGTATCAATATGACACTCGAAATATAAACAATGACAACCCTGGATGACGTTTCCGACTAAAAACAGACACACAGATAGATGACGGGTTAAACTCACAATTAAAGAAAACAATCTGCTGATGAAAAACATTATATATCTAGTTTCCTACCACAGACATTATTACGTATCGAAAAGCTGTATTGTATTACATATAACTCAGTTGTCTACATGTAGGAGTTGTAGATAAACATTACCACTTTTACGGACAATGGTCGTTCATCTGTCTATTTTACGGACAGAAATTTAACAAAAATAAACCTTTGCCTTCTTTGCACCCCTTCTCTTTTAATTTTTTTTATTATGTTATTATTGCCTTCAATTTAGATACTTAAATCAATGTTATTTTACTTATAATGGATGCTCGTTTTATAATTATTTGTAAGACTTATTGTACCGTGGAGACAATTACAGAAGTATATGTTACTTGTATCTAACAGTTTTCAAAGCCATTGAAAAATTAAAGTATGAATTCCTTTATCAGTGTCGAATCGGATTCAGAAATTATAACAAAGCGCATGAGTTATAAGTATATGTAAGAGAATGATTATCCCTTTCTTCATGATTAAGAACGAGCGTTAGCGAGTACTTAAGACGATGAAAGGGATTATCATTCTCTTACAAACTTAGAATATTGTAAAGTGCTCAAGGCTCAAATGACCTCTTGATTGGTTTTATTCAAGAATTTGTTTCATTGTCAGTGCAATGTTTATAATTAATGGCTGACTTCCCTTTTAGGCATTTCATTTATGTATTGGTCTTAGTGATGTAAGGACTTACTTTTGATTTGGGAAAGTTTAATAAATTGTGTTTGTAAAATTAGACATTTGTTGACACAACGTTACAATGAAATGGTAGAAATTGCACAAGTTTCCTAATTGTGAGTATGTGTGTAAATTATGTTTTAATGAGAAATTATCGTTTTGCTTATTTAAAGTTCAATTTAATAAATTCAAAATCAGATCAAAAGTAAATTCAATTTCCTGTATGTACCGGTATATTGGAAATGACTATTCTTATTAACTACATTAATCTGAGTTTTGATAGGCGTAAAAGCTAAAGATTTAGGTTATATTTCAGTTATTTTTTTTTATTTTTCTTCTCTTTAGCATTGCTTTGATATTGCTTAGGTTTTTTTTGTAATTTGAAAGTTCTAAATATTCACATAATAACACAAACGGTATCAATTGACCTTCACAAGTAAACTCCAAACTATTTTTTATTATTTTTGTTTGTTTCAAAATTCAACTTTCAATCAATAATCCCAATAAATGTGCTTCGGGCAGTTGTAACTCATTTATAGAAATTGTTTGTTTTGAACTGTAAATAGGCCTAAACAAAAGGATAATCCCTTACTAAGAACATGATTTACATTCATTCTTCACAATTAAGGAACACCAAATTCTACACTTTCATTGGTCGAGAGCACTTTGCTATATTCTAACTACAGTCTGACTAACAATCTCAATTAGTGGCATTATATTCCATCATACTTTCTTCAATGAATAGACACAATTACATGAACATATAAAAAGAGCTCAATTATACGAAGAAAAATCCTCCTAAACGACTGAGCAAACAATAAAGTCATTGATTACTTACTTAACAAGGCTAATTATTTTGCCTTTAGTCCTCCAATGTCGAAAACAAAGGAAAAGATAATTGTAATTTGTCTAAAATAGGAACCAAAGTTCACCCTATACCACATTTTCCTTTCAGTTTGAATAAGTTTAATGTTAAACAACAAGACACGTACGTAACATGTAGTAAATATTCAACCAAACCATTGTGATTTATCTAGCTTGCTAAAAGATTTGTTGTCGTCAGATAACAATAATACGCCCAAACATGGTTTGCTATGTTATAAGCAAAATTTGGTGCTGTTACGCGCTTGAATTACTATACATATATATTAACATAGAAGTAGATGTAAGAAGATATATTTTTTTTAATTTTTCTTCTCTTTGGCATTGCTTTGATATTGCTTAGGTTTTTTTGTAATTTGAAAGTTCTAAATATTCACATAATAACACAAACGGTATCAATTTACCTGCACAAGTAAACTCCAAACTATTTTTTATTATTTTTGTTTGTTTCAAAATGTATGATGCAGATATGAGTGCCAATGAGACAACTCTCCATCCAAGTCACAATTTGTAAAAGTAAACGATTATAGGTCAAAGTACGACCTTCAACACGGAGCCTTGGCTCACACCGAATAGCAAGCTATAAAAGGCCCCAAAAATGACTAGTGTAAACCATTCAAACAGGAAAACCAACGGTCTAGTCTATATAAAAAACGAGAAACACTTATGAACCACATCAACAGACGACAACCACTGAACATCAGGTTCCTGACTTTGGACAGGTGCAAACAAATGCAGCGGGTTTAAACGTTTTAACAGGCGCCAACTTCACCCCACCTGAAATAAAAGTGTAACATCACAACATAGAAAGACACACTATAAAATATCAATTGAAATGGCTAAACTCAATCAAAAGACATATTAACAAAAACAAGTGAACATACACTGAACGAATAAATTTGATCTATGACACAATGTAAATACAAAATTAATAATACAAGGGGGTTAAATGTAAAATAATAAAATAGAAGTGTTATCTTTTATCAGCAAAAAGTTCAGGTTTTTGCAATAATACCATAAAAAGACCAGATAGTATCGGGATTGATATTGTCATACCAAAGCAGTGATAATGTATCAGTTTGATGACAGAAAAATAGACCCAATTAAGATTTCATTCTAAAATATGAAACATCTTCTGAATTTCAAAGTGTTACTGCATCTGAAAAATTTGAGATAATGACATCATTCCTGTTTTATAAATATTAAAACTCTCTTATTAGAACAAAAGAAAGTTAAAATGATAATTTATTACTTCTATGTAAATCAGATGTAGTCGTCTTATATTTTCGTGGCTGACTTTTTATGTTTCGACATTTTCTGTAAAGACAATCACTTAGAAGATGGCTTTTTCAGTAAAAGGTTGTTTTTTTATGATACCAGTGTAATTTATTTAAGAATAGCTTACAATTGTATCAAAGAAATCTATCTTACGTATGATAACTTACTAATGTGCTCATGCATTAATGATTTTGTTTTAAATCACGTATGTCATTTATTCTATAAAACCTCGTTTTTTTTAAACTTTGATATAAAAGTCCAAGCTTTAAAGATGTGGGTTCATGCGGCTTTAGAGATAGGGTTTCATACGGTTTTATCTGTGATTAGCTACAGAATGAAAATATTATTTTATATTTCATTTTCATTGAATAAAAAGAGAAGAGAGTAGACACTCAGTATTCGTAAAGAGGACAACTTCACATATCAGCTGTAAAGACATTCCGGCAAAAACATCCCAATCAATATGTCATAAATGATTCGTTTCTCGTGAGATTTGTGTCTCATGTTTATTTATTAAACCTATTGTTTTCTTAAACAAGACTACACAACAGACAACACTTTATTATCACAAAGAAAAAAATTACACTGACCAGTATCAAGTTTTACTAATATAAAAAGAAATAATAGAGAATACGGGTATATATTATACTGTCGTTTGTCATGTTTTTCATCTCAACTTAAACCATTCTATTAAATATGGTATATACATACCCTCTTTTTCAGATTTTGTCATTAATATTTTGATATAAAGCGTGGAGTCGGTTATTTCGTCTGCCATCCCCAATCGTGTGTCAACGTATTCCTCGCTAGAACTAAACCAATTTTGAAAGTTAATAGAAACATTCTGAGGCATAAATTGGGGTCTATTGTCAATAGATATAATATTACACCGATTGCAAAGTTAAGCAAAAACAATTTGAGACATGCATGGGGCCCATTGGTAGATTATTTATGAATATAATATAAAAGAATGCTTAAAGCTAACTTAGATTACGTTATTGTTGATAATAATATCCCTATATAGCGCCTAATTTACAATTAACGATGTATTTACTACCAATAAATATAGGCGCATTTAAAAAAGTCAATACTTTTTATAAACATTCATTTTCGAAGCAGCAGGGGCCTTTATAATATCGCATAATACTGAATTTTATATTCTACAGAGATGTTTAAAATGCTGTCTTTTGTTTCCGATTTTTTGTTGTACAGGTCTTTTTAAAACTCAGCTAATTGATCTTTCTACAAACTTCTTCCTTCCTGTTTTCCCCCAAGAACAATTACGGCTTTCTCTTAACATAATTAGGCATGTAAGATTGTTAAAGCCAATATCATTATAACAGATATTATATAGATAGTACTTTAAAATATGTCAGGAGATGGTTAATTTCAATAGTTGTTTATGGATTACCGTTATGATAATTCTGTCTCAGGTGAAAAAAAAAATGGAAAAAAAAAACTTTATAAATGCGTCCCAAGCGCTTTTCTGTATTACAATACTTGAAAACCAATGATATATAAGAACCGAAACAGTTGAAGAGCTGTATGACCAAAAAGGGACATAAAAGTAATAGCCAAATTCATCTTAGGTCAGCTTTGCCTGAGAGAATTGAAACCTTAGTTTCTTAATAATTTATAAATTTATAAATGGAAAATTTAAGAAAGGTTTGTTATCATTAAAATCAGTACCGAAGAATTTACTGCGGAGCTTATGATACCCTCTGGGACAGATAGTCAACCAGCAGAGGTATCGACCCATTGCTGTAAAAAATGAAAACAACACTTTATAAATTGCATGCATCCGAAAAGCTTTTCTGGAATACCTTCACCAGGAACGCTCAAAGCCAAATATTTGAACGTCAAGATATATGTTTGATTCAACATTATAAATACATTGATATCAGCTTGTTCAGTTCATTTGTATGAAGTCAAAGTCAAATAGACATCAATATAACAACACAAAATAAGGAAATTTGATATGCGTTGCAATTTCTAACTTTGACTACAATTTTTTTTTAATTCGTTTCATTTGTTTATATATCTATCGTTATAGTGATCATATTCGTCTCTTTTTGTCATTTTCCGAAATGCACAAAACATTCAAAAATATTTAAACATAAGAAGCGACAAACAATAATAATATTATAATAGCAACCAACATTTAGACATCTGCTCATTGTTAAAGGCACTATGATGACCTCTAGATGTTCATGTTTGGTTATGATTATTGTGTTGGGTAAGTGTTCTCTACGCCGCCTGTCGCTATTAATCCACCAATAGTCGGGTACACTTTTTCATCAGTCCACTACAAAGAAAAGGTTGATTATAAACACAGATTTTAAAAGAAAAAGATATGAACATACATATTTTTGTCATTTCTATGTTCTCAGAAAAATGGATTGCTTATTTTCTATGCTTCATCCAAAACCATTGTTCCAATTTATAATTTTTTGTCAATGCTAGTCTATTCTCGCCAATATTTGGCATCAAAATTTCTAAAGTAACTTTTTACAGTAAAATTTTCCCTTTTTTTTTTAAGATTTTTTTTTGTTTACTATTGACCTGAAAAGGAACATATGTTCGGTGTGAGCCAAGGCTCCGTGTTGAAGGCCGTACTTTGACCTATAATTGTTTACTTTTTACACATTGTGACTTGGATGGAGAGTTGTCTCATTGGCACTCATACCACATCTTCTTGTTTCTATGTACGTATGCATGAACATTTGATATCAACAGTTTAGGACGGCTAATATTTTAAACTTTGTAGAGCATTAACATTCTGATTCAATAGCTCCTACGTATACACAAATGTAACAAGAATATACAAATCTTTGTTTGCGGGGGATGTAAAAAGGATAGACAAATCAGCACAATGTTGTCTGGTAAATACACAATTACATAATTTATCATTTTCAAAGTGGAAATCATAAAAGAAAAATCTGTGATTATATGGAAATGGTGAAAAGATATATGCAATATCTGCAAGGTTAGCTGTCAACAATAACTATCGTTTTATGAGTTCAAATGCAAAGAACTGTATAATCTTGATACACAATTGAATATTACAAGAAAGATCAATACGCCGTAGAGAAATGTACTTCGCCTTTGTGTCTGAACAGTCGGCTGCTTTAGAAACCCTACAAAGATAACTTTATCCTCACAGTTTGGGGCTATTGTATCTATCCATGTATTTCTATTCATTTATTGAAATATGGCCCCTCTAAGAAGTTGGCGATGTTATAAATGGCTAACCAAAATAAAATAACATACAATCGTTTTAAGCATGAATGTTGCTCTGTAAAAGGTCTAAAAGTTGAGGAAACAAGGTGCTATTTAGGTACTATAGACCTAAACTCGCCAAAATTCAATGACACTTAGAAGAAATGATTTTACCTTAAAGTATGGTTAATTACACAAGATGACAATCCACCCTATTAAATAAGGCAGTGGTCTGACATATTGTTTCATAACTTGTGATGCAACAACGTGTGTTTTTGTTCATTATAAGAGTGGTGGTTTAAAACTTACTGACCATGGAGGCTGAATGATAGCAATAACTATCACTGGCCCTTTGCGTCACGTGACCAAAAGGTTCTCTTACTCAATAAATATTGATGTCTTTTTCACCACCATCCTTATAATACCCCGCACCTGTTTTACCCCTGTCTGTCCGTATATCCGTTCATCCGTGCCAACAAGATCTGCAATGTTCAAGTCGAGATCTTGACATTATGGAAATGTGACTTCAAAAACTTTTCTTTTTTTCTCATTTTCTCTATTAAAATTTAATAAAATTTGAAAGTCACTCAGTCGGAAACCAGACGATTTTTTCAAACATGCCATTAAAAGAATCTGTTCAGTTTCTTTAACCGTATCACGCACATGTTGTCCAATAGTATATCTGCCAATACGTGATGTGGTAGCGCAGTCGATCTCTGAGACGAGAGCTATTAGCTCTGCCGATGCGTGATTTATTAACGCAGTCGATCTCTGATACAGAGATATTAGATCTGCCAATACATGATATATTAACGCAGTCGATCTCTGAGACAATGATATTAGATATGTCAATACGTGATATGTTAACGCAGTCGATCTCTGAGACAGAGATATTAGATCTGTCAATACGTGATATGTTAACGCAGTCAATCTCTGAGACAGAGATATTAGATCTGTCAATACATGATATTTTAACGCAGTCGATCTCTGATACAGAGATATTAGATCTGTCAATACATGATATGTTAACGCAGTCGGTCTCTGGGACAGAGATAATAGATCTGCCAATACATGATATGTTAACGCAGTCGATTCCTGAGACAGAGATATTAGATCTGTCAATACATGATATGTTAACGCAGTCGATCTCTGAGACAGAGATATTAGATCTGTCAATACATGATATGTTAACGCAGTCGATCTCTGAGAGATATTAGATATGCCAATACATGATATGTTAACGCAGTCGATCTCTGAGCGATATTAGATATGCCAATACATGATATGCTAACGCATTCGATTTCTGAGACAGAGATATTAGATCTGTCAATACATGATATGTTAACGCAGTCGATCTCTGAGACAGAGATATTAGATCTGTCAATACATGATATGTTAACGCAGTCGATCTCTGAGAGATATTAGATATGCCAATACATGATATGTTAACGCAGTCGATCTCTGAGCGATATTAGATATGCCAATACATGATATGCTAACGCATTCGATTTCTGAGACAGAGATATTAGATCTGCCAATACGTGATATGTTAACGTTTCAGTACTTTTTAATATTACTTATACAAACAGTCATTTATCTGATCTATTATGTATTTACTGTATTCTTTTTGTTCACTAATTCTGTGTTCATTATATCACATTTATGAGGAATTAACGATATGATTTATGATTTAACGGTAAACCCTCATATTACTTACAGATGGTGGTATTCTGCTTTTCTGCTGTCATATTCATTTGACTGCTCATCTTCCCTCATCTCTGTCGCTCTCAGCCGTTGCTTTAATGTCTTCAGATGGTTCCAACCTTCACCAGATGTTTCGATCCTGTACCATTACATCCTCTGGTTGGTGGGTCAGTAGAGGTGGCCAAACCTCTACTCATCAGCACTCGGCTTCCAGCTCAGATCATCTCGGCGATGCCATATCCAGCAAGATGAACGTTCTGTTGCTTCCCCTAGCTTTCTTACTGCTGTCTTCCTTGCCTTTCCAACTATTCTCATTGACTGTATCATTCTCCATACTGACTGTGTAGGAAGTCCTCTGCAGCCTACTTCTACTGGGAACAGCCACGCTTTCCAACCTCTCTCTCTTCACGTTGTCATTAGCTCTGTATACTTCTCCTTCTTCCGCTGGTATGCCTCTTCACATCTCTCTTCCAAGGTAACTTTTAGTTTTACTGCTACTATCATCCTTGATTTTTGTGACCAAACTACAATGTCTGGTTGTCTGTACACATTCAGGAAATACAAGCTTCTTGCCATATTTGCCTAATCTTAATTCATTAAAGTGTACATTTCACTAATCTTCCTTTTTGTTTATATGAAGATCAGTGATTTATTGAACTACTCTCTTTACAGAGTTTTAAGAAGGAGCTTTTATATCCAGTAAATGTTGTTTTATCCACAACATACTGTAATTACAGAAGCAATATTGTTTACCGATACTTGACGGGGTTGCCTCCTTGAAAACAATTCTATACATTACGATAACTCTTGATAACTTTCATTTCAATTTCTGCTTGCATATTAGACTTTTTTCTAAAGTATAATTATCTTTATATTGCATAATGAAAATAAGAACATATTGTTAGTGTATTGAATGTAAAGTAGTGATTAAGATATGGCATTTCAGACAATATCTTCACAGACATTATCATTTTAACCGCTAACATTTCTCTGTAGGATTCAATTATGCTAAACTATTTTTATTTTCATCATATTCTAATTTGGATAAGTTTTTTCAATAATGGATAAAGGGGGAAACAAACAATCCAATAATAAGAGCTTTCAGAACATTATATTACTAAAAAACTCATTGTTACAACTTACGAGGACTATGCTCAGTCATGTACATGTATATTTAAGAATTACTCCCCTTGCATACGAAATATCAATTTTTATATGACTGTAACTCACATACGGTATTTCATTAAACCGATGCTATAAAAAGTTATATATTATTTGATTTTATACGTACGTATGTAATATACCACATGTGGAGAAGGATCTTCTTACCTCTCCAGGGCACCACATATCACCCCCGGTTTTTTTGTGTGGATCATGTTGCTCAGTCTTTAGATTTCTATGTTGTGTTTTGTATACTGATGTTTGTCTTTTGGTCGTTTTTTTGGCCATGACATTGTCAGTTCGTTTTCGACTTATGATTTTGCTTTCTCTTTTAATTCCAATGATTTCTTGGGTATATCAACCGTTTTATGAATCCTTGATCTGCCAGGAAGTAATTTAAAGGATGTTGTTTGATAGATTTATGATTTTAGAATTCAAAGGATCAAAAATATAGCTTTACCATCTACTTCTCATTTGGGACATTTGTTTTGTGTGAGTCATAAGGTAGTGTTGTAGTGAGTAATATTACCACGGTGTTGTTTTTATTATTATTTCTGGGATATTAATACCGCTTCCTCTTATGTATCTAGATATTCTTATACAGGTCCTTCCCTTTGTCCAGGGGAAGTGAATAAACATTTTCGGGGTCAGCAATAATACCAAAGAGAATATTTTTAATTACTTCTTGTGCCTTAGTACATATGATTTCTGCGAAGAAGTCTTTAGTAGCAAACACATTGAAAAAGTAAACTATATAAGATACAAAATTCAATCACCTCTCCTTTCAAAGGAGAACTAACACACTCGGCATAATACATGCTCACGCCAGTATTTACATTTTGACTTGTTCTGGGCAGTTTCTGCTGCTTGACCCCTTCATTTTACCTTTATCTAAATAATAGACAAACTGAAGGTTTATTTATTTTGTTTATTTCTACGAACGAGATATAATACCTCGTGTACAAAATACAATAAGAATCCACAAGTGTTAGATGTAGATCTGGAAAAGAATTGACATTTTATATAACACAATTTTGCTGTTTAGAATTTTCTTAAATCACACTTTTTTTTCTTGCACGCTAGCTAAAAATCTGAAACTCCCTTTTAACTTCTATGTCGTTGAGTAGCACTAGATAAGAACATTAGAACGCTATGGAGCTTACATATCAGTATCCAATGCTTCAAACTGTAGCGGCAAATACGTGTTCACAACGCCCTCTACTGAACCGTATCACTTAGAACCGATATCCTAACTAAGGCGCTTCCCGTTTCCTAATGTGGTATGTCGCACAATATATAAATAGCAGCACGGTCTAAATTGACGTTCACTTCGTATCTTACTTCCTCGTATGGTATACTGAACTGACCAGTGGTATCACATTGGTCAATAATTAAAAACAATAAAAACAAAAATACGTCACTGAATTTTGTTTTCTACACTGACATTACGTATTATTGATTTTATTCGTTGTGTGGTGTCTAGTGAACACGTTTTTTTAATATGATTGAAATTTATTCTGTTTCACTATTCAAGCAACTGATATATAAACCATGTGCGGTAGGGATAGACTATCGTTAATTCAGACTTGAAATTAACATACAACAGACACTTATAATTTAAGATAATACAATTTCCTAAATAATTGAAATAAGTTTTAAATGACTGAAACAACAAACCCGAACAAACAATTGCACTCTTTGATCGTACACAGCATATTGTTTATATAAAATTGAGAATGGAAACGGGGGAATGTGTCAAAGAAACAACAACCCGACCAAAGAACAGAAAACAGCCCAAGGCCACCAAAGGGTCTTCAACACAGCAAGTTTTGATAGCAATTGTACAATAACAATGCATTTGGTTTCAAATTGTGAGTTGCAAGGTTAATTTACTTATCTTGTATTCACTGACTCCAAGGTCATGCACTGACTCCAAGGTCATGCATGATATATAAATTTCTCTAATTCTAAGCCTGTTTATCCTTTTCCTGACCTGTTGATTATTTTATTTGCTTTTCCTGACCTGTTGATTATTTTATTTACTTTTCCTGACCTGTTGATTATTTTATTTACTTTTCCTGACCTGTTGATTATTTTATTTACTTTTCCTGACCTGTTGATTATTTTATTTAATCAACGTGTGGTTCGTTTGATCTCATTTCTTCATTGGGCAATTATGACGTCAAATTTTCATGCTTTCCTGTGAATTTCCTAGTGTGACGTCACGAAAAAAGGCGATCATGCCTGATAACATATATATAACACATCATTTGCAGATCTGTATATAAGTTTGTCTACATACCGTCTAAACATTGTTAGAGAAACAGATTCAACCACCGAATCCAGTGCAAGCCTCGTGTATTAAATTTGAAAAAAATTGAACTGTCTCGAGGGGAGAAATATCGTATCCTACTTGATGCTGTGGTAGAATCTATATACATATATATATATAAATTTGGTAAATGTTCATGTCATAAGATTTGGATCCCCTCTATTAAAAAAAAACCAAACAAACAACAAAACAAAACCTTGAATTTCAGCCACTTTAGTCGAAGCTGATGTAATTTAAAAGACAACTTTCGCTCTATACTTCCCGACCCCTCCTTAATATATTTAAGCATTTTTTGCTAACCTAGCTAAATTGGAGTGATCCATAATAGCACTTCTAACTCAGAAATATATGTTACATTTTGATTTACTCTTCTAACTTCTTCTATTATTTGCTGATTTCTGCTATTATAGGCTGAGTGAATAGAACAGTTGAAGTACGTCTTTTAGACCAGATCGTATCATGTTATTTCATTATAATGCCAGGAAAGTAATGGACAACTCAAATCACGATGGACATACAAACCTGTTAGCTATACCGACTTTAACACATTAAAGTCTTGTCTGTTAAAATGTTATTTACCCGAATTGAATTAATTCATCGCCAGTATTACATAAAACGTAGAGTCAATCTTGTTACTGGGAGATATAAGAAAATTATGGAATCCATTATTCCAGATAATAAAGACATGATACTGATATGAGAGTAGCATGCAAGGTGATCCTATTAGTTATCATATTTCTTTCATTATTCTGACAATAAGGAGTAAATCAGCGTTAAGGTGGTAATTATACAGTCATTCCAGGCTACAAATTAAACAGATAAGTGGCTTATTTTCTTTAATGACCATATAAAAAGAATTGATTTTCATAGACATGTAGAATTTTTGGAATTAATTATGAAATATAGATGCTGTATAGTCATGGACAAGATCGTTAATACGCTTAAATTAAAAAAAAGTCTTTCGTAGGAGGAGAATCGATGTTAAGATTTATTTCAAAATGATAAACAACCTTTCCAGGTCTATTTCTAGTGCATACGTAGTCGCTTTCATATTTAAAATTTATAACATATAGACTTTGCGGACTCTCTGGTACATTAGCTAATAATATAAAGCTTTTTAATACGTTTAAAGATTCCTTAAGGAGTGTTATTCACTTTAAATATATAACGAAAAGAATAATGGTCAAGATCAGAAATTAGATTAAAAGATTTACAAGAAATATATCTTCTACATAATTTTATGTATATTGTGGTTAACATTTTCATGATACTCCTTACAAATAGAAAAAGATACAATAAGTTTTTTTTTAGCATGCCGAATCATATAAATATAACGGAACAAATACAGTTAATAATTTACATCGACGCACCTTCATGAATAATTTTTCGAGATTTAATTCCAAGGCCAAAAACAAAATAAATTTCAGTGCTCACGGCACGTGAATTAACTTGATCAGATATTCCCTTTGATCGTGGCCAATAGTTTGGAATATGTTATTTAGGACTTTTAAGGGCAATTAAGTAGCGATTGTCCTCAAAATTTAACATAAGGTCCATTTGAAAATGAACTTTTCAAATATACAATAAGTACACCTTTATGACTTACTTTTTGAGATATTTAATTCCAAATTTTGCAAATAAAAAAAAGGATTTCATTTTCTATTCTTTTATGTCTCGTGGAAAATTACACATATTTTATTTAAAAAGGAATGAGATGAATTCTTATTCCTCTCTCTTTCTAAGTGTGCAAAATTTCTTAACTTTACAAGACTTTTAATGCAATTTAATGGCCCTTCCATAAAGACCCAAAGTTGAAACAAAACCCCAAGTCATAGATGTTTTCAACAATGCCTATAAAACAAAATACCGAGTTCAGTGTAAATATTTACACGGTGATATAAGGGGCTCAAGTAGGGTACGCCCCTAAGGTTACAAGGTCACGTCTAAAATTATTTCAGGCCACCAGGTCACTGTAAACTAACTATTCAGTTCTAAACTGATTTGAATCACGGTTTTGAACATTTTTAAAGTTCAAAGGCCCTTATAAATGAAACTTCCGGTTGCAAGGTCACTTGCCAAACCATAAAGGTCGCAATTCGGATTTGAACATATATATTCTCTAAATTTTTATAAATATACAGTACATCAAACCAAACTTACTATTTCTTAATTCAACGAAAATAATCATTTTGAAACTGCAAGGTCAATAAGAATCAAACTTGGCCGCAAACATTCTTAGGATATGAATATACCTGCCAACAAACACAACTACAAACGCCAAAATACAACATATGGGTAAGATACGAGTAATCGATAATAGCTTATTAAAACCCGTTATAGAGACATGGACAATCCGACAGAGCAAATACATGTATGTCACAATGTCAAGATCTACCGATTGTCCATTGACCAAGATCTACCAATTGTCCAGTGACCAAAATCTACCGATTGTCCATTGACCAAGATCTACCAATTGTCCATTGACCAAGATCTACCGATTGTCCATTGACCAAGATCTACCAATTGTCCATTGACCAAAATCTACCGATTGTCCATTGACCAAGATCTACGGATTGTCCATTGACCAAGATCTACCGATTGTCCATTGACCAAGATCTACCAATTGTCCATTGACCAAAGTTGTGAGACGACTCTTTATAGTAATTATTGACGAATACTACAATTTGAGGGAGTTTTTGTCTTTCATCTTGAAAACTATTATAATGATAGAAAATAAACCCACTTTAAACTTCAAAAAATGATCTGCATCACATCTAAAATAAGTCAATAGAACAAGTGTTGACGCATACTTGCCAACCTCTAAGGGGGAGATTTTGCGCAATCGATATTTTCAAGCCAAATGTATGGCCTGTACACTATATACATCTACTAAACACCAATAAGAGTTAATAATATACTTTATTTCTTCAATTCATTGTTATAATCTATACAAGCTGTTTTGACCTTTACTTGCTTTTTACTTGCTCATGCCTGTTGAAATAGCTCAATAGGTCAGGCCAGTGATGAAGTGTCCTGGGCATAGTATTTTGCAGAGACAACCATCTGGTAGATACATGTTTCAGTATTTTGATTGGTTCTACATCACAAAAGTCTAAGAATGTCTTGTAAATCTCTTTCCGCTTAGCACTGAAAAATAAATAATAGAACTATTCAGTCTATTGATATAAGAAACATCATTTATAACTAATTGAAAATTGGCAAATTTTGATGGAATTTTACTGTTAGGAAAAAATTAGAACACAACTTAGTTAATGACCAGCAACAACAAATGGCAAGTTGTGTTCTGCCACAAAATTACTAAATAAAGTTGCAGCCATGATAAGTTGACATATACAACTAAAGCAGCCATCACGTGACTTTGATGACGTATCGATTTGCCAAGTCAATGTGTTTGCAAAAATGTGTTTGCAAAATAAACTAATTAGTCCTACAAACATTTTGGTGTTGGTGCTTTCTACATAATTCTTATATTGTTATTTACGGTAAGATTGAGAAAATACTCGTTTAAACATGACAAATTAAGCAGTTAAACTTTATTAGGGAAAAATTTTGGTGCTATATGCATGTTCCTGAATATTTCAACTTTCTAAATATAATTAAATATTTCATAAGTTTAATTTTAGATCATACCCTTCCAAATTGATTTGAAAATGAGCTATTTTTCAGAAATCTTTAAAAAAAATTAAGATGGCGGATACAACGATGACACGATTGGGATGTGCTTTTCTTTGTTTATTCACTTCAACGCATTATCAAAAAACATGTATGTGCCTTAATAATTCTTATGATAAGACTTGTTTCATTCACACGTTGAAGATTTGTTTAGGAAGCAGTCTTAAGTATCGATCGTGCATTGTTTCCATTATCCAATTTTGGTTCTGGAAGAAACATCCCATCTATTTGTTTTTTTAGCCTCCAATACTTTATCGTGCATCTCACACTTAGCATGCTTTTGTGAAAGTCATATAGACCACCAGAAGCAATAGAAAAGTTAAACGGAAAAAAAATGTGCAAATTGAAGATTCATTGCCGAGTGAACTTACGCATAAAAATTAAAAATTTTTCATCCAATCTGCTTGAAATTTACAGTTATAGTTCTTCTTTTTTATACTGCCGCTTGGTCCAGAAAAATAACACTTTCTTGTTGGAGTTGACATTACAGAAATTCATTTGATAAATCCCTTTCACTTGATAAATCGAATTCGGATGTTTTTCGATTATTTATAAATCAAACATAAAAACTACTCTCTAAAATTTTCAAATGACCACTTAGATGGACAGAATATCCTACATGACAACCAACATGGTTTCCGTGCAAAGAGATCATGTGAAACGAGATTCTAGTAACAATAGACGATATAGCAAAATATCTAAACGGATATGGGGATATTAGACTTTTCGAAAACGTTTGATAAATTTCCTCACACAAGATTGTCAAACAAACTCATTCATTACGGAATCCAGGGTATTACATGTATATGGAAAGACAGTTTCCCGAAAGACCGACAACAAGAAGCTGAAGTAGACAACGCAACATCCTACACAGCATCAGTGACTCCAGACGTACCACAGGGGACTGTGCTTGGACCAACACTTTTCTTGATTTACTTCAACGACATTCCTGATGGTGTAACATCAATTATCAGACTGTTCGCGGATGACTGTGTCATCTATAGACCCATAGTGTCCAATGGTGAATATATATAGTACTTCAAAAAGACCTGGACACTAGTACAATGGCGCAAAACATTACAAATGCATGCAGTTTATATTATCAACTAAGTTTAGACTGTACCTGTACACCATGAAAGATGGGCCATTAGAAATTGTACACCACCATCCGTACCTAGGCGTTGTTCTCAGTGACACGCTAAAGTATCATCTGCACATTGACAACATCTGCAAGAAAGCTTCCGGTATATTGGAGTGTTTGAAGCGTAACCTAAGACATTGCCAACCAAAGGTAAAAGAAAGAGCAAACCAAAGTGTAGTCCGGGCGAAAGTTGAGAATGCAACATTTATTTGGATTCCACAACAAAAAACCCAGACCAAACAGATAAAGCAGGAACAGTGGAATGCTGCCAGATTTGTAATGAACCGACCATACAACCCACAGAAGCCAATCATTATAACATCAATGGTTCAAAACCTCAACTGGAACACACTGGAACAAAGAAGAACCATAGCAGATGTTACCTTCATGTACAAAGTAGTCCACCAACTAAAAGCTACATGTATACCAGTACTCTACATTCCAATACCAGCTGCTGTAATAAGTATTAGAAAGAGCCACAGTTTGAGATTCTTGCCATACTACTGCAGAATCAACATATACTAACATCCATTTTCCCCTAGAATAGTTACCGTCTAGAACACTCTATCAGAATCGGTTGTGCTCGCACCATCACTGGAGGCATTCAAATCATCCCTCCTGGGGCACCAACCAAGGAGAACCAACATCAACTAATGAGCTTGAACTTTTGTATAGTGTACATACTTGTTATATTTTAATCACCGTAGTTACATTTTTATTGAATTGTATGCGCACATTACACTGCGCACATACACACAAGTCCTCGTTATTTGACGAGTAATGAAGTTGCAGTTCAAGTTGAATTGTTTGTTTATTTCTATTGACAGTAATGATAAACATCGAGAAATAAATCGCGGGTCATTCCGGGTTAAAATATCCAAATTTGTTACCCTTTAATGACAAACAAGTCAACAAGACTAAATTGTCAATTAACTCCTTATAGAGAAATTGCCCTTTAAATACGATTTTGTATTCGTTTTGGCATTTTTATCAGAAACTATAGTGGGAAACGGAGAAACTGTTTCAGTCCGACTTGTAACATTAGTTAATGCGAATGACGTTAAACGATCCTTACTAACTAAAGTAAGCAGCAAAATAAGATTGAGAATGAATCCAATAACAGATATTATCAGTCGAAACCTTGTAAGAGTTATTGAGAAACATATGCGTTGCGCTGTATTATTTTATGACAGGTGAGCGATACATGCTCCTTATAGCCTCTAGTTATTGTATGTTCACGAAATGTAATTTTTCTGAACTTATTTCTAAATTGTGGTCTTATACGTTCAAATGTACCTTTCGCTATATATATATATCCTCTTGATTGATATAAAAAGAGAGGTTAAAGCTACTAAAAAACTAATCTAATCCTAGAACGTCTTTAGTTTTTTTTTTGTTGGTAGATTGCAGTCAATTTGAAGCATGACCCAATATCCTTTACTAGTATGGATCTGTCGTTCTTTATTTAAGCGCTTCATACAAAATTTGCTTCGGTCAACACTTTTACACCCCAATAAAATTACAAAAAGAAGCATTCATTTCTTATAATTACATTTTTATGCTAATAAGAACTTGAACAAAAAGTTTTATCAAGTTTTTCTTTTATTTACCTGACAGTGTGCACTCTTTGTGGAAGCACGTGTCATCACGAATGTAACATTTCATTTTGAAATGAAGGTTAATTTTTGAATGACGCGCGATTGTTGATAGCCAACCAAACTAACGGATTCTCGTGAAACATACATGTAATGTAATTATTGATTATTGATTATTGAATGCTTTTTTCATAATTTCATTGGAATGTAAAAGCGATGACCGAAACACATTTTGTATGAAGCGCATACTATTATATAAGTATTTATATGCTCACACACGATTTGGTGGGAAAATTCATCTTTTAAATCAGTTTGATTTAAAAAAAAATTGTATTGAATAATCCTATTGTTATGAAAAAATAATGTCAAACAGTATTGGAAAGGAATTTTTTTTTCAATTACAATGATCAAACACGCACAGTGTTAAATATAACATGAAATGGCACAGCAAATTTAGTTATAATGATTACAATGTGTGATTAAATTATCAACTTACACACAAGTCAATTCTTGAGATGATATTTAACAACATTTGCTGGAAGTGCTCTCGGAAATTAGAATAATAAACCATTTCATCCGATGAACCACATGGACTTTCGTCGTATTTAGAAATCTAAATTATCTACCTTTCAAATATTTCGAAACATCGATGCTGAAATTTCACTTTTTCAAATTTTGTTCTGTTGATTTCTCTAGTTTATAACATGGCGAAAACACAAGTTAAAGAGTTAATATTTCATTTGAGTATTATCTAGAGATACGAGCAATTGTATGTCTTTTGAAATATTTAATTTGTAAGCTACTTTAACATCCATGTTGTATATAGTTTTGGAAAGTTCAAGCAAAATTGTTACTTTTAATCCAGAAATATGTCATCAAGGAGTAACTTGCAATATTTTACAAATCGACGGTGTTACTATGTTACAAATGTCTAATTCTGTGTGGCGAGGATGGTATGAGGGAGGGGGGATTAACCAAATTACCCAATCGCATTAATAAATAAGTATACCAATCTAAAAACTAGTGTACTTTTTTACCCAACCTAAAGATGTAACTTCATAGTATAAAAATTTAAAGCATCGACCAAACATTTTACGGTTAAAAAAATCGGCAATTAGGTTCAATATACCACACATACAGGATATTTTTGATAAATCAACAGAATTTGAAATAAATAGCTTTTCCTTTCTTGGGTGTTTAGAGTGGGGATTTCAATGTGTCTGTTTATGAATACCCACCGATTTTGATGTAATTTGAATAATAAATGCATTTAAGCGCAATGTAATTTTTTTTGTAAAATCGGCAAGGATATTGTCCTCTTTTTTGTATTAGCATTTAGTGCCTGCTATAAAAAGAAATATCAATCATAAAAGGGAAGAAATTAAGTTGCCTGTAGCCTTGACTTGTATAGACATGACCAGAATTCTTACCTTACCTAAAAACATAATATAAAGTGCCACACGCGTTTATAGAGGTTCTAAATCATATATTGTACAAAAGAAATCATCTATGTGGAAACAGGAAAAAGAAACCAAGGCGTCAATCTAATCATTAGTCGAAAACTTTGAACAACATGACCACATGGAAAAAATGAAAAACCACAGTTAACTTAGTTTTGGCATTGATTTCAGGTCGTCGGTGAATTTTCATAACTTGTCGAGACCGCGAGTAAATTATATTTTGTCATAGACGTCTTACCCACATCATTTGTTTAAAAAAAAAAGATACGGCAACTTTTACATGCATATTCAGGAAACAATTTGATAATTTCTTAAAGTTGGTCGACCGCTATGAAAGACAGACAATTTTGACTGCCACTGTATGTTGGATATGGGAAAGGTATTTTGGTATAGAACCACTAATTCAGGCCCGGTCGGAAAGAACATACAAGAAAGTAGTACATATTTTAAACAAAATAGTTCCTACGCATAGCTGTATCTTTGTCAATAGTGGGGATATTTGGGTAGTTTTAGTATCAAATGAAAGCTTGGGGACTTGGGATCACTGTAGAACCCTTGTTGAAAGTTTTATTTGAATAATAAAGAAGTATATGAAATTTTATAGGAGGGCTCATTTGGCCTGTTGTTCAGATCAGAAGTTCCTGTTTTTGTACTATCAAACTTCCGGGAACCAGTACACTCTAATATGCAATTAAAGGTATGTTGATTTTTTCAGCACAAGTCAGCATAAGGTACAGTTTTGACATGAAATAACTGCCACTTTATTTGAACTTAAGACAAAGTAGCCATTTATGCTTGAAATTGCAGAATTTAACATAGAAAGCAATGGGGCTATGAATTAGTGGTTTTATACCTATTACTGACAGGCATGTGAAATTCTATTTTTAGAAATCATACCCTTTACAGTGAAAATTGGTCACATTTGTTGTCAGAAATCATGTTACATTATTTTTTTTATTTAACAATTATGTTAGTGTCAAATTACAGCCCTCAAATTGCTACAATAAGGTAGTTTAGCCTTTTTTGGTCATTTAGCATGCACACAGTTAAGATTTTACCTGAAATTTAAATTTTTGGATTATCTAACACTGAAACCAATGAAACTTGTATATTATGACTAGTTTATAGTATAAATATTGTTTTTGGTCAAATTATCTAGTGAGTGTTCAAGTTTTATTGTGTTTCTTGGTGAATTATTTATTTCAAGGAAAATTGGTGTATACTTATATAGGAATTCCAAAATCTCTCTTGAAATGCATTTTATAACCATTTTAGCAAGTTGTCTAGCTTAGAAATACATAAATTGCTCTTGTTGATCCATGTTTATACATAAAAGTATGTTTTTTTTACCAAATCACTCTCCTTTTCCAACATGTAGAAAAAAGGGGGGACAAAATTATCAATTATATTTTATGTTTGGACCACTGTATTTATATTCAAGGAAGAATCTCTGATAAAAATAAGACATATAGGTAAAAACACTGTTATTTGAGTAGATATTAACAAATCAGAACTGGTAAAAATTGAAAAAGTGTCATATCTGTCACTATTGGTATCCATATGTAGTTTTCTTTGTTTAACGCATACGTTACTACCAGTCCAATTTGAGCTTGAATTCAGTGATATAGTGTTTTGACAAAGCTTTATGTGTTTTTCTATGCTAGAAATAGATCATAGAAGGAAATTAAGTCAAGCAGAAGTCAATATAACAAGTTTGGTGCTGTTATAGGTATAGAACCACTAATTCAGGCCCGGTCGGAAAGAACATACAAGAAAGTAGTACATATTTTAAACAAAATAGTTCCTACGCATAGCTGTATCTTTGTCAATAGTGGGGATATTTGGGTAGTTTTAGTATCAAATGAAAGCTTGGGGACTTGGGATCACTGTAGAACCCTTGTTGAAAGTTTTATTTGAATAATAAAGAAGTATATGAAATTTTATAGGAGGGCTCATTTGGCCTGTTGTTCAGATCAGAAGTTCCTGTTTTTGTACTATCAAACTTCCGGGAACCAGTACACTCTAATATGCAATTAAAGGTATGTTGATTTTTTCAGCACAAGTCAGCATAAGGTACAGTTTTGACATGAAATAACTGCCACTTTATTTGAACTTAAGACAAAGTAGCCATTTATGCTTGAAATTGCAGAATTTAACATAGAAAGCAATGGGGCTATGAATTAGTGGTTTTATACCTTTTGTCTTGCAAATAGATCACCTACAGAAACCTACAAATGTTATCGCTAGGGTTCTTTTATGTTCTTTACGGTGTCAATCTGCAAAATCTAGGTGTCGGATTTAACATCTCATTCTGAATGGATGTGAATGCGTATTTATTCATCCTGTACAGCTATCAGCGCATATCTATCTCGACTAGATACAAGAAGTCGAAGTGACCATATAAGCCTTACATTTGATGTCACAGTATTGAAAGTCTTCTTTATAACGTTGAAATACATTTGTATACAAATCTAACCTAAACTTTTCGTGAGATTGACTATGCATGTTATACTTCAACTTAAAAAACTTATCAGTGATTTGTCTGAGATAAATGATAACACTGTCTCTGTTGGGTTCTCAGTTTATACATAATAAATACTCGTCTTCAATTTCTACAGATGCGTAATTGGTTCAATCAATCAAAGTTATGTCAGCTTTCGTAATCGTTCTTTTCAATCTATACTATTGCAGTATTTGTTCATAACGTAAACCGACTCCACCGGTATTACACACAACAAATGATGGATGTTCACTCGGAACATTTCATTCCTATCATTCAGTTTCAAAACTATTAATTAACACGACTAATATTTTTCTTTACAGCGATAATTCTTGCAATGGAGCATACTGGCATTGAATTAATTCTCCCAGAAATCAATAAATGGACAGAGAAAGAAAAACATTCCTTTTTTATCGTGTCACGTGATCCCTATAAGAGCATTGATTACATAATTTCTACGTTCATCAATTTGCCAAACGTCTCCAGAGTGCTAGAGAGCTGTTTTGTGATATTACCGATTGTGCCAAACATTTTCTTCGAGCAGACATTCACCAACTATAAAGAATCTTTTAGCGACATTTCGTCAATAATCGCACAAGGTTACAAGAAATCACTCCAATTGGGGAGCACAGGGTTTGACAGTGCCAGTATAACATATCACTCAAAAACAAGCACATTTCTAAACGAGAATCGAACGTTGAAATTCATGCCATTGGAAGGTGAAAGATATTTGGACTTTGGGTTGTTTGACTATGATCCAGTCACAAATACTTTCAAATTAGCACGATATTTGACGGTTAATAATGAGGGATCTTGGGAGCATATTTCCATAAAGGAAATATTGTGGCCAGGGAACAACGTTCTACAACCTGACAAATGTTTCCATGACGATTCTTGCTCCAGTGATTCTGGTAATATTCTTTTACTATCAGTATTTTCAATGAAAGTTACAAAAAAGGCTATTAAAATGTCAACATGGATACTAAAGGTAAGATGATGGAACTCTTTGAAGAACTCGTAGAATGCTGCGTCATATTAAGTGACTATAATCATTTCTTGTTCATAATGTGGCATTCCTTCAATGAAAAGTGAAAGTAAGAACAAGCAATCAATAATAGAATATGCAGTAGGCATTACATAGCCGAAACATTCAAACTAGGAAATATAAAGTAACAATACCAAACAAAAACTTCGAAAAACATTATCCCATAAACACTGAGTTATATCTTGCTATGATTAATTGTTGTTTTCTTAATGTCAAGTGGCAAATATTTCATGCATCTTCAGGACGATGACAAATTAACAATAAATGGGATAGGTGGGTCCTGTAATAGAGGGCGTCCGGGATGGAGGTTGGGGAAATTTGGACTACCATTGGAAAATGAGGGTATATTAGATAGGGACATAAATTACTACGGACTCCTCAAAGATTTGATTTGATTTGATTTTTTGTGTTTTTAATGCCACTTTTAAGCACCGCTTTTGGGCTATTTCGTGGCGGCCAGTTTTTATTGGTGGAAGAAGCCGGAGTGCCCGGAGAAAACCACCGACCTACGATAGGAAAACTGACAATCCTAGTCAATTAAGATTAGAGTCGAGTGCACCCGCACGAGCGGGGTTCGAACTCACAACCTCAGTGTTGACTGGCTAGTGATTACAGTAGTAACTACCTAGACCACTCGACCACCGAGGCCCCGACTCCTCAAAGAGTTGTTACACGGGTTCTTAATGTACAAAGAGTATGCACTCTCTTTACAAGAGTCATCGGATTTAACGTCCTCATTCTGGTCGGACATGGCTGCGTACTTGTACATCCCGCACAGCCAAACAGTTACTGTTCGGTTCAATTCACCCCAAAACAGCAAACATGAAAACAGTGATGTTTAAGAGTTACTGTTATGACCTTGTTTTGTGTTTAATTAACCTCTTCACAACAGACATGAAAATAGTGATATTTAAGTTGTGGAAATCGGCCCCTAGTTTTGTGTTTAATTCACCATTTAACTGTTATCTCACGACAGCAAATATGAATACAGTGGTATTTAATTGTTGCACCCAACCTCCCTACTCATTGTTTTAGGTCAACCATTGACATCGCAGTGAATGTCACATTGAATATTTCCTCTCGTTACAGTCATATCATTGATACAAGTCTTTGTACTTCATATAACAACCTGACGGAGACGCGGAAAATGGAACTTATTTAATATTGAAAAAAAAATCTGATCTTTTATACTTGGTATTAAGACCTCTTTTGGTACAATGCCAACAAATAGTAAGATATAAAAATGAGACATACGTGGTTGGTTTTGTTGTACCCAGTGGGTTAGATAGAGTTGCACAACTAAAAATAAAAAATCGACAATTTGTGTTTCTTCAGACTATAATAAACTTTTATGAAAGTATGTTCAGTTACGTACCGGAATGTACCCTTAATGTAGTGGTTGTCGTTGGTTGTTGTATGACCCTTGCTTGTTTTTCGGTTATTATTTTTAGCATAAATCAGGCCATTTATTTTCTCTTTTGTATTTTTTCACACTTTGTCATATTAGTACCTTTAATAGCTTACTATGCGGTATGGATTTTGCTCATTGTTGAAGGTTAAACTGTAACCTATAGTTATTTACATCCTTGTCGTTTGTAACATATACATGTAGTTAGTGTAGGGTACCGACACAACATGTAGTTAGTGTAGGGTACCGACACAACATGTAGTTAGTGTAGGGTACCGGCACAACATGTAGTTAGTGTAGGGTACCGGCACAACATGTAGTTAGTGTAGGGTACCGGCACAACATGTAGTTAGTGTAGGGTACCGGCACAACATGTAGTTAGTGTAGGGTACCGGCACAACATGTAGATAGTGTAGGGTACCGGCACAACATGTAGTTAGTGTAGGGTACCGACACAACATGTAGTTAGTGTAGGGTACCGGCACAAAATGTAGTGGGCTTCAAACTATTTTAAGTGTGCACAAACATTCCATTAACTTTTGTAGACCATTATTCGTTAGAAATAACACACAAAAAACCTACATATTCAAGCTTCCAGCAGGGTGACCACTAACTTCAAAAAGGATATACATTTGTAAATGATTGATTGGTTGATTGGTGATTGCTTTACGCTGCATCAGCACAAAAAGACTATATCGCGGCAAGATATATATGAAGGTATATAATTAGGAAACCAGGGTCATATATAGTTAAGATATATGTATATATAACCAAGTATGTTGAATACTACCACTCGGGAAAACAAATGAATATTGATAATAATAATCACATTTATTGTAAGCGAATACTGACAACATGTTTAGGTACCAATTAATTTTGTGGTTGTTCTATCATCAAATGTAATGATATTTTCGCAATTATTTCAAATAATTGTAGATTTTATTTGCTTATTCACTTTTCGTAGAACACGTTTGTTTTGGTAATTGTCAAACACATATTATTAAGCATAATATGAACCTAACTGCTTTAAGTCGGAGAAATTCAGAGCTTGCCTAATGACAATTGTCCTTGTTCAAGGCTAACAAAAATAATCTAAAAGGAGATACAACAAATATAAGACGGCAACTTAACAGAAGAACGAAAAATAACGTTCTTTTGTGAAAGCCAATTATACAAACAAAATACCCCAATTGTAGACAAGTCACAGTTTTATAATAGTGTTGGTTGATTGTCTTCCTTTCACCTTTACGTTCGCTGTCAAACAGCTTTATTTTTTGTAGGAATAAACTTGGTTTTAGCGGTTGCATCTCCACTAGGGGCTGTGGCTCTTGCAGTTATAATTGGACTAATCCTAGTCTACATATGGTAATATATTAATGTATATTTTCATCAATATATAACATACCAAACAACAATTTAGTAATTATAGTGAAGGCGGAATTATAGGTAATTACCGCTATTTTGTGTATTTTTCCTTTGATCTTTTTTTATGATAATTTTTTCATATCATGCTACTCGAATGAGATCTATAGGTTTCATAACGAGTGAGAATTGGATATCGCTTGATATCATATCGAGTTATTTGATTTCAATATAATAACAAACGAGCCTTATCGAGTTTATTATTATATTGAAATTAGTTAACTCGAGTTGATATCAAGCGATAGATCTATCCTATTCTCACGAGTTGTTAAACCTATTTCTCTTATGGTCAACACTCTCATTGAGTTAAATGAAAAATTCCGTGAATTCCAGTATGACGTCATATGTCCCGTTCCGGCGTCAAACTTTAACATCAGACATTTTAAAACTTTTTGTATGCCTTAGCATGTAATAAAATTTTACAAAAAAAAAAAGATTTTTAGGTGAAAAGTGTGAATGCTTTGTGTATTATTGAAAAAATCACATATGTTCGTTGCCATGGACGAAATGTACATCGTCTTAACCTTTGAATATCATCACTGACCTAACGAATAGCCAATAGAATTGTCGTAATATCGTCTCATGATGCTGGATAAGCCAATCAAATTAACGCAGTTTTCGTATCACACTTTATGCAGTGTGATACGAGAAATATTTCTTCATGCAAGAAATAGATAACAGGCCAACACCATAAGAATAGGTTTTAGCGATAATTTCTTTCATGCCGTTGTCAATGTAAATACCAACAATGTTATAGGCAAACTAGTGATAAACAGATTATCAATGGTCTTTCAAACTCAAGGATGTTTCTCGGCCACGTCTCATGTAGCAGAGAAACATCCTCTCGTTTAAAAGACCATCGATAGTCCATAAGTATACGGATAAGGCATATGAGTAGTAATATAGTAGTACATTGATAACAAATTCGTTGATTGTACATATACTTGTACAAAAAAGAGGCGGAAGATATACAAAGGGGACATTCAAAACTAAAATGTCTAAAGAGACTGATGACGCCATGGCTAAAAAATAAACCAAAAAACGACGAAAAGACGAACAAGTTCACAAAAGACTACATATAAAACTAAAGACTGATGTAACACGAGTCACTATTTTATTACCTATATGGTAAGAACAGGTCTAGTCGTTGAGGACGTCAGGGGTTATTTACTGATTTTCACTGCATGAAAGGCATATTTAAAATCGATTTAGAAGATTCAAATTAAGGTAACAAAAGGAATTTGAGGGAATCACATAAACCCCAAAAAAAGGAGCGAGGTCGGGTGTTTCACTGGTCTAGGGTAACACTGTCCAAACATTTACTTAACAATTCCTGAAAGATTTCTAGAGAGGTTAGAACTGATCCTAACTGTATGTATTATTGAGGTACTAGTAGAAAGTATGTGGTCAATAACGATGTGGAAGCGGAACATATCTTTATGTATTAGTGAGGTAACAGTAGAAAGTATGTGTGAAGAGGAACATATCTGTATGTTTTATTTAGGTAACAGTAGAAAGTATGTGGTCAATAACGATGTGGAAGCGGAACATATCTTTATGTATTATTGAGGTAACAGTAGAAAGTATGTGTGAAGAGGAACATATCTGTATGTTTTATTAAGGTAACAGTAGAAAGTATGTGTGAAGTGGAACATATCTGTATGTATTATTGAGATAACAATAGAAAGTATGTGTGAAGAGGGTCATATCTGTATGTATTATTGAGGTAACAGTAGAAAGTATGTGTGAAGAGGAACATATCTGTATGTATTATTGAGGTAACAGTAGAAAGTATGTGTGAAGAGGAACATATCTGTATGTATTATTGAGGTAACAGTAGAAAGTATGTGTTTAATAACGATGTGTGAAGAGGAACATTTCTGTATGTATTATTGAGGTAACAGTAGAAAGTATGTGTGAAGAGGAACATATCTGTATGTATTATTGAGGTAACAGTAGAAAGTATGTGTGAAGAGGAACATATCTGTATGTATTATTGAGGTAACAGTAGAAAGTATGTGTGAAGTGGAACATATCTGTATGTATTATTGAGATAACAGTAGAAAGTATGTGTGAAGAGGAACATATCTGTATGTATTATTGAGGAAACAGTAGAAAGTATGTGGTCAGTAACGATGTGAAAGAGGAACATATATATATGTATGTATTATTGAGATAACAGTAGAAAGTACGTGGTCAATAACGATGTGGAAGAGGAACATATCTGTATGTATTATTGAGGTAACAGTAGAAAGTATGTGTGAAGAGGAACATATCTGTATGTACTATTTAGGTAACAGTAGAAAGTATGTGGTCAATAACGATGTGGAAGAGGAACATATCTGTATGTATTATTGAGGTAACAGTAGAAAGTATGTGTGAAGAGGAACATATATGTATGTTTTATTGAGGTAACAGTAGAAAGTACGTAGTCAATAACGATGTAGAAGAGGAACATATCTGTATGTATTATTGAGATAACAGTAGAAAGTATGTGTGAAGAGGAACATATCTGTATGTATTATTGAGGTAACAGTAGAAAGTATGTGTGAAGAGGAACATATCTGTATGTATTATTGAGGTTACAGTAGAAAGTATGTGTGAAGAGGAACATATCTGTATGTATTATTGAGGTAACAGTAGAAAGTATGTGTGAAGAGGAACATATCTGTATGTATTATTGAGATAACAGCAGAAAGTATGTGTGAAGAGGAACATATCTGTATGTATTATTGAGATAACAGTAGAAAGTATGTGTGAAGAGGAACATATCTGTATGTATTATTGAGGAAACAGTAGAAAGTATGTGGTCAGTAACGATGTCAAAGAGGAACATATATGTATGTATTATTGAGATAACAGTAGAAAGTATGTGTGAAGAGGAACATATCTGTATGTATTATTGAGGTAACAGTAGAAAGTATGTGTGAAGAGGAACATATCTGTATGTATTATTGAGATAACAGTAGAAAGTATGTGTGAAGAGGAACATATCTGTATGTATTATTGAGGTAACAGTAGAAAGTATGTGTGAAGAGGAACATATCTGTATGTGTTATTGAGATAACAGTAGAAAGTACGTGGTCAATAACGATGTGGAAGAGGAACATATCTGTATGTATTATTGAGGTAACAGTAGAAAGTATGTGTGAAGAGGAACATATCTGTATGTATTATTGAGGTAACAGTAGAAAGTATGTGTGAAGAGGAACATATCTGTATGTATTATTGAGGTAACAGTAGAAAGTATGTGTGAAGAGGAACATATCTGTATGTATTATTGAGGTAACAGTAGAAAGTATGTGTTTAATAACGATGTGTGAAGAGGAACATATCTGTATGTATTATTGAGGTAACAGTAGAAAGTATGTGTGAAGAGGAACATATCTGTATGTATTATTGAGGTAACAGTAGAAAGTATGTGTGAAGAGGAACATATCTGTATGTATTATTGAGGTAACAGTAGAAAGTATGTGTGAAGAGGAACATATCTGTATGTATTATTGAGATAACAGTAGAAAGTATGTGTGAAGAGGAACATATCTGTATGTATTATTGAGGTAACAGTAGAAAGTATGTGGTCAGTAACGATGTGAAAGAGGAACATATATGTATGTATTATTGAGATAACAGTAGAAAGTAGGTGGTCAATAACGATGTGGAAGAGGAACATATCTGTATGTATTATTTAGGTAACAGTAGAAAGTATGTGTGAAGAGGAACATATCTGTATGTACTATTTAGGTAACAGTAGAAAGTATGTGGTCAATAACGATGTGGAAGAGGAACATATCTGTATGTATTATTGAGGTAACAGTAGAAAGTATGTGTGAAGAGGAACATATATGTATGTTTTATTGAGGTAACAGTAGAAAGTACGTAGTCAATAACGATGTAGAAGAGGAACATATCTGTATGTATTATTGAGATAACAGTAGAAAGTATGTGTGAAGAGGAACATATCTGTATGTATTATTGAGGTAACAGTAGAAAGTATGTGTGAAGAGGAACATATCTGTATGTATTATTGAGGTTACAGTAGAAAGTATGTGTGAAGAGGAACATATCTGTATGTATTATTGAGGTAACAGTAGAAAGTATGTGTGAAGAGGAACATATCTGTATGTATTATTGAGATAACAGCAGAAAGTATGTGTGAAGAGGAACATATCTGTATGTATTATTGAGATAACAGTAGAAAGTATGTGTGAAGAGGAACATATCTGTATGTATTATTGAGGAAACAGTAGAAAGTATGTGGTCAGTAACGATGTCAAAGAGGAACATATATGTATGTATTATTGAGATAACAGTAGAAAGTATGTGTGAAGAGGAACATATCTGTATGTATTATTGAGGTAACAGTAGAAAGTATGTGTGAAGAGGAACATATCTGTATGTATTATTGAGATAACAGTAGAAAGTATGTGTGAAGAGGAACATATCTGTATGTATTATTGAGGTAACAGTAGAAAGTATGTGTGAAGAGGAACATATCTGTATGTTTTATTGAGATAACAGTAGAAAGTACGTGGTCAATAACGATGTGGAAGAGGAACATATCTGTATGTATTATTGAGGTAACAGTAGAAAGTATGTGTGAAGAGGAACATATCTGTATGTATTATTGAGGTAACAGTAGAAAGTATGTGTGAAGAGGAACATATCTGTATGTATTATTGAGGTAACAGTAGAAAGTATATGGTCAATTACGATGTTGGAGAGGAACATATTTGTATGTATTATTGAGGTAACAGTAGAAAGTATGTGTTTAATAACGATGTGTGAAGAGGAACATATCTGTATGTATTATTGAGGTAACAGTAGAAAGTATGTGGTCAATAACGATGTAGAAGAGGAACATATCTTTATGTAGTAGCTCTTTGGTGAGTGTTTCTTTTTCAAATAATTTGAATTTGATTGATCATCTTCATTTCCAGGGAACCGTGAGTTCTAGATATTTATTTTTTAGGAGGAAGCATGCAGACAGATTGATGACAAAAGGTCCGAATAAAATTATTTTCCAGCTTTCAGATTTGACATTTTTACATAGAAAAAACATAAAATCAGCAAAACTTGATAATTTGGTAAGTCCCTTCTTATATTCTGTAGGTTTCCTTACTTAACATCAGTCAAGTATGTCTTATAAATTCTCTACAAATACAAAAATGGAAACAATGCACAACACTCATGTACCAAGAGAACACATTGTCATACATTCTTATTTAGTTTGTCACTTGGTATATCAAAAATTAAATCCTCAGGAAAACCGTCACCCATTTCTTCAGGTTCAAGAAAAGCTAATCCGAAAAAAAAAGATGAAACCATTTACATATGTCAGTTCTATTGTCAATAGTAACATAAAATCAATTGATATATTACACAAGAATCTTCTCAAGGCATCAACTATTTTATTCTCTAGGGAAAGGGAAAGCTTATGGTTAATATTGATTGTGATTTTTCGGGCAATCGGAAAAAGATTTTCTAGCAGCGTTCTGTGTGGTTTTTTTTTAAAACGATCATGATAAAACAAAATTTCCTTTGTTTTTGAACAGGAATCTATTTTCTTTCTAAATCCACTCTCATCTCATTACGGTTTAATTTTGCATTAGAATTTCAAAATAACAACGTTTAATCAATGGTTATCATGTTATTGATTTAGCACCGTATTACAATGAACGGAAGGATATAAGAAGCTCAATAACTTATTTTTGTTTGTTCATTCAGTAACATTTAAATAAGTGACCAGCTATTTGTTTTTGTTCATTGATAACAGTTTTGTAAGTGACTAGCTGTTTGTTTATGTTCATTGGTAACAGTTTATAAGTAGCTATAGCTGTTTTTTTTTAAAGTTGTATACTAGTAAGTGACTGTCTGTTGTTTTTGTTCATTGACGAACAGTTAGATAAATAACTAGTTGTTTTTGCTTTATGTTGTGAAATTTGGCTGTATCATAAAATGTATTGTTCTTATCATCTATATTGACTCCAACTGTCAATAATGGTATTGCATACTATAACTATACAAAACAAGTGTATACTATAACTATACAAAACAAGTGTATACTATAACTATACAAAACAAGTGCATACTATAACTATACAAAACAAGTGCATACTATAACTATACAAAACAAGTGCATACTATAACTATACAAAACAAGTGCATACTATAACTATACAAAACAAGTGCATACTATAACTATACAAAACAAGTGCATACTATAACTATACAAAACAAGTGTATACTATAACTATACAAAACAAGTGCATACTATAACTATACAAAACAAGTGTATACTATAACTATACAAAACAAGTGTATACTATAACTATACAAAACAAGTGTATACTATAACTATACAAAACAAGTGTATACTATAACTATACAAAACAAGTGCATACTATAACTATACAAAACAAGTGTATACTATAACTATACAAAACAAGTGTATACTATAACTATACAAAACAAGTGCATACTATAACTATACAAAACAAGTGTATACTATAACTATACAAAACAAGTCCTTGTGTATAGTATACAGCACTTCTAAATATGAATGAATACAATGAGAGCGTATAGATCAATTATTATATATGATGAATAAAAAGAGTTGCATCTTAAAATTATGTTTGAAAATAAAGTCTGAATTGTTTAATGAAGTGTTAATGTTTTTAAGACTAAAGGTCGCTCTAACATGATTTCATATGTGGAGACCTTTAATAGCAAAAACAAATTTGAAAAGTTTTATTCGCTAAGGAAGTGATATTCTTTTTTTTTTCTGAAATATTAATAAGAAATCATTTTAGTACTGATCACTGAACTGTCATTTCATTTTTAAAGAACTGTATACCTGTTCTCTTAGCTACGTATACTAAAGTTCAAAAACGTTCAGCTATTGTGCTTTCTTGAGACTCAATTTGACCATGTTTTCGTAAAATCATGTCTTTAATGAATAACTGAGTATGGATAAATACTATAATCCTTCACATATGACCAAAATTTGTTAGAAAAATTACTGATCGATCTCTGGATCCTTCATTTTGATAAATTGCTGGATGTTATGACAAAGAAAGGATCAATTTACAGCAATTTATGTGATAATGGAAAAAGTAACCACTACATATGTACAAATCCCATGATAAATAATCGTTACAGAGTCAGAGAGGAGGAGTATTCAGTGATAAGCCAGACATTGTTAAAGGTTCAGAGAAAGCCAACAACCGGTCAATGGTGTCTTTACATGAGTTATCAGAATTCTCAGAGATCGCCAGATATAAGGTAAATATGGACAATCACGGCTAACCATATAGAAGTATAAACATGTGCTTAGGGTATACATAAATAGTACGACAAGAGAACAATATAAAAACACTTGAAAGACATATTGACATTAGATAAATATAAATAAAAATAAACGATTATAGTTATTTCAGAACAAGCTTAGGTTGTAGATGGAATATAGGATCGGTTTGTTCATCCGCTATAAAGCTCTTGAAAGTACCATGTATAGAAGATAATCAAATCTTTATAAATCATATATCCAGCCTAGTGAAGTGTTTTTAAGTTCCTTCAAATTAAAAGTTCCAAGTGGAAGAAATATTCTGCAATATTATTTCCAATATAACAATATTTGTTCCTTACGGAATAAAGAGTATAGAATATTTAATCCAATAGGAACAGATATTATGGCATTGTTTGTAACAAAGTTATCATGGGAACTTCTGTTAGGTGGAACAAATATACGTTGACAACGCGTGTGATCCTATCGTCTGTTAGATCGACCATTCGCCCGTCGTTTGTCCGTTATATACTCGTAAAAGGGAAGGTTCGGGATGTTAAGTTATATTCTTTCTTCCGGTCTTCCGTCCGTTCATCTTCTCGTAACCATTGATTTGAGTTCAGAAAATCTTCAGTTCCAAAAGAAATTGTGCACTTTTTATTTCATAGTTTCAGCGTAATAAGTATAACCATGTGGAGATGCGGTATGATTCCCAATGAGATAACTACATGTATCCTTATAGACCAAAGGAAATATATGAACAATTGCAGGTCACGGTACAGCCTTCAACAAGAGAATAAACCATGCCGTAAAGCTGTAAAAAGCACCGCCATACACAAATGTAAAACAATTCAAAGATAAAACCTGAGTTATACTTCAACACTTACATTAACAGAACCAATTTCAATGCACAATATGGGCACTGTGACAATAATTATCCCATCAGTAATGCTAAATGCAAAAAATAAAATTAATTAAAAAGAGACCAAAAGTAAAGCCAAGCTCGGACAAGGAATCAGAACAAGAGGGATATACATTCCTCAATTTAGAATGATTTCCAAAATTTTATAGCAGCAAATTTCCATAAGAATATTCGTATTTCAACAATTACCGAAAACGGTTATAGGAGAGAGCAATTCAAATTGTTTAAACTTCAAATGTGCATTTAAACGAAAGACAAAAGACAAAATCTATACAAATCCTTTCCAAGTCAGCAATCATAAACAAGCACTGGATTACATGCTCCTCCTGACTTAGGACAGGCGCATACAGAATGTGACAGGGTCAAGCGTATTTGTAAGTGTTCAATCCCCTAACCTTGGACGGAGGTGTAACAATATATAACATAAGAATAAGCTGTAAACCAGTTGGAAAGGGTAGGACTCATCAGATCCGGTACCAAGCATAAATAAATAAAAAAAACTAACAAACAGACACGATTTTTAAAAACTTGAGAACAGCAGAACATGGAGTTTTGCCATACCTACAAAAAGAGTGAGACATCTGTATACGCTAACTGGTCATAAAGGTGGAATGGGTATAATCTAAAAAATGACAGATTTATTCATATTTTGCCCAAATGTTATTTATTTCGTGCTATTTTCATCAATATAATAAAATGATTGGTCATCAATAGAAAATAATGAGATGTGGTATGATTTCCAATAAGACAACAGAACAAGCTTGTCTTGTTTAAAGCTATATATTGTGAACAATTGACACATTTTGTAAGGATTTTACAGGGAAAAAGCAGCATAATTATTTGAAGAAGTTGCAAAACTTTGAATTATAGTAGGGGGAGATAGCTCTCATAGCTTTTTTTGTGTGTAAAAAAAAGGGAGAGGGGGTTAAAGTTAAAGAAAAAATGGAGTCACCGTACTTTGTGTCAAGCTCAAAAGACCGGAGTTATACATGTATCCCCTTGTGAGGCTAATTTCAATCAAAACATGTTCTGTTTTTGAAAAATAAAAAGTCATACACATGATATAGACCAAATGTTTTTCTGCTACATTTTGTATTTGACGATCCAAATGGACTGAAAACCTACGTTTGAAGACCCGTATACTACCTGTATGAGCCTTTTGCAGTATCTTTATCATATCCTTCTGTTGTTTAGTTTTATGGAGTCGTCTATCAATGACGTTACAACATGTTTTACGATATTATTATGTGAATATTTATGTATTGGACTTGTTATTGTTTCGAGGCTTGCTGTATTGGCCTGAGGCATAATTTTTGGTGTATAAATGAAACACGTCTTCCAAACGGCAGTTTATATTAAGTTTATATTCATCATAACTTTGGATCTAAAATCCATAAACATCCTGAAACCCTGTATCTCAGACGAGACAAATCAAATTGGCCGAGTTGACAAAGAGAGGTATCATAATATTAAGTCTAATAACAGAGATGTTAATAAATAATTCTAATTATGTGACGTTTGAGCACCACAAAAAATTGACCATAATATGAGCAACCCACGGTCAGATAAGAAATAATATTTACCCGTAACTCTGCTCGAGACCGTGCATAGTATTTCCTAACTGAATAAGGGTCTGAATGTGGTTTACAGAATAGAGAATAATGGCTAAAAAAATTAATGAATAGAGAAAAATGAGAAAAAAATAAAGAATAGAGAATAATAGGGTGCAGCAGAAAAAAAGAATAACTGAAAAATAAAAGAATTAGGTAATGAAATATTGATTACAGAAATGGACCATGTACAGAATAAAGAAATCATGTAATAACAAATAAATCTAATTGTAAAATGATGTTCATGCGACATGAAAATTTTACAGAATAAGCATTACTATTAAAGATAAAGAAAAATGCCCCTCAAAAATTAAAGAATACAAAAACGAAGGACCCTCCATCCAGACCCTCCTGAATTGTAATAGTGACATTTAGCAAATTAATCTCTACTTTCATGTTTGAAAATAATAATTATCTATAACTTATGAGCTTATTCAATTCTTAATTGTCGTCGGGAAGTTGTGTCTGTTCTAGAAGCACATTGATTTAATGTTAACTTGTTTCCCCGGAAATAATATTACGTAATGATTTGTTTACCTAATTCACTATTTGGTTTGCCTTGAATTATGTTTGTTCAAACTTGACAACTTGTGTTAGACACTTAGTATGACTAATCATGGACTTGTTAAAAAATATTGGCTATAGTAAATATAAAATTCATGATTAGTTTGCTTTGCAAATGTCAAATCTGAGTAAATATTAGCATTCCTGATATCCGGAATTGTTGATGAGATTTCAGTCGTTGTCAAGTACTAGTATTGTATTCAATGTCTTGTCGTATAACAACATAGGAGGGGGGCAATAGAATCGAGACCAAGAGCAAGTCATTCAAAATCACATAAAAAATCTTACAAGACAGACTTAATGTTTTGAATTCGCGATGAAAAAAACCAAAACATAACTTATATGTATGTGATTAACTTGCTGCAATGGTCATGTACACATTAACCCATATAGTTTGCTCTAGACTCATCCTTGTACCTTTATATAAATAAGGAATATTGTGTTTTTGTTGTTGTGGGATGTATAAATACCCTGCCACGCCCGGTCTGTGTTTTTGTTACTTCTTTTGCTTTGTATCGATCTGATGAGTTAAGCCCATTTCAACTTATTTTTATAGTTTGTTCATATGTTGTGCTGTTACACCACTGTCCAAAGTTAGGGGAGGGTTGAGCGCCCGCAAACATGTTTAATCCCGCCACATTCTATATGTGCCTGTCCGAAGTCAGGAGTCTTTAATTGAGCTGTTGTTGTTTATTACTGTTTCTCATATTTGTTTTTCGTTTATTGTTTTGTATAGTTTGTTCTTGTGTTGTGCTGTTGCACCATTGTCCCAGGTTAGGCGAGGGTTGGGGCCTTCAAATATGTTTCACCCAACAACATTCTGTATGTGCCTGTCCCAAGTCAGGAGCCTGTAATTCAGTAGTTGTCGTTTGTTGCTGTATATCATATATGTTTTTCGTTCATTGTTTTGTACATAAATCAGGCCGTTAGTTTTCTCGTTTGAATTGTTTTATATTTGTCATTTCGGGGCTTTTTATAGCTGACTTTGCGGTATGGGTTTTGCGCATTGTTAAAGGCCATACGGTGACCTATAGTTGTTAAGTTCTATGTCATTTGGTCTCTGGTGGAGTGCTGTCTCATTGGCAATTATACCACATCTTCTTATTTTTTATTCTGATGCACTCGGGCATTTCATTTATTCCATTTCATTTTTTTTTTCAATAAATCAATTTTCTATAAATATCCATTCATCAAAAGAATTATGTCCTCCAAAACACTGTTACAATAATACTTCAGTTTGTCAAATCTAGATTTTGTACTGGTTTTTTTTGCACTCTACAGTGTGATTGTCGGGCTAAATTATGACAGTAAATGTTTGATTTCGTTGCCAGATTTATTTTATTGATATTACTTCATGGCTTTGTACTTCAATTCACAGTTTTGGCGTGATCGTCAGTTTTCAAAGAATTCCATACACACTCTTGCTAGGGGCCGTCTTAAAATTGCAGTGAGGTGAGAGTTTGATTGCTCCGTGCTGCAGGCTTCACTGTGACTTTGAGATGAAGAACAGCAATAAAAGCACAGTTCCTTTGCTTTTTGTGTTTTTTTGCTGTGTATATACTGATTTTGTGTCATGGATCGATACCCCGTATCCTTTCTTTTCTATAATATTTATTATACATATACAGGTGTACTGCGTATACTACAAATATGTTTTCAAGTTGCAGCCAAATCAACAACAAAGTTGTAATTCTTCTTGAAATATTCAAACTAGTTCTAACAAAATATATGGTAAGATATATATATCGTTCTGAGGCACATCATTGAGTCACAATTTCGTCTGTAAAATGCCTTTCATCAAAGTACCATAACACCCTCAATGATAAATAATCTCAAGGGTTGACGTTCCCATCCAACATGCTAAAGGGAGTCGTCCGTTTGGCTGTTGGTGGATGTATAAATACACTGCCACGTCCGGTCGGAGTGCGTTTGGTTGTGAGGGATGTATAAATACGTAGCCACATCCGTTCGGAATGCGTTTGTCTTTAAAGGAACTCCAAACTGGAAAACTGTTATTTCTAAGGATTCAGTATGAACCTTGTCACCTTTTGGTTTCATAATTTTTTTGGATCGTATGCTGCAGCCAATGTTTTCATCAAGCTTACAGGTAAAACAAAAAGGCACAAAATCATCGTTTTTGACAACATCTCCAACTTCTTATTTTTATATTCGGAGGTTATATGGATAGTTACTTAGATGGCGTCTAGACTAAATACACACGAAATGCTGATACATATTAAAAATGTTTAATGTTTTCTAACTTTAGGGAGATATTGTATACGTCAAAGAAATATCTACAAAAGGGTTTGAAGTTTCAGGGAAGATGTTGGCGCAATTTAGAACTGTAAGTAGATACAGTGTGAAGAGAAGAATAACAGACTGTTTTCTTGGATAAGATTTACATTATGTATTTGTTAAATTTTGAAGTATGAGCCGTGTGGAGTCATTTATTATAATACAAGTATTTGGTCATCAATTTAATAAAAGCTTTGTGTAGCAACATAGGTTGCATCAAATGCTTTTAATTTCCATTCTGTAAAGTTGTTAAGTATTCAGTAGAAAAATATCTGAAACCATAAAGAAATCTCTTTTTTAAAGACAACAGCTAATGATAAAAATCATACATGTGTAATGAAATATAAAATGACATGCTTCAGTAAATTACGATTTATATTTACGATATGTTGCTTATGAAACAAAATGTGTGTTCATGATTTAATTAACAAGCCAATATATGTTATGTATTTATTTGTTAACGAAGCCTCCGTCCCAAACTCGCGTTTTCCAAAAAAATCAAATATTCACCGAGAATTTATTCCAATTACCGTTGATTACAAGTAAGTTTGTACTTTTTGGTTTAGTCTATAAAAAAGGCCTTTTAGATTACAATTTACAATAAAAAATAAGAAGATGTGGTATGACTGCCAATGAGACAACTCTCCACCAGAGACCAAATGACATAAAAGTAAGTCTAATTGAAATATATGATTGAAACATACAATGTTTGCATACAATTCTTGCAGAGGAAATTGAACTTAGTACATGTTATTTTAAATAATGTTTTTCAGCTTCGTGAAATAAGACACGAAAATGTGAATCCGATGTATGGCATTCTTATTGATCCAACATGTTATGCTGTTGTTTCAGAATATTGTAATAGGGGAAGCTTACAGGTACAGTTAGATCAAACTTCAAGATTTTATTAAAGAATAAGAAATACGCAGTTGCTTATTGCTAATTGAAAAAAGTTTATGACATTAATTTCCTGTACCAAGTCAGGAATATGACAGTTTCATTCGTTAGATATGTTTGAGCTTTTGATTTTGCCATTTGATAAGGGACTTTACGTTTTAGATTTTCCTTGGAGTTTGGTATTTTTGTTATTTTACATTTTCCTTTTTACTGCACACAAGTCGATTGTATTCTTTGAACAAGACTTAAAAAAATAATGAAATAAAAATTTTAAAAGACATATGATTATATATCTACTGCATCCGTCTCTAGTATATATACATATTTATGTTTCTTTCGATTGTTTGAATGGATAACTAACTTAAGTCACGTTTAAACAGGAATTATGTACTAAGATTCAGATTTATAAAAAAGCAACAACATACTTGTTAATCAAAATAATGAGTTCTTTTTATTTTTGTCATGAGAATGTTGGCAATTGTATTCAGATTTTAAATTAAACCATTTAATATATTGAATTAAAAAAATATCATTTAGATTATAAAATCTAAATGATATTTTTTTTTACAAAATACTCTTCAGCGATCTGGCATTATCGTAACATGACATCATTATTCGATTCCCACCAACAACGATAGCTGAAATTGAACTTAAACGAAGTAGCCATTACTCTTAGAAAGCAAGTTATAAAACTTACAGTTTTAAAGTCACCCAACTGAGTTATCGTATCAACGTTTATTTCCTGTAGAAATAAAGAAGCGTGCTGTGTGGACAAAAAAGTAGTGAAGTTATATCTTTGTTTAAACACTTCACTAAATACCTTTGAAAAGATTGTTTATTTATGCATTTCATATTTAGCAAAAAGCACGTCTTTGGTGGTATAATTTCAATCAGTAATTCTATTATTTATCATATAAACCAGCAGTCGTTATTCATTGCAAGTTTTTTTTTTACTTATAGGATGTGATCAAAAGTGCGAACATCAAACTGGACTGGGATTTTAAAGTGTCCTTATTAACAGACCTAGTAAGGGTAAGACTGGTTTAATTAATCCATAATAAGTAAGACAAATTCAATAATTGATACTATTTTTGTCCATATTGATTAACCCATTGATGTATAATCTCCAAGTCTAGATAAGTTACACAACACTACGTTCTCTGTCACATAACATTGCATATTCTCGATACTAGATTCTCAATGGCATGAAAATTCTCTATTAAGTAACTCATTCTCTACACTATTTCATGACACTGCATTTCCTTTAAATGACACTACATTCTCTATGACACGAAGATCCTCTATCACATAACACTACATTCTCCATAACATTTTTATCAATAGTTTCTCTATTAAATGACCCTGTATTATTACTTAATGCTACATTTATATCAATCGACACTACATTCTCTATCAATCGACGCTACATTCAAATGCACATGACATTACAGTGTGTACTAAACAACACTGCATTCTTTATGACATGACGCTGAATTCTCTGAAACATGATACCATATTTTCTGTTATATGACACTTAATTCTATATAAAATGACAATGCATTCTTTATTAAACGACACTGCATTAACTATGACATGATGCTGAATTTTCTAAAACATCACACTGTATTCTCTGTTATTTGACACTTAATTCTCTACTACATGAAATTGCATTCTCAATAACATGACCCTGCATTCACAATAATTTGACACTCATTCTCAATAATATGACCCTGCGTTCTTTATTATATAACAGGGTATTTTCTATGACATGACTGTACATTCTGTTTTACATGAATCTGCACTCTCTATTATATAACACTGCATTTTCTATTATATAACACTGCATTCACAATAATTTGACACTCATTCTCAATAATATGATCCTACATTCTTTATAATATTACAGTGCATTCTATATGAAATGTCACTGCATTCTGTTTTACATGAAACTGCAATCTCTATTTGATAACACTGCATTCTCTATGACTGCATTCTCTCTTATATAACACTGCAATGTCTATAATATAACACTGTATTCTCTATAAAACGACACTGCATTCTCTATTATATAACACTACATTCTCTATGACATGACACTGTATTCTCGGATATATAACACTGCCTTTTCTAAGACATGACACTGCACTCTCTTTTATATAACACTGCATTCTCTATGATATGACACTGCAGTCTCTTTCATAAGACACTGCATTCTATATTATATAACACTACATTCTCTATGACATGACACTGTATTCTCGATTATATAACACTGCCTTTTCTAAGACATGACACTGCACTCTCTTTTATATAACACTGCATTCTCTATGAAATGACACTGCAGTCTCTTTCATAAGACACTGCATTCTCTATTATGAGGGTTTCTTATCGTCGAGTTGCAAGTGTGAGTTGAAAAGGCCGAGGTGCGAGTTACAAAAGTCGAGTTGCAAGTTAAGAAAGTCGAGTTGGTAGTTACGAAAGTCGAGTTGCGAGTTACGAAAGTCGAGTTGCGAGTTACGAAGGTCGAGTTGCGAGGTACGAAGGTCGAGTTGCAATTTACGAAGGTTGAGTTGCAAGTTACAAAAATATTATGTTTCTCTAAATTCTTAAGAATTATATATATATAAACGGTCGTATATATAAACGGTCGTGTCGTCTGATTTTTTAAACAGAATTTTCAGGTTTACTTCGCATTTAATAAACAAAGCATAAATGTATCCGAACTTAGTTATACACTGCATGAGGAAGGGTCCCGGTATTTTGATTGCAGAATTTGAAAGAGTTACTAGTATGTGATACTTAATCATAAGAGTCTATATGTTGCAAAGTCACGCACGCTTAAATTATTTCTTTCATAAGAGCGACATTGTTCATTTTCTAAAATAAAACAGGATATACTGAAGATATAAGACAACATGTATACCGTACTGAACAAATCAAGCATAAGAAAATAAATCATATAGACAAATGAAATATACTTGCAAATTATCGACATCTCACAGAATATGGCACTGTGTTAGGCCTAAAGTAAATACTTATCAAAGGTACCAGGCTTATAATATTTTCTACGCCAGACGCGCGTTTCGTCTATACAAACTCATCAGTGACATTTGAATAAAGGACATTCATTAGCATACCAAGTGCTAACTCTTCGTATTTCGCAAAGGTTTAGGGTGATATAGGCACAATTGCACATTTAACTTAGGAAAATATCTCATGAATTAGTCAGAAATATGACATGCTATGTGTTTTTTGTGATTAATTAAATAGTTTTGAACTGTGTTAACTTTGTGATTCAACCCCAAGCGGAGGGTGCATATATATACCAAATAGTTAATGAATACTACAACGCAAAATATGCATGCTATAGATGTATTTCTATCGCATTATGGTAACTTCCTGGCATAGGAGATCATAATATGGATTTTTTTAATATGGAAAGACGTTATTCTACAATAAGCTATGCCGCTGTTACACAAAATAAAGGAACAGTTTAAAGGAATGTTATGGCGTGTTTTTTTACGGTATGAGCACGGAAGCCTTGTCTGTCACAAGTTTACTTTTTTACCTGCATGCAGCCTTGATACAAATGTTGTAGTTTCAGATATCAGCTGGGTATTGTACATTTTTCTAAAAACAAATGTGCTTCCTTTTCATTTTAATATCATGCATAGCCTATCACGGGAGCACCTGAAAAAAGGTTTACCTGGGTAAGTATGGCATCAAGTTGTACTTTTCAAATAACTACTGCACTTTTTTTCATATTGATGTAAAAATGTTTTGACGTTTTATACAGACAATTTAAACTTTATTTAATCAATTTCCCACCTACTGCACAATGAGTTTCGTGTCAAAAAAAGGTAAAAGAGTTATATTTGTCAGCATGTTATTCCTAAATTAACTTGATTGATTTTGGTATGATTAACCCGTTTTTTAGAAAGAAGTTACATATTCCAAAACTGCGTCTTTTGTCTCTTTTACAAAAGTATCTTTGACAGCTACATGTATAGAATAAAGAATGGAAACGGGGAATGTGTCAAAGAGACAAAAACCCAACCAAAATATACAAGTCAACCCAAGGCCACCAATGGGTCTTCAACACAGCGAGAAATCCCACACCCAGAGGCAGCCCCGAGCAGGCCCGACACACAGTGTACACTAGATGAAGAAAATGGACGCCATTCTATGCTCCGAAACATATAGATGAACCAAAATTAAAAAATATACAACATAACACTGCATTCTCTATTATATACCACTGCATTATCTATTATATAACACTTAATTCTCTATTATATAACACTGCATTCTCTATAATATGACACCACATTCTCTTTGACATGACAATGCATTCTGATTTACATGACACTGACTTCTCTATCATATGACACTGCTTTCTCTTTTGTATAACACTGCCTTTTCTATGATATGACACTGCATTTTCTCTTATATAACACTGTGTTCTCTTTGACATTACACTGCATTCTCTATGACATTACAATGTATTCTGTTTTACATGACACTGTATTTTCTCTTATATAACACTGTATTCTCTATGACATTACACTGCATTCTCTATGACATTACACTGCATTCTCTTTGACATGACAACGCATTCTGTTTTACATGACACTGTATTTTCTATTATAAACACTGCATTCTCTATGACATGACACTGCATTCTCTTTGACATGAAAACGCATTCTGTTTTGCATGACACTGCATTTTCTCTTATATAACTGCATTCTCTAAGACGTAACACTGCATTTTCTATTATGACACTGTATTTTGTATTATAATACTACATTTTCTATTATGACACTGCATTTTCTATTATGTCACTACATTTTCTGTGTCATTTTCTATTATGTCACTACATTTTCTATGTCATGACACTGCATTTTCCATGACATGACACTGCAATATTTATTAAATAATACTGCATTTTGTCTATGACATGACACTGCATTCTCTATTATATAACACTGCATATTCTACGACATGACACTGCATACTCTATTATATAACACTGTCTTTTCTATGACATGACACTGCATTCTGTTTTATATAACACTGCATTCTCTATGACAAGACACTGCATTCTCTATTATATAACACAGTCTTTTCTATGACATGACACTGCATTCTGTATTATATAACACTGCATTCTCTATGAAATGACACTGCATTCTCTTTCATATGATACTGCATTCTCTATTATATAACACTGCATTCTCTATGACATGACACTGCATTCTCTATTATATAACACTGCATTCTTTATAATATAACACCACATTCTCTTTGACATGACAATGCATTCTGATTTACATGACACTTTTATTTTCTATTATATAACTGCATTCTGTATGACATGACACTGCATTCTCTATCAGATGAGACTGCATTTTCTATTATTACACCACATTTTCTGTGTCATGACACTGTATTTTTTTTATTATATGACACGGTTTTCTGTATTACATAAAACTGAATTATCTATGACATGAAATTGCATTCTCTATTATATAACACTGCAATGTCTATGATATGACACTGCATTGTCTATTTTATGACACTGCATTCTATATGACATGATACTGCATTCTTTATTATACGACAGTGTATTCTATATGACATGACACTGCATTCTCTATAACATGACCCTGCATTCTCTTTTATAAAACACTTCATTCTCTGTGACATGAAACTGCATTTCCTATTAAATAACACTGCATTCTTTATGATACGACACTTCATTCTCTATTATATAACACTGCATTCTCTAATACGTGACACTGCATTTTTTATTATATAACACTGCATTCGCTATGACCTGCATTCTCTTTTATACAACACTGCATTCTCTATGACATGAAACTATATTTCCTATTATATAACACACTGCATTCTTTATGACATGACACTGTATTCTCTATTATATAAAACTGCATTTTTATGACATGACCCTGTATTCTTTATTATATAACATTGCATTTCATATGATATGACACTGCATTCTCTATTATATAACACTGCAATCTCTATTATATAACACTGCATCCTCTATTATATAACACTGCATTCTATATTATATAACACTGCAATATCTATGTTATAACACATCATCCTTTATTATAAAACACTGCATTCTCTATTGTATAACACTGCACTCTCTATGACATGACACTGCATTCTCTATTCATATACGTTACTAAAGCAACTACTAATAAAATAATTAAGATATAAGTTTGTTTTTCATCATGCGGACCTCGAGGAAAATAACCTTTCCTGCATTTAATAATTTGGGATATTCATTTTTCATGAATGCCATAGTTGTATATTATATGACACTGCATTCTATATTACACGACAATGCATTTTCTATGACAAATGTACATGACACTGCATTATCTATGACAAATGTACATGACATTACATTCTCTATTACATGACACTGCATTCGCTATTAAAAATGTACACGACTCTGCATTATCTATGACAAATGTACACGACGCTGCATTCTCTACTACATGACACTGCATTATCTAAGAAAAATGAACATGACACTGACTATCTATGGCAAATTTACACGACATTACATTCTCTATTACATGACACTTAATTCGCAATGAAAATGTGCACATGTACATGACATTATATACCAAATGTACACGACACTGCATTCTCTGTTATATGACAATACATTCTCTTACACCTGAAATTGCACTCTCTAATACACGACCCTGCATTTTCTTTGACGAATGTACCCGACACTAAATTTTCTATAACAAATGCATATGACACTACATTATCTATTAGATGCCACCATATTCTCTAATACATGACACTACATTCTTTATTACATGACACTGCATTCTCTTGTACATGAAACTGCACTCTCAAATACACGATTCTGCACTCTCTATGAAAATTGCACCTGGCACTACATTCTATATAACAAATGTACATGATACTACATTCTCTGTTGCCTAACATTACATTCTCTATCACATGACACTATACATTCTCTAATACATGACACTATACATTCTCTAATACATGACACTTTACATTCTCTAAGACATGACGCTACATTCCTTATTACATGACACCATACATTCTCTAGTACATGACACTATACATTCTCTAATATATGACGCTATACATTCTCTAATACATGACACTATACATTCTCTAAGACATGACGCTACATTCCTTTTTACAAAACACTATACATTCTCTAATACATGACGCTATACATTCTATAATACATGACACTAAACATTTTCTAAAACATGACGCTATACATTCCCTTATACATGACACTATACATTCTCTAATACATGACGCTACATTCTCTATTACATGACACTGCTTTCACAAGTAACACTATACATTCTCTAATACATGACACTATACATTCTCTACGACATGATACTATACATTCTCTAATACATGACACTATACATTATCTAATACATGACACTATACATTCTCTAAGACATGATACTATACATTCTCTTATACATGACACTATACATTATCTATTACATGAAACTATACATTCTCTAATACATGACACTATACATTCTCTAATACATGACGCTACATTCTCTATTACATGACACTGCTTTTTCTAGTAACAGAAGATTGAAAATGATTTGTATCATCTAAATATAAAATTTTCGGCCTATCGCGGATACCGAGTCGGATTGAAACTACAATTCGTCGGTTTTTTTCTCTATTGCAGATAACTGCTTACTTTTAGTATACGAGGAAAGTTGAATTATATATCAAGACAAAATATTCCTTGAAGTATTCACCAGAGAAAAATGTAAATTACAGAAATTGAAACGCCTTATAATAGTAATAACACCAAAAGTTCACAATGTTCATTCATCAAAGCAAGACTTAACAAACATATTATCAATCCAAATGCAGACAATAAGATGACATGATGATAAGATAAGACTTTGTAAAATCATCGCCGTGAGTTTGAAAACAAAGGTAGAGCATGCGTGATATTTATGATTCCTTACTTTGTATAGACATACAACTTTATACAACTTCAGATACAACCATGGAACTCACGTCATAAAACCAAAGATTTTTGTATCATCTACATGATACATGTAACATAATAAATTTTTGTAGAAATGTTTTTAAAATATTAAGCAAGTTTTCACAAATAATTTCACGAGGATATTATTGCAGGGATTACGATTTATTCAAAATAGTGCTGTACGATATCATGGTAACTTAAAATCCAGGAACTGTGTAATCGACAGTAGATGGGTGCTAAAATTAACAGATTTCGGCTTAAAGGAAAAGTTCAGAGCCAATATCGAGCCGGAATTGGCAGGTATTATTCTAATTACAAATATTATCTGAATAAATTACGCTCAATATTTCATGCTGTGTGTGTGAAAAGTTTTTAAAAAGTAGTTATACCTCCACTGAAAGAATGTGTATACTGGTTTACATCCGTCCATCTTTCAGTAACCGATGATATTTCTGTTGGATTTTTCTCAGCAACTTAGTAAGAGCTTATTATAGATATTTATAGATGGTTCAAAACTTCATTTTGACAGATTTTGGCCAATTTGTATAATTTTCAAAAATTCATAAAAACACTATATTACTTAACTAAAGCCATTTTATTTGCAGTATATCTATGTCTTACAGATATATATTGATTATTTTTTGTTAATGATATGCATAGATGCATAATTTGACCAAAATATGTCTATTTTTAAACATTGTCTTCAATGCAAAATATAGTGTGAATATCATTTTGATTTGAAGGAAATATGTAAAATGGTTTATCTTTTTATTATATTACTATTGTATTCCATCAAGTTTTAATAACTTTCTGATTTTGACACTGTTAGTCAAACAAATACAGGACAAGGTGCAATAAGTTATTCCTTCTTTGCACTACTTCTTTCTTGTTATAATTTATCCGTAAATGTGCCTAATTTATGGAAGTTACCATTTTGTTCATAACACCTTTAAATGCTAGAAAATTAGTACAAAACAGAATCCTCCTAGTGCAAATCTGGGCTCTCGGTCGTAAAACTTGACTCAGTATTCGGAGTAAATAATTTGTGATCGAAACTTAACAAAGTTTTTGGATATCTCAATTTCTACTAGTAGATATTTGAATTGAATTTCAATTTATACTAGGAGGATCCTGGATCCTGGATCCTACTAAATTCCAAGCGTGCTGTAACATATATACCGATTGCGGGGGATAACTAACCTGGCTTTTTTTTTGTTACTAGTTTTTCTGATACCTGTATATACCGAATGTTGGGATATAGTTAGTGAACACTTAGTTTTTATTAATGGTCAGACTATCTAACTATTTTTGTTAAGAATACTTTTGAACAGCGAGTTAATAGTTCTTTGTTCTATAATGCAGATCTTCTTTGGACAGCTCCGGAACATCTAAGAGAACCAGGTTATTGTATGAAAGGCTCTGAAAAAGGCGATATGTATAGTTTTGCTATAGTAACTCAGGAATTAATACTTAGAATGAGTCCATTTGGAATGATAGATTTAAAACGAGAAGGTATGCATGTATGTTAAATGTAATTCAATTGCTTATCATATTTCAATCTAAGAAGCAAAACGGGTCCTTGTATGAAATGGCCAAACCGCATGAGGAACTCTTTATTAGAGGAAAATCTTACATTTTACAAGCTAAGAAGCAAAACGGGTCCTTGTATGTATGAAATAGCCAAACCGCTTGAGGGCAGCTATGTTAGAGGAAAATCGTACATCAATACTTGCATGCATTGTCAAAAATCAGATGCGACACTTATTTGAATAAGAAGAACTAACGAAGCGTGAATGGGTGTATCGACAAGATATGCATCTTTTGTTTTGCATGCATAAATATTTCGATATTCGTTATTGTTGTGAACATATCTGTCAATAAATAAAAATGGTCTAAGCTGGTTTACATGGGTTTTCACAAAATAGTGCGTGTATTTTGCCTCTCACTTTTGTTTACCGCTGCAAAATGTAATCGTTTATTTATATATATATAACGTTACAGTACTAATACCCAAACTGCACCGAGTACCAAATTGGCATCTATTTTGCAACAAAAAGCAGACGTCACGATTATTTTTGCCTTTTGTTCCACACTGTACATAAGATTGAACTATTTATACTCAAAAAACGAATTCGGTGACCCCTATAAATTTAATATCAACAAAACCAAAAATTTCAGTAGCAATGATATATCATTTAAAAAAAAAATATCGTAAGACAGGATTTCGAGAAAAGTTAATTTTAAGTCAAAATTGATGAACTTTTCACGATATTTACGTGTATTTTATACATTTTGTACTTCTATTTTCCGAATATTTTATTTGCTATATCTCAGAAAGTATAAAAGTTAAATATATATATATAACTGTCTCGATGTTCATTTGCAGTTCCTCAGGCTCTAGTTGTATGCAAAATTTAATAAAATTCAGCAAGATCATCCATTTACTTACCTGTTACCTTAACAAGCAAAAGTGTGATACAGTGTGATACAGTGTTTTTTACCTTCTATGAAATTATAATATTACTTCCAGCTTCCATATAACTCTAAAAACAGCTTCAACGTCTTGAAACTTACAACACCTGGCCGTTCATTGTGTATATTAAACTATTCTCGGTTTTATGTTAAAACTTTTGCTGCAGTATCTGCTTATACTTGACAGAAATAATAAAGAAATTGAAGAAACCTCCACCGTTACTGCGACCATCCGTATCTCCACAGGCAGCGCCGCCACAATATATACAATTGATGAAGTCCTGCTGGGCAGAAAATCCAGACCTGCGGCCTTCCATTGAAGAAGTTTATCATCAATATAAAACAATCTCAGGGGGAAAGTCAGTATTTTTTGCAGATTTTATATATCAAAACTATGTACCAAATTAATCCATTTATAACCACTATCGAGCCAGAGACAGCCTATTAATTCAAAAAATAAAATTCATGCTATCATTTTTTAAAATTATTGAACAACAGGGATCCCACCAAAAACCAGGGGTTAACTCAGGTACTCCGGAAGTTGCTGCTTCATTAGTGATACCCGTTTGTTAAAATACATTGATCGAGTCATATCCAAATAATAGGCATTTTACAAATTTAGGATGGATAAAAATCTTTTGTCTTAACCCTAAGACATCACCAAATGCGAAACCCATACAATTAATTATTTCTGGTCACTTTTTTTGCAGTATCTCTCAAATCCAAAAAATCTAAACTTTTGAAACAAACGCTTACATTCCCCTTACAATATTTAAAACATCTCTTACATTTAAAATCTGGGCAAAAAACATTCATTACCAAAAAATGTATTCATCAGATCAAGCATATTGCTATTACCCTTCGCCACCGCGGTAAGGTATAAACATGATAAATTGTTTTTCAATGGGGAAAAAAAGGGAAACACAAAAGGAGTTAGTTTGGTAAGTACCATATTTGGCCCCGATTATTAAGTTCAATGTTTCAAGACAAAACATGTTTTAAGTTGATTTTAAGACATGTGAAAAAGTTAGATAAAACTATTTTTGTCAAAAAATTATTTTAAAGCGTTGATTTTTATATCCCAAATGGTCCAAAATTAGAAATGTTTGCAAAAGTCGTACGGATTTCAACCAAATTAAGGCCTAAGAAAAATAGAGCGCATGTGTCGTCAAACTAATAATTCAAATCAGATATATAAAATGTTAAAACAAACATTATATGAAAAGATCTTTTTTGTCGACGCATGCACTCTATGTTTCCTGTCCAAAAAAAATATGGAAATTTACCCGTTTTCATTGAATTGTCGTTGGAAAAATCAAAATGAGTGCTATTTGTGACGCCATAAAGTGAACGCAAGTACATAAATTTTCAACAAAAAGACATATTTTCTATCTAGACATTATATTAGCTAGGATTCATTGTGATACAGGTCAATAAATCCTAATTTGAAATTATAGCTAGAAATAGGGGCCTTTTTAGGACCTTATCGAACCTTCTCCTTTATAAATGAGAAAAATCATGACACTAAATTACGTAAGACATTTGTTGCATCTTATTTTATGTTCAGGCACTTTAAGTTTAAAATCACTTTTTATTCAGAAAGTTGATGTATCATATGGAAAGTCTCTTAATTGTCTTTGAAAATTAATTACATTGGTCATTTGAGAAAAACTAAAATATCTTCAGAAAGAAAAATTGTATGTAAATGGTACCGTTGAAATTAATTGTTATTCTATGTAATCACCAGAAATTAAACCTTTAGATAAAAGCTAAAGAGTACGATAATTTTTCCATTTGGAAAATTATTAAGTTAAATAACGACCTGTTTGTCCTGTCTACATACAATCAATTAATTACGACCAGGAAGTGAATTAGATTAAGGTAAAAGTTTTAGATCAGGTTATCCCACGCTATTTTCATCGTATGAATAAGTTAACAGTAATTTGTAAATTCGTTTTTTTTTTTTCATTTACGCTATTTGTGCTTATACAAGTTCACTTATTGGTTGCTTTTTTCGTGCTTTTCGTAAAAAGTTGTATAGTCAGCGTACACGTCTCATATGAAATAAATAGGTGTGGTATGAATACCAATGAGACAAGTTGAATTATCCAACAGAGTCCAAATGATATGGATTTAAGCAATTATAGGTCACCGAGTGCCTTCAACAATGAGCAAAACCATACCATAATATGTAGCTATAAAGGGCAATGATATGACAAAACGTGAAATATTTCAAACGAAAAACCAACGGGTCTGATTTATGACAAAACAATAAACGAAAAACAGATAAAGCAGACATCAACCAACGATATCGACTAAACTACAGATATAACAGACAGTAACCAACGATATCGACTAAACCACAGGGGAATTCTTTGTTCTAAATAGGAACTGTTCATTCCTAGTTATAAAAGCACACATTTTTGGTGATACTAGGGATACTGAAAGAAAATAATCTTACTTTACCTTGATAATAAAATTGAGAATAGAAATGGGGAATATGTCAAAGAGACAACAACCCGACCAAAGAGCAGACAACAGCCGAAGGCCACCAATGGGTCTTCAACGCAGCGAGAAAATCCCGCACCCGGAGGTGGTCCTCAGCTGGCCCCTAAATAAAATTGTGTACTAGTTCAGTGAAAATGGAAACCTGAATTTAGATATTCAAGGTAAAGAAGTTGAAATTGAGTCAAAATGTAGATGTCATACTTAATGGTTTCTCTTCCTCTTTCATTCTGGCTTTTCTCTTTCTATCATCATTCACCTTTCTCTTCCTCTTTCACTCTGGCTTTTCTCTATCTATCATCATCCAGCTTGTATCGTAAACTCACTATCCTTTATTCTGTAGAAAACTCAACATAGTGGATTCTATGTTCCGAATGCTAGAGAAGTATTCAAATGATTTGGAAGACATTGTGAAAGAAAGAACACTGGAACTTGAAGAAGAGAAAAAGAAAACAGACCTTCTTTTATTTAGAATGTTACCACCGTAAGTCAACAAACAGATCAAGGATAAAAACGGCATAAGTAATGAGTTAAAAAAATACTTTGTTCAAAGTTTGGCAACTGTATTCGTCAGCTGATTCGTATGCAAATATCCAATATAATATAAAACAGCAGAGAGTATTAAGATGAAGATATGTCAGAAATGATTTTAACTACAATTTATATCCATGATCACACCTGTTTCTTCTGTGTGTATTAAAATTGTCTTTACATGATCCTCTTAAAATAAAAAAGTAAATTAATGTAATATTGATTTATTTGTTCATTCCATTTACTCCGTTGCCATGAAATTCAAATTTTTGTACCTGTAATTATATTTATATCATGATTTGCTTCACATTTAGTCACTCTAGAGCGGTGAGAATAATATGTTGATACTTACAACTTCCAAAGATTTTTAAGAGAAAAGTCATAAAGGCCTTCTCTACGTCCAATATCATAAAACATTTGACAAGCATACACTTTACACTATATTTAGCATACCTCATTCTAAACTAAAGGCAGATTGACGATTGTTGTCCAGCTTTTGTTTCATAAAAGATACACACATGTTGTTTAAAGACAGGAAAAATTATACTTTGTAAAATACACGAAGTTTTAAACAAAAACTACTCTGAAATTGACTTCATCAAGATTATATTATTGAGAGATGTTTGTTTCATTCGGATGATATATTTTTCAACAGTAGACATTCCCAGGAAACCAACTAAGGTTCTTTTCTCGCCTATGTATTTGTTTTTTGTTTAAGTCAAACTTCATAAAGGGGCTATACAAGAAAAAGAAAAATAAGATAGTACTATCCTTAATATCACGTTTCGCTATGTAGATGTTGTCCTCTCACTGAATAATTCCAAGTTTGTCGACTATGTTGATCGCGTCTATCCCATCGCACTTGAAATAACGAATACTACAGAAATAGTTATGTCTGCTTCATAACTTGACGTACATCAACATTTTGACCATGAGTGTCAGTTGAGAACTATTCCATTGTTAACTTCCCATTTTCTTGGAGCAACATTCCATCAGCACATGCATATGGAGTATATGTCTCCCAATGTATGCACTGTCATTTCCTATCATGATTTCCTTTATAAAGAATTGCTTCTTATAGGGAACCCAGTGAATCAAGACTCCTTAATAGTAAGGTTGGAGTGATCCCTTAAAAAAAATTACTGAGTCCATTATGATTTGTATTTATTTCAAAGCTGACCACTGATGTGATACACTTACAAGAAGTGATTACAATCGTTTTTGACATCAGCGTTTGCGACATATCACCGGATATTTAGTTGCAATGAACAACAAAACAGATTGTCGAGATAGGAACTGTTTGCCCTTTCAAAATTTCTGAGTTCATCCCCGTTTTTTGTGGGGTTCATGTTGCTCCATCTTAAAGTTGATGTATTTTGTTTTATGGTCTGTTGTTTGTATATTCGTCTTTATCCAAATCACAATATAGTGACGATTTCGACAACATCGTACCTATATCGGTAGTCACTTTATTCTTATCTTAACCCTTTGTGGAGACATGATAGATACAGTGTTCACCTCGAAATTTCGTTTTCTATATTAGTCTTTCATCTGCTCTAAATGTCGATATCGATATTCAAAATTATCCTCAGCTGATTTTTTTTTTTTATAAAATGGACTTTACACTTTTCCCATCTACTGAATTTGTCGCTATTGACAAAATCGCTTCGATACCGACGATATTGATTCGATATCGACATTTTCCAAAGTTTCTTGATGATTTGTTTCTCTATTCATTTCATTTTGTTTAGTTTTTGTACCTTGATTAAATTATAAAATTTAGCAATAATTAAGATACGATTTCTGATGAGACAACTTACCACCAGAGGATGTAAACAACTATAAGTCACCGTAAATGTTTCAACAATGAGCAACCCTAATACCGGCATGACAAAATGTCACATTTTTAAATGTGAAAGTTAACCAAAAGCATGACATTCATCAACCCACTACGTTTGTATGACTTAAGTTTAAGATTATAAATGATCAATGATGACTGAAATAGACAGTTAGAGAACAGTTTTAATGTACATGTATGTTAAAGGGCAAAACAAGCTCTCATCCCGTCTTTTTTTTCAGAACTGTTGCTGAAAGTTTGAAGACAGGCAAATCAGTAGAAGCTGAAATGTTTACAGAAGTGACAATTTACTTTAGTGATATTGTTGGATTTACGACAATCTCTGCCATGAGTAATCCATTGCAAGTGGTTACACTTTTGAATGATTTATACACCATGTTTGATTCTACTATAGACAACTATGATGTGTATAAGGTAATTTGAAAGATTCTACAATAGACAACTATGATGTGTATAAGGTAATTTGCAAGATTCTACTATGATAGACAACTATGATGTGTATAAGGTAATTTGAAAGATTCTACTATAGACAACTATGATGTGTATAAGGTAATTCGAAAGATTTTACTAGACAACTATGATATGTATACAAAAATTTACGACAAAAGAGATAACTTTTCATTCCCTTTTATTAATTTTCCTTTCTTTGACGGCGATGTTCCTTTGGCTCCATCATACGGTGTTTATATATCCCAACTCGTTCGTTATGCCCGTGTGTGTAGTGATGTCATAGATTTTAACGAACGTAATCAATGCATCACTGGTAAATTATTAAGTCAGGGATTTTGTTACCATAAATTACGTAAAACTTTTACTAAATTCTTTCATAGATACAAAGATTTGATTAGTAAATTTGGCTGTACCTGTAGAAAACTGATTAAAAACGGTATTTCACATCCTAAATTTTACGGTAATATTGTACTTAAAGCGCGGAAATCACTATGTGATCCATGTAAACTCATCGAACCTTTAAACAAACTTATTAGTAAAGGTTATCTTACCAATGTTGTAATTAGATCTTTAAATATAGTTTACATTGGCACTAATATCGATTTTGTAATCAGCAAATTAAAACATAACTAAATTTGTATTCTTTTCAAACGAGATGTATAAAGACACACCCACGTTCATTTTGATCTATAAAGAGGTTAACTCCTAACTATCCTACTACCTGTCGATACGTTTATTTTTGGCATTGCACAAGTCATGTCTTCTTTGACGTTAAAATACTAAATCCATGGGATGTGTTTTAGTTGATTTTAGTCACTGATGCATGATTTTTTTATTATTAATTGTTTTTGGCTTTTAACTAGCTGTCAGTAACTGCAAGTACTCTCAAATCGTACTTTCTTGTTTATTTGACCTGTTGATACTAAATGTAATGCTTTTTTGTTATTTAATGTTTACTTATTGATGGTTATATCTGGTCTATATACTTTGATAAGTGTTTGGTATTACTATAAATTTTCACTTCTTCGTTCTATGAACATCAAAATTATTTATTTTGTAAGAATATTTCCTTTCCCAATTTGAACTGTACACGTATACCTAACAACAAAATTATTTTCATTTACCTGTGTTTATAGTAATTGCAAATGGCTGATTTTTTTGTTCAAGCATATTGTTTTTCTTAAATTGGTTAACATTTCACAGCGGTATAACATGCTACTTTAATTATTCTTCCCTTAGTTTATTTATTTTGTATTTACATTGTATCATAGATCAAATTTATTTGTTCAGTGTATGTTCACTGGTGTTAATATGTCTTTTGATTGAGTTAAGCCAATTGATATTTTATAGTGTGTCTTTCTATGTTGTGATGTTACACTATTGCTTGAGATAAGGGTGAAGGTTTGGTACCATTAAAACGTTAAAACCCGCTGCAATTGTTTGCACCTGTTCTAAGTCAGGTTTCTGATGTTCAGTAGTTGTCGTTTGTTGATGTGGTTCTTGAGTGTTTCTCGTTTTTTATATAGATTAGACCGTTGGTTTTCCCGTTTGAATGGTTTTACACTAGTAATTTTCGGGACCCTTTATAGCTTGCTGTTCGGTGTGAGCCAAAGCTCCGTGTTGAAAACCGTACTTTGACCTATGATGGTCTACTTTTATAAATTTGGACTTGGATGGAGAGTTGTCTCATTGGCACTCATACCACATCTTTTTATTTCTATATAAGATAATTTGAAACATTCTACAATAGATAACTATGATGTGTATAAGGTAATTTGAAAGATTCTACTATAGACAACTATGATGTGTATAAGGTAATTCGAAAGATTCTACTACACAACTATGATGTGTTTACGGTAATTTGAAAGATTCTACTATAGACAACTATGCTATGAATAAGGTAATTTTAAAGATTCGACAATAAACAACTTTGATGTGTATAAGGTAATTTGAAAGATTCGACAATAGACAACTATGATGTGTATAAGGTAATTTGAAAGATTCTACTATAGACAGCTATGATATGAATAAGGTAATTTGAAAGATTCGACAATTAACAACTTTGATGTGTATAAGGTAATTTGAAAGATTCTACTATAGACAACTATGGTGTGTATAAGGTAATTTGCAAGATTCGACAATAGACAACTATGATGTGTATTAGGTAATTTGCAAGATTCGACAATAGACAACTATGGTATGTATAATGTAATTTGAAAGATTCTACTATAGACAACTATGACGTGTATAAGGTAATTCGAAAGATTTTTCTAGACAACTATGATATGTATAAGGTAATTTGAAAGATTCGACAATAGACAACTATGATGTGTGTAAGGTAATTTGAAAGATTATACTATAGACAACTATGATGTGTATAAGGTAATTTGAAATACATTTCATAGAGGTGCCTGAAAAAATGCCATAAGTACAACATATTTTATTCATAATGTAATTGTAAGAAATACTTTTAATGTATTTGTCTTTGGCGATTGTATGTGTTTCAAATCAAGATTTTCTCCCATTTAAAAGAAATAACATCAGCGAGGTAAATAATACATATATGTCATCTATGTTGCGTCACCGATTACCGACGCATTATATGGCATATATATGTTTGATAAGTCGGTACCTACGTCAAGTTTAACCTCTGTTTCTTTCAAACGCTTTTAAAATTTTAATTTATTACTTTTAATTAGAATTTGTTATATCTATAAACTGTTTGATGTGTTCTATGTACATGTAAAGTTTTGTTGAGAAGAATGGTGCATGCTCATTCTGTCCATGAAACTAACATTTGTCTTTTCCTTTGCATCCAAATCAATACATATGCTACACAGGTTCTAGAAATAATCAGAGATATTTGATCTCTTACAAGCTCTATTGGTGTTTGCATTTTATCTTAAAAAATATAGTTATACATGCCTGAATGATAAATTTGCCGTACAGCATTAGTACTGTGTTATGACCATTACTGAGAGCAGCAGCTTGTGGAACCATTATAGAGTTATATCGATTAATATAGATTCATAATATTAGTCAATGAATTTTATTATATGTCAGGAAATTGGTACAATGTTTGTAGGAAAACATTAAGACTTGACGAAAGTCTCAATTCGTTCGTCTAAATCTCAGGAATCGATTAAGAGGACAAATCAAGGTAACAAATAAAAAAAACTGAGGGAATGTCATGAACTCCAAAATGAGTCGACAAGGTAAGAGATTCCTGCTATGCATGCATCAGCTGCCGCACGAATTCACATTATGTCACAATAGGACACAATCGGTAAGATTAGATAACTATTCTCATCTAAAGACTGCAACAACATGTCGCTAGTCAGTTTAGACAGACATATCGTATCGGTCAACAAATTTATGATGATGACCGTAACATGGCGTGTGGATTTCAGTCGTTCTTGCCCATAACTCTGAACAGATTTTGTGAAAGCAGCACAACCTTGTTAATGAAGTCCGTATAGTGATAGCATGCAATAACTTGTCCCTCCTTAATCAATCTAACACGTAATTAAAATACAGCTACTTTAATTGAATACATTTTTAAGGTTGAAACCATTGGTGATGCGTATATGGTTGCTAGCGGACTTCCGATTCCGAATGGTAACAGACATGCAGGGGAGGTTGGAACAATGGCGTTAGATCTTCTCAGCCAATGTGGAAAATTTACCATACGACATATGCCGGAAGTACCACTGAGACTTCGTATAGGATTGCATTCAGGTTAGTTGAATAGAATTGAGTAAAAAAGTCGACAAAATAAATGCAGACCCGACTCTATGTATTTTCTAACGCGTTTAGAAGATAAAATAATGATACATTATATTTGAACATATAAGTTAGAGATCACCCCCAGTTTTTGTTTTGGTGGGGTTCGTGTTGCTAAGTCTTTAGTTTTCTATGTTGTGTCATCTGCACCATTATTTATCTGTTTGTCTTTTTATTTTTGGCCATTGCGTTGTCAGTTTGTTTTCGATCTGCGAGTTTGACTGTCTCTCTGGTATCTTTCGTTCCTCTTTTAAAGCTGAGAAAGAATTCAAAGAGTATTTTTGTGTTTTAATTTAGGTTTGATACATTGTATATGAGAGTAAGCGCAAAAAGAGTTGTTTTACATTCAACTCACCAATAAGTACCCCTACGACACAACAATCAAAAGACATCTGTTGGTAACAATCAGGTTTTCAGCAGTGTGTCACAGTGTTAATCACCTCGAGTCGAGAATAAGGAGACCATACTTTAGGAGAATCAAAATCAAAATCAAAAGTCGAAGAAAAACAGACAAACATCATGTCCAAAAGAAAAAAAAAAGGCTGTGAACAATTTCAACAGCGACTATCAAAGAAACAACCCTGTCGAATGAACAAAATATGTGTCATTAAAGTTTGACGAATTTGTCTAACATTACATAAAATTTAGACGGTCTTTCATATAATTCCAAATGTTTTCTTCTATTCAATAGGGTCATGTGTAGCGGGAGTGGTAGGCCTTACCATGCCGAGGTATTGCCTTTTTGGTGATACAGTAAACACAGCATCTAGAATGGAGTCGACCGGTGCAGGTATGTTTATTGATACAAGAAACAAAACTACCAACTAGTGTACAAATAAGCGTCATATTCAATCGCATTTGAAAAATGTACGAACCCCAGCACTGAATGTTTTATGCCATGTTATCACAATATATACGAAACAAGACCAACATGCACAAAAAGTAATAAATTATGTTCGCCAAAATTTTGGATGGACATCTGTCTTATCTTCAATATTCATATTTTCAGCCTTTAAAGAGGACAATTTTGAAATTATTTACTTTAATCATTCTGTTAAGTTTTTTTTAATTCCACCCACCTCCAACAACAACAAAAAGATTTTCCCCAAAAATATCCTTTGAATCACTCCTGTCTAAGGATTTATCTTTTTTTTAATCTTGCAGCATCCATCAAAATATGATTATTTAGAAACGTCTTAATGGTGTTGTACAGTTGTGGGTTGCTGTCTTAATGAATTACACTACGCATCTTTTTGAATTCATAAATTATGACCATGCTTTCTATTTCAATAAGTTCAGTTCTTCGATTTGTTTTCAGTAACTGTGACCATTCTGTGACACACTATGATTTATTATTGTTTGACCTGTATGCGCATTTTTATTTAATATACCAGCACATATTTGTATGTAAATGTTTTAATCCTGTAGGCGTTCGGTGTTGGGGATAGATTTCTGTTAAATTGTTTCACTGCCTTTCTAGATTCTTGGCGATTGTATAGCCAGCAATATTGTTTCGATACTTGGCTATTGTTGATGGCCGTATGTTAACCAGTTGATGTTTTTTTTCTTCTTTTATGTGTCCTTGATATTCTGTCTCATTGACTTACACCTCCAGTTGACTTTAATTTATATGAGTTGTAATAAAAGCATAAAAAAATCAGTGCATGCCTGTAATTAGGTCTTGATTGAAAACCAAAGGCTAATGCATTCAGTTTAGGATGTATCTCAAACAGTAAGATCTTTTGAATTCAAAGAAGACACATGGATATATCTTTGAAATGAGAATACAAAAAATGCACGATTTTGTAAAAAAAATATTGCAACTTTAAAGATAGTTCGGATGATTTGAAGGTCAAGGAGAGGTAACAAAATTCTAAAGGATCAACAAGTTACGATATAATATGCTCATTTTTAAAATCAAACACTTACGCATTAGTTCGATTACCAAAACATTGGAAAGCTTTTGGTGATATATATATATTTTCGTCCCGTATATAACTTAATGTTTTTTTGTTACTTCAAATGAAGAATTTAATGTTTAAATGATGTTTGAATTATTTCTATGTGGAAAGAATATACTTTAAGGTTGTTCATATTGATTTCAGAAAAAAAACTTGTAGTTTAAAAAATCGACTACAATCTGTAAAACTCATGAGGATTGGACATTCAATTAATTATTCTAAAATTTCGCGAAAATTATTTTTTTATGTACTTGTTATAAATGTCTTTGATTATGTATTGCTTAAATGCAATTCCTTTATTTTATTGAAAATGCCTTCCGTTTTATGTTAGCTTTTAGGATCCATATTAGTCATACAACGAAAGTGAAACTTGATGAACTGGGTAGTTATAAAATGTCTTACAGAGGAGAAGTCGAATTAAAGGTGAGATTAGATATTTTTAACATTCAAAATATGTATGAATGGTCAGAAACCACAAAGTAAAATTTTCAACAAAAATAAACGGAAGGTAAAAGGAGTGTCAACTTAAAGACAACAAAGGCATAACCAGCTCCTGCTCTATAAATGGATATCGTCGTGTTTCTGATGATAAGTTAAATTATGTTCACAACTCGGTAGTATTTGTTAAAGAGTTAAATAAATGGAAATAGGATTTGATTGTGGATACTACAGTTTAACATACCCAATGGCATTTGATTAATTGCCTCTTTCCTAGACAATGTATTTATATATGCGTTTGTCAAATTTGTTTTAATTAATGAGACAACAACCCGACCAATGAGTAGAAATACGTCAAGGCCACCAATAGGTCTTCAACGCAGCGGTAAAATTCGACATATTGAGGCGGGCTTCAGCTGGACCCTAAACAATAATATATACTATTTCAGCCTAATGAACGCCACACTAAACTCTGAAACATACAAATGAACCAAAATTAAAAAAAAACACACTTGACTAACAAAGCTAAAGGTTCCTGACTTGGGACCGGCGCAAAAATTGCGGGGGTTAAACATGTTTTGTGAGATCTCAACCCTCCCCATATACCTCTTGCCAATGTAGAATAAACAAACACAAATAGTAAAACGAGTAAAACGCAGTTAAAAAGAAGACCGCGTCGGATGTTAGAATAAGTAACAGAAAAAACTAGGCAAACTGATAATGATCAATATAAATTAACAAAGGACACTAGCAGTTACTGACATGCCAGCTCCAGACCTCAATTAAATTGAAAGATTATGTCTTTATCATATGCAAATCAATCACAATCCCTTCTGTTAGGGGTTTAGTATCATGCCATCATAAAATATACGAGAAGATCATAACCCGTATCATGCCAACAACTGGTTTTAGAATAAATGTTTTTATTTCCGATGCAAAGACCCTATGAGTGAATCAATATCAATCTAATAAATGCCACCTTTAATCACTTGACAAAAGTATCGTAACCATATCCCGTGTGAATTAGTCTGTTAAAAGGTTTCGTTAGCTTTTGAGGTGAATGACGACTTTTTTGTGCTTTGTATACAATATTAAAATAAAAGATGGGATGTGAAATACCTCAACGTATGAGATGTATTCACGTTAATTTATATTTACGAATGATGTCCTTGTACCAATGATAAAATTTGGTAAAAGTTTTGACAAGTTCGTGATATAGAAAACACTGGTGTAATGATTTTTCAGTAATACAGAATGTCTTTCGTTAAAATCAATTACTATATGTTGTTACATACACGAGTTGAGATATATAAACACCATACGATGGTACCAAGGGAACGTCATCATCTAAAACCGGATAATTAACAGTAGGAAATGAAAAGTCGTACATTTTTGTATAAATTTTTCAGTTGAGATATAAATACCACTATCCAGGAAAGGACAGTGTTCAGTGTTAGTATTAGCTTTATTTAAAGTCGGTTCAATATGATAAATCTCTTTCGTGTACATACCGAAGTGGTCATTATTGAGAGCCAAAATATCATCTAAATATTTAAAAGTGTAAAACATAGTTTAAGTAGTAGTTTCATATTGCCTTGAGGTAAGAGTGGGTTCTTCCCTTTGTAAAACATGGACAAGTTAAATGTTTTGTACTACTGTATAAAGGAAAAACATGGCATTGCTTTTACTTTTATAGATTTTAGGATAATTCAAGATTCCACATCTTGTCAAGACCACCCAAGATTTGAAAGTTCGTATTCACACCACCTGTTTTGATTACGGATAAAATAAATATTAGTAATTTTGAAAAAGGTTACGGTTACCTTTAGTAGACCAAGCAATATAAAGTTGATTGTATTGACGATTACGGATTTTGGTGATCAGTAGAGTAAAGGAATATTTATTTCCTCAACTTTGGTTGGACTCCAAAGGAACATAAATTGTGCCTATGAAGGCCTTCTTTTTACTTTTTTATGTGTTGTTGCTTTATTTTTTGACTCCAAGGTTCAATATGCACGCCTTACATTGACGTGGCAGCTTACAATCAACGAAATATTGTAGCGGTACCAAATACTTTTACAACAGGGAAATATTTTATCAATTGGTTCTGTATACTTTTTCAACTCGTGAGCGTTATTGCCTGAAATAAAGAGCTTTCTATAACAAGCTTTCAAGTAAAATAAAAAAGGGAAAATCCATAACTGTCCGAAGTTATTAATCTGTTCATTGGTTGTCCATTTTATTTCATAGATTTTGGTATGATGGAATTTTGTGCTTGTTCGAGGTTTTTTTTAGTAATAGTTTATCATTATGAATTTATTCAAATTGTTTCGAATATGTGCAAAGAAGAGCTTGCTTTACTACAAATAAACACGTTTATTATCGCAACTTTATTTTGACCCAAGATGTGTTCTTTAATTAGTACCTTGTACTCATGCCTTGTCGTCTCATTGACATATCTTCTCAATAACATTACATAAAAAGACAATACCCCGGAACTTTATAAGTAAAAACGATTCACACATCACGTTATCGTACAAAAATTGACTTGATACTTTAAAGATATTTTACAAATAACTGACATTTTATAACATTTTCTCAATTATTCCGGTGAAAATAACAAAAAGTTCTCGATATACTTCCAAAAAGATGACGCCTTATTACATAAGATTCTTTTCCTACAATATTTTATAGATGTCATTAATCGCTTTTGAAGAAGATCTATTAGATGAGATTTTCATGTGCCTTGTATTGCTTTTAATTATTATTAATTTAACAATGTGTTTATTTACAAAGTTTCCCAAAAAATTCAATGGAGGCTTTATGCATCATTTGGAACCTGAGTCTCTCTTTACTTTGCAAATATTAGTCAACATATAAATCAATTTGATAAATCATGATATAAAATGCAAGGGTTTTTCTACTACATATCAATGTGTTTCAGGGAAAAGGACTGGCCAAGACATTTTGGTTGATAGGGAAAGATGACTTTAACAAACCTCTTCCAGAGCCGCCTCCCTTGGACAGGTAGTTCTTTGATACTTATACAGAAATAAACATTTGTAGATTTATTTAATTTATCGGATAGTTTTGACGAAGAGTTCACGTGTGGAGCAGGAACTGCTAACCCTTCTGCAGCACCTTAGTTCACCCCTGGTTTTTTGGTGATGTTCGTGTTGCTCAGTCTTTAGTTTTCTATGTTGTGTTTGATGGACTTGTTTGTCGATTTCCGCCATGACATAGTTAATTTTCTTCGACTTATGAGTGTCTCCTTGGTATCCTCCGTCTCTTTCGTTGTTCTCCTAATTTAATTTAAAATTTGTGATATGGCAGTAAATTTACACTTATTTCATACCAATCATTTGATTAGCAAATGATTCATAGCACAACACACAATAAGAATGAAAATCAGTTTAGGAAAAGATGTCAACACTGTAATATCGTAATAAAAATTAAAAGAAAATCATCCATAGTTATACTGGCCATTTTTAGCGCCAACTGAAGAACTTGTAGAAATGCTAAAAATTAGATTAATGCGCTTTATGCAGCACTTACATTAACAGTATTTTCACTCAGATGACTCAAATATAGCAAGGTATCCTCTGTATAAATTCTTCAGAATTTTTCTATATTACCTTCAATGTAGCAGTCATATATAAAAAAAAATATAACAAGTTTTAAGTTGTTGATATGTGTATATTATCGTTATGTACAGACATAGCGCATTATTGCGAAAAGTAACAATTTTATCACACATCATCTATGTATTCCAATTATTTTTCTTTCATGCTCTCAGTGCAAATAACCACGGGTAAGTTTGAAAGCTTTCTATCATTTTAGATGATTATTATTTAACATTATTCATTAAAAATATGTACAGAAAATGTTAAAAACTATGGTGAAAATATGTTTTGGGATATATCTTGCCCTCTTCATATAGTTTGTAACAAAAAAAGATTTCCTTGTCTATCAGTTGTTAAGCCAAATACGTTTTATTTCCAATATAATATCTGTATCGACTCTGTTGTTAATACATATACGTTGTAGTGGAATAACATGTCGATGGAAAAGTGGTAGGAAAAACGATGTTCTCACTCATATTTTGCCTAAATTATAATCGTTTTGTAACCGCTGCCCAACATAAAATAGACCTTAACTTCGGTCAAATACAAATTTATGTAAAAATCTCTAAATAGGTAATGCATGCATATCGTACGGTGACCTTTGGTTGTTTACAATCTCGTCCATTGGTCTCTGTTGGGTAGCTGTTTCATTGGCAATTATGCAACATCTTCTTATTCTAAACACTTACAGTATAGTTTTCTCTGAAGAAAATGCAGTAGATACAAGAAGACAAACAAAGTCATAATTCGAAGATGAACAGACCATTTGGATGAAGAGTTGTCTCATTTGCACTCATACCACATCTTCTTATTTTTACATACCTGTCTATTGCTTAAATGAAAAACGATGAGCAGACAAAATATTGGTCTACAAAGCACCACAAAGAAAAATAAAGTCTTTTTTTAAAATCCTGATGAATGAAATGTAGGAAAGACAAAAATCTAAAAATTGAAGATGTGGTATGATTGACAATGAGAAAATCTTTACCATCGACCAGATGATGTCAAAAGTTACATAGGTCATAGTACGGCCTTCAACAATGAGAAAACACATATCACACAGCAAGTTATAAAAGGCCCCAAAATTACAACTTAAAAATTATTAAAAAGAGTAAACTAACGGCCTGATTTATGTACACAACAACAAAGGAAAAACAAATATGATATACAGCAACAAACGATAACCACTGAATTACAGGCTTTTGACTTGGGATAGACACATACAAAAAGAGGCGGGGTTAAACATGTTTGCCGGCGTCAACCCCCACCCCAGTTGAGAAATTAGATATACCTTTTTAAGTCGGTTTTTGCTCTAACAATCAAAGATCGGAAGAGATGTTCAATAATTTTATTTTATTAGCTTTTTGTGAAGATACAAATAACTTGAAGCTGTTTTTATGTGCTAATACTGTAAAACCTTTTACGGGTCAAGATGCATGTAACTTGATGCTGCTTTTATGTGCTAATAATGTAAAACTTTTTACGGGTCAAGTGTTTCCAGAAATAAAATGAGAGTTTTACAATCTCCTTCGATATAGGTCAGATTTCATTAGTAACGTTTTCAGAGTTATGCCTCTTTGTATAAAAATGCCGAAAAATAGTCAGAATTTTGTTTTTTTGCCAGATAACTTGAGTATGCATGTTTCGAGTAAATGATTAAAATGAACAGAAAGCTAGTGAATGTTAAACACTGGACATTTTAAGGTTTTATGGCATTCTGAACGTTTGGACTTGGGGATAACTGTTGATGTTTATTTACAGATTAGAATCAGTGTTGTCAAAAGGTACACGTACCTCCACGAAGATAAAGACAGTGAAAGAGCAACGTCCTGTTAGATCTAATTTGGAAGAGGCAAACCATACCATAAAAGCCGAAGAAAACTCACATTTTACCAAACATACTGTGGAACAGTCGAATCATGAGTTAGAAGCCAAACACAATTCACTTGTGAAAAAAGAGGATGTTCAAATTAATAACAAAACCACTATACCTCCGGGTAATGGTATAATAAATGGTGCTATGGATACTACGTCTGACCAACTTAATGACGTAACTGTTTCAAACTTAAATTGTGACAACCTAATTTCACAGGAATCTATTGACTTGATACAAAACAATCGTGAAGATAAAGTAGTTCGTAACTGTTCCTCTGATTCGTCCATTACTACAAAAGTATCAGTTATGTCAGTCGATAGCATAGTGTCTTCTTCTGATTGCGAATTACGTTTGTTGAAAAGTTCAAGGTCATCAAAAGACGAATCTAACTCTCCGTTATCTCCAGTGTCGGAAGTATGAAATACTTTAAATAGAATTCCAATCATTTTCAGGACTCCTCACTTATCCATCCAAAAGAGGTTACTTTGTTATTTTTTTTTATTCTGTGATAAATAAGATGCAATCTATTTCCTGGGTATGTTAACATATGGTATATATTTTGTTTGTATGTTTTATCTATTCAATAAATGTGTTATATAAATCTTCACCTAATCATTAGACATGACTATTTTCGTGGAATATTAATTTTGAACCTGAGAGTGTGAAAATCAAATTCAATATAAAAAAGATAATTCATGCTACTGAAGGCCTTCTTAATCAGCGTCTTTGTCAATCTACCATCAACAACGATAAAAAAATTGTTGGCGTCTTTGTAAAAGGAGTAGGTTCGATAAGGCCCTAAAATGGCCCTTATTTTTAGCTAAAATTTCAAATTAGGATTTATTGACCAATATCACAATGAATCATAGCTAATACAGTGACTAGACAGGAAATAAGCCTTTTGTTGAAAATTAACGTACCTGCGTTTTATTCATGACGTCACAAATAGTACTCATTTTGATTTTCCTTGAAAAAATCAATGAAAATGGGTAAATTTCCATTGATTATTGGACAGGAAACATAGAGCGCATACGTCGACAAAAAAGATCTTTTAAAATAATGTTTGTAACTTGAATATTTACTTTGTCGACGCTTGCGCTCTATGTTTCCTAGTCCTAAGTTTGGTTGAAAAACGGCCGATTTTGTCAAATTTCGCCAAAATCTCTTATCTTGACCTATTTGGGATGTGAAAAACAACGCTTTAGAATAAAACTTTGACACAAATAGTTCTATTTAACTTTCTCATATGTCTTCAAGTCAACTTAAAACATTTTTTATCTTGTAACATTGAACTTTATAATCGGGTCCAAATATGGCCCTTACCGAATTTACTCCTTTACCATCAACTACAGCAACGTTTTTGTTGGCATCTTTGATAAATTTATTTATATGTTTTTTGAATTTTTAAGTCAGTTGTGTTGTATGTTGGAGATGTATGTTTACAAATTTTGGCTGCTGTGCATGATATAGAGACTGATCGTCTTTCTCATTGAATTCGGAGGCTGATTATTGTTGTTGGTTGCTGTCTGTCATATTTGTCTTTTGTTTATTGTTTTGCCACAAATTAGACCGTTACTTTTTCCGTTTGAATTGTTTCACATTTTGTCATTTATCTGACTTTACGGCATGAGTTTTACTCATGGTTGCAGCCCGACCGAAGACATATAGTTGCTTATATCTATAGAATGTCATTTGAACTCTTGTGGATAGTTGTCTAATTTGCAATTATTCTGCATCTCTGTATTTTATATGGATACCTATATAACACAATGAGTTTTTTATCAACTTATATACAAATAAGGAGATGTGGTAAGACTGCCAATGAGAAAACTATCCACCAAAGTTCAAATGAAGTTGATGTAAGCAATTATAGGCAATCTAAACATTTTTACACAAGGACCGTGTCTGTAACGATTTTTGCTTTGTAACGTCACTTTCTTACTTTACTTTAAGAATTTTCTAAATTGCGATCACGAAGCTTGTTCAACAAGACTCGTGGCACCTCGTGGTAATCAGAAAATTGATGTGTTTGATACTTCTTCTACCCAAAGTAGCTTAAATACAAGCAGAGACGTCATGTGGAGTTCGACCCAATGACTAATACCATTACTGGACAGGTGCCATTGCGAGATTCGATGTTGAGATCAGATTCTCAGCGCACGGAATTCCAAGACGTCACCACAGTGAATCGCAGTAGAGCGGTTGATAGCGATAAAAGAATAGTTACTCAAGACAAGATGGTCCCGCTGATTCAGTAAAATAATGGTATGTATACACATCCAGGGGATAAAAATTCACCGTCCCCCATCCCCCCTTTAACCAAAGTATAAGAGGTTAGAGTTGCCAAATACAGTCTCGAACATGGACTGTGGGAAAATATATCTAGTTAGTCACGTTCCAGAAAGCATCCTTAGAATATTTGATCCAATTGGGGCTCATATCCCGGGAGAGATTGGGAAAACGTTTGGCGTGGTGAGTTTATTCATTTAGGAGTATTGTTAAAATCTGCTAAAGATTTGGCGTCGGAGTCGAAAGCCAAAGAGTATTTAAAAGATATGCAAAGCATTCGATTGGCGGCTTCTAGAGGTACTTATAATGGTTGGGCGGTGTATGATGAACAGAACCGACTCAAAAAAGAGCGCTATCCAATATCTCCCTGGGGTGTCATAGATCAGGAGTTGTGGGTTTTGTGTGTAGTCACAGGAAACGTCAATTAGTCATCGTCTGTAGTCATTAGCAACAATTTTTGCCCCTCCTTGAATTATTAAGATTGTCAGGTCTCGGATTTCGATCCTAGCAAAATTAAAGCGGACGGTCCTCCTAACGGCCTCTAGAGTTGAGTCAGATGGTTTTTTTTTAGGGACATCACGTTTTTTTTAATTTTTCCAGTCGTCGTTGCTATTTAACAGAATGAGGGTTTCGGATACAGAAATCAAAATGGGGATAGTGATTGTCTGGTGCATTCACGAGCTACATTCGTACTTGGAAGATTGTTATAATAGATATGAGCTGGGAAGATATATATATATAAACTGAACTTTTTACATTTTCTGTTATTGTAGAACCCTGTCATGTTTTTGTTATTGTTTTTTTGGGCGGCCCAAGATTAAGGGGGGGGGGGGGGGGGGGGGTGTCAAAACTTGGATTACAGTCCAAAGGTTATTTTTTTCTTTGGAATGGTCAGCAAGTCATAGAATGGAAAAAAAAATAATTCTAAGATATTATTCGCTTCCTGCAATCTTGATTATACATTTTGGTTCAAACGATTTGGGTTTAATCAAAGGAAAGAAGCTTATAAAGCAAAAAAGTTGGATATTATTCTTTTATACGTGTTAGTGCCAAATCTCTCCTCAGTTTGTAGTGACATTTTCCCCTGTAGATATTGGCACTTGGCAGATAATCAGGTGGCCATCAATTCGACTCATAAAAAGTTACTTTAGCTGTTCGTAATATATTCAAAGACGAAATAAATCATAGCCTTGTAATTTGCCATCTAATATAACAGCTCAAGAAAGGAATTTGTACAGGAACTATAGAGTGCACTCTTCAGACGTAGGTAATGGTGCTTTCTTAAACAATGTACAAGGAGCTTAACAGTAGAGTTGTTTGCAAATTCTGGTCGTCGAGAACTTCCTAGTTAATCGGCTTTGTTGTATTTCAGTACCTTGTAGTAACCTTGCTTTATTTGGGATTATAGTGTATAGAGTGTCTACTCCTTTTGGCGGGATCTGGCAAGAGGAAAGGGGGTCATGACCCTATAATTCTACGTTAGACCATATGCTATATTGTCCTGTGGTACCACAGCGAAGTTGGTTTTTTTATTTATCAATAGTTTTCCCTTGTTTACCAGAGCGGCTGGTCATTACTTGTACTACTTTTGAATTATTTCATCCTCCGAATACCGGGGAAGCTTTATTCAGGTTATGGCCTAGCGTCCGTGTGGGGTCGTGCTCCTTGTTCTCTCTTATTTCATTAGAAGAACTTTTGTTACCCCTGTAACTCAAAGAGCACCTACTTGTCAATATTACAAATGCCTGCGGTTTGTATCGTCTCGCAAGACCTCGTTTACTGTTTTTCCTTATGGACGATTTTATTCCACACAGTATTTCTTGAAATATTTAAATCTTTAATTAAACAGATATATCCTGATTACATCGATTATTAGAATTTGTGGAACACTCCTTGACGACAAACAGTCATTTAACAAGCATTGAAATAATGTAAAGTAATATTATCTATTCCCATTTGGGGTAAATTAAAGAAACATCACAGAATAACAAATAATCAAGAAAAATGTGTTCAAAGTTTGGAACCATATTAATGTATGAGATTTACAATGCACCAAGTCTAAATACCATAGCGGTCGGACACGTTCTAGTTTTGGCCCTTAAAACACAAGTTTATTTTACCCCTCCCCCTCCCTCTCTTTCCCTAAGAACTTGAGACTTATATCTCCTTTACAAATGTAACTATTATTACAGTAAAATGCAGTTTACAAGATAGTTTTGGCTTAGAATTTTGTTTCGAGTATACACCATGATTATTAAGTTGATAATAGTTAATGATCATACCATATTGCAGTGTTCAGATTAAAATAAAAGGTTGTCTTCATTATAAAGTAATAAGGAAATCGGAATATAACTTTTGTATTTCAAAAACAAGCTTACTTTGAACTAGCTGTCAGTAACTGCAAGTAGTCTTATGTCTGTCTGTTGTTTCTATTGTTTTTATGTTACTTGTTTTTTGTACTTCGCACCGATCAAACTGAATGAAGCCTTTAACAGTTTGTTTTTACGTTGTGTTGTTACACAACTGTCCAAAGTTAGGGGGAAATTGAGCGCTTACATGTCTAACCCTGCCACATTCGTTATGTGCATGCACCAAGTCAGGAGCGTGCAACTCGGTTGCTGTTGTTGGTTCAAGCCGATATTTTTCTCGTGTGAATATTTTCTTATTTTTCATGTGAGGTAATTTTATAGCTGACATTACGGTTTAGGTTATTCTCATTGAAGAAAGCCGTACGGTAACCTATAACTGCTTATATCTTCGTCATTTGAACTCTGGTGGATAGTTGTCTCATTCGTACCGAATCTTTGATATTTACCCCGTGACATGTTCATTCGCCTGTCCCATGTCAGGAACATCATTAGTGATTGCCTTTCGTAAAATCATAATGTATTGAGAATTCGATGTTGATAGCAGATTTCTGTCATCCCAGGGTTAATTCGATGTTGATAACAGATATTTGTCATCCCAGAGTTAATTAGATGTTGATAGAAGATCTATGTCATACCAGAGTTAATTCGATGTTGATAGCAGATCTCTGTCATCCCAGAGTTTATTTTGTATATTTCGAGCAAGAATATATTGTGCATACACCAGTCCTGTCTATGGCTGAAGACCGTATGCCGACCTTTTGATGCCTTGTGTTTGTGGGTTACTATTTCACTGAATACCCATTGACTATATGAGACAAAAAATCAAACAATTAAAAAGAGAATATATAAAGAGATCAACATACAGTCGTCAATAACAGACATGTGTCGATGCAAAATGTTTACCTCTTAATCGTTCTCAGTCTATAAAAGTTGTATACACTAAATCATTTATGAAATGTGTTTTATTGTATCAGCTTACCAAAGCAGTATGCGCGTGGTATCTTTACATATCATGTTGTTATTTGAGAAGATTTTGAAAACATATGACCCGGTTAATAGTTTATTTTTTAAGATACAAATAATCTTGGTATAAGTTAACCTTTTCTATGTGTTATTTACCTTATTAATGCCATGGTGACAGATATGTCGTTTCAGTGTTAATTCCAAAGCGACATTTATGTCGCTTGGGGGTTTAATGCCAAAGCGACATATGTGTCGTTTCATAAATTGCAATTGGTGAACCTTAATATAAATCATAACATTACAACTTAATACACTAGGCTATAATTGATGCTATACAACTATGATCAGATCAGACTATCTTAACAATCGGTCATCCAAGTTTATATTGAAGCAATGACGTAATATCCATTATGTCAGTATGACGTTATATTTCGGCAAAAGTAAATTGACTGTTCTGTCTCTGGAAATATCGTCTATGGCAAGCGACAACAGTGGTTTCGATATTTTCATTCACGAAAATGACACATGTGCTGAATATTAAAACATTGAATTTGAACCCTCTTGCTGCCGCTAATTTAATATGGTACATTTCATGTGCCAGAAAATACAGCAATTGGACGTCTGTAACGTCACAAGCCCAAAAGAGGGGCGAAAGATTACAGAGGGACATTCAAACTCATACATCGAAAATAAACTGACAACACCATGGCTAAAAAAGACAAACAGACATACAAAAGTACACAAAACACAACATAGAAAACAACAGACTAAGCAACTCTAACACTATTCGAGAAATGACGTTACGACCCATTGAAGAAAAACACCACACAGTATAATCTTCAATGTTTTATTTAAAAGTAGGGATGTCAACTCGGTTAACAATTACTAATCGAGTACTCGTTGGTTTTATCGAGCGATGTTCACGCTCGGAAATATATTTACAACAAGGAAACAACAAAAATACGTACTTTATATTTATATTTTATATTTGCTGTTCAACGGACGAAAAACCATCTAAAAAAGGACAAGGAATTAAACACCATAATTAATAGCTCATTATCTACAAGTAGTAATTAAGTAAAAACAATAATCTAATCAATATGATTTAATGAAAACCTATTTAAAAATTATAACAAGGAAAACCCATATCAAGCAATAGTATTTGGTAATCGTTAAGAACACACATTTAATGTTTACACTTTTGAGTGTTCCGAATGGACGTTGAATAGCAGCAGAAAGTTTTTGTACAGAGCACAGATACAAAACTTGAGAGTTTCTAAGTCTTTATTTGCACTCGCATCCTCACAATTTAATATTATACGTCACTTTACCTTGATTCAACTAATAATTTCACGCATTTATGTGATTTTAACGGCTATTTCAGCAAATTTTCCTGCAAGGCCATTTTTGAATTTTGACTAATTAAAATAATTGGGTTTTTTTCAGACTAATTTTAAGTTCCATTGTGACTCATACATGTATATATACAAATAATCATTCCGAATAATTAAATATTTTTTCTATTCTTGTTCAATTTAAACTTTTCCCCTTAACGTTTTTAGACCCTGCTACTTTTATTACATTTTTTATAGCTCTATTCTAGTTTACTAAAACTTTTACATAACAAACTGTACTTGTGTTTCAACCAAGATCCTGTGTTGGAATAGCAATAACCGAACTGATAAAAGAAAACTGAGTATTCTGTTCCCACAAAGCTTGATATATGTCTGAGACTAAAGTTGTAAAATCAAGCAGATATTTCATAGTAAATAAGAGAGATATTCAAGATAAAACAGCTCAAAGCCAATCCATAATTATATCTTGTAGTAAAGGCAACTACATAAAGAGAGCTATTACAACTGAAGACTTCCTAAATATAGAATTTATAACAAGGCCATCATTACCAAAATTAATCCAAAATCAGAAATCATCTTTTTAGAAGTACCGCCATACTCCAGTTATTGGCGGAACACAAAAACCCGGACATTTCCAGTGAAGACGATCAAACATTCCAAAACCAGCTGTACCAATTAAATACCTACATTCAAGAAATAAATCAATCTGCAGAAAAATCCCCAAATTTGATCTAGACATCCGAAAAACATCTTAAGAGAAAATGCAGTACTGACGAATACTACAACTTTAATCTATACAAAACTGACGGTGTGCTCCAAAACTAATTATTTGCAAAGCTCTGGATGAGAAGAATAGCGACCAAAGTTCTCCACCAATGTTATAGATAGATATCCTCAATACAGTGTACTAGAATAGATCCCTCTACCAAGAAATTTGTTTTGCATGATCTGTTGTTCGACCTGTTAGTCAAATGCGTTTTGTTTAAATATACTTTTTAACTTTTTTGGTCTTTTGGAAAATGTTGTTTGTGCTGTATTTAGACTCCTCTACCAAGAAATTTGTTTTGCATGCACACGTATAAAATTGCGGTTTTTATCCAACGCAATCATAGGCTTGAACGTTGTTTTCAATTTAGACTTATTTATATTTTTTCGTTTGGGCTTGTATTATATTTGCCTTCGGGTTTATATGATCCGTTCATCCTATTTCGACTGTTCAAAATTCAAGAGTCTATCCTAAATTGAGGTAAATTATATGACCTTCCAAATACCGTTTCGATTCCTAACATCACTGCAGAGACATTCATTGTCGAAATCCGGATATGGTGTACAAATTTTTGCACCTCATGTTTGCGGTATACCATCTTTTCCGCAAGGTTATTGTTTTCTGTTTGGTATTAAATTAATAATAAAGATCCATTTTGTTACATCTTGTGATATGTTTTATTTGACAATCGCCAATGACAGTCAGCAGGGTTTAAGAACATCAGTTGTTCGACCTGCTAGTCAAATGCGTTTTGTTAAAATATACTTTTTCATTTTTTTTGTCTTTTGGAAAATGTTGTTTGTGCTGTATTTAGACCCCTCTACCAAGAAATTTGTTTTGCATGCACACGTATAAAAATTGCAACTTTTATCCAACGCAATCATAGGTTTGAACGTTGTTTTCAATTTTGACTTGTTTATATATATGTATATCATAAACTTTATGCCAACCATATTTATCCATATACATTTATAGAAATATGATAGCTTTTATATAATCCTTGTCTATATGGTATAGCCAGCAAATACAGAGATAATAATCAACATACTCATTAAACCCTGACATCAGAAGGTATAATAGTTAACTGGAAAATTCTTCTGTGAGTTAACTTTTAGTAGGGACGCCCCGCTGAATGCACATTAATCTACGTAGAACTTTCTCGTTAAAACTATCTAAAGTGAAAAATGTGTATCCAGACTAGAACATCAGCAAGAACTAAGAGCAAACCTCAGCCCTATACACCAGCTAAATAATAAAACTTTAATATCAATTAAACCTAAAACCTAAAATGCCAAAACACCAGTATGATAATCAGGGATTATGCATCAGAACATCACATTCGGTCAGAAATAGAAGTGGTAACAGACAATATTATCGTATCAATTTGTTTCACACTACATCAAAGGTAGAGGTAAATGGCCAAGGTATGGTACTCTTCCTGTCACACATTAAAGATATAAGAGAAAGAATGAAATCTAGAGGGAATTTTAAGATATATAACAAACAGATAGAGGAACAGGTAAACCTAATCAAGAGAAATGAAGCCGGTATAGAAATAAAAGCAAAAAATGATGAGCCACTTGTAAAAATAAAGGTCATCAGCCTAAAACCAACCACAGTAATAAAATACTAGTATCCAAAGGGGCAGAATGTATACAAAATACAGACGAAGACCTTCAAATGAATTGAGAAATAAACTACAAATAATGGAACTACAGAAAGAACTAGGAATGTGGCAAAGACCAGGAAATAAAAGTCAAGAATATTATCCTAACCAGAATATGAATAATAATACTAGGAACACAATCCAACAACACATGAGTGATCAGCATAATCGCATACAGCTAACAAATCAGCAATCCAATTCCTAATCAAGCCAATCCACTATACATGAATCCCCTGATACCTCCACATTATAGCCAAATCCAAACAGAGCAGAGTAGAATAAATCATGGCCTTATACTAGCGCCAATGTACCACAACAGCAGAATACAGACTATTCCTGCAAATGGCCAAAGCAGCCACTATTTCACTGGCTATAGAAATATACCAACTGACAGTATCAACACTAACATGATGTAAAATGCACATTTATACAGACAGCAATATAGGATAGCTCCCCAACCTATACCACAAAATATATATTACCACCAAGGATATAGTCAACAACAGACAAATAGAAATGAGCAAAGTCAAAGAAACAGGAATAAAAGATTCCAAGACTAAAGACCAAACAAGCCAGTAATAGTTAAACAAAGTCAGGCAGAAGAAATTGAAAGACAAAACCAATTACAAGACCAAACAAAATAGGCTGATAATAACAATGTAGACAAAGAACCAACAGAAGAAGCTAGAATGAACATCAATCTAACTAATTCGGCTGCTTTGATTACCGCAAAAAAATGATGAAAACAAAACGCATAGAGAAGTAAACCATCAATTAGAAGTTTAGTCCAGAACGGGTCTTATCACAACGGTTTTTAGTAGGGACGCCCCGCTGGAAGCGGACTACCATCAGAAGTTTCCCTTTCAAAGGGGGACCAATGTTGATTTTCCTAAGCATCTAAAGGGACTAGTTCAGACTGACAATCTAGAAACCAAAGAAGTTGGGAATAGAAAGAAACCAAATAATTTTTTTAGCCAGCGGCCGGTCAAACAAGATAAAAGGGAGGAGATCATTATAGGTACACTCAATGTACAAAATGTGAAATCAAACGCTCTCTATATCAAAAACTTGCTAAGGGATGTACATGTGTTATACCTTCAAGAACATTGGCTCTTTAATATGGAAAAGAAAATCATAGGTAAAATTACCGAAAATAGCGGATATATAGCTAAAAGCGTTGATGATAATGACGACCCTAATTTCAACGTATCAATGAAAAGAGGATATGGTGAAGTAGCCATAGTCTGGAAAAAAGTAATTAATAAAAATATAAAGGAACTGATAGACGGTGGAAATAGAATACAAGCCGTACATATTCAACAAGGACATAAACCAATATGTCTTATAAATGTATATATGCCATCAGATAACAAAAATGCAGATATAGAATACAAAGACACTTTGGCTCAAATTGATGAAATGATAGAGAAATATAGTAATTCACATGAAATCAAAGTCTGTGGAGGCATGAACGGATCACTTTACAGAAGCTCTACACCTCATGATAAAATCATACAGACTTTCTGCAAGGACAAATGTATAGGAAATACTGACAAATTTCCAAAAAAAGAAACTTTTTATCACCAGAATGGTAAATCTAAAGGACAAATTGATTACTTCCTTTTCAAAAGTAACACGGAAAACACAAATAAAATCAAACAAATTGATGTCCTTGATGCTGACCTACAGAATACCTCGTACCATGTACCTGTTATTCTGACACCGAATTGTCAACTGAAAGAAATAAGGGGAAAAACAACAACTATCATAGCAAAACCTACATGGGCTGACTGTGACCACCAAATCTACAAGGAAATCATCAATAAAGATCTACCGAACCTCATCCAGAAATCAAAAGGAATCATTGAGCAAGATATAAGAAATCTTAAAAAAATTGCTCCATAAAGCCGAAGAAGAGGTAATCCCAAAGTATAGAAGAAAAATCAAAATTAAACCCAAGGGAAAAGCCATATGGAACAAACGAATAGAAAAGACATCAAAACAATAAAAAAAGATGCATATAAAGTATGGAGGCAAATGGAACACCTCCAAAAAGAAGTAACAAGCTCAAAATAAAAATGACAGCTGCGAATAGAATACTTAGAAAAGCACAAAGACAAGCTTATGCCTCTCAGAGAGAATCAACAGCTGCAAAAATTATGAAAGCTTCAAATGCAGATACAAAACTTTTCTACAAGCTTATCAACATGCGAAGAAAAACCCCACTTTCTAATACCAAGATACTTAAACTGAATGATAAGACAGCAGAAGATGGACCAGGCAAGAACATTTCCAACAACTAGCTACTCCAACATTAAAGCAAAACTTTGACACTGAAAAGCTAGAGCTTGCAGAAATACAAAACAATATCATAGAAAGAATAGAAAGGGTAAAAGGTCAAGGCATTGATTAAGTCAATGTAAAGGAGGGTAATATGGCAATAGAAAAACTTAAAGCAGGAAAAGCACCAGATGAGGACGTCAGAAAACTACAAATATGGGACGGATGAGTTAACTTCCTTTATAGTGCATTTGCTAAATTTAATTATTACATATTACGACGTACCAATCTTCCTAAAGACAGGGATTTTTACACCAATCCCAAATAAAAAAAAGAAGAAAAAAACATTACCATCTAGCTGTAGAGGAATAACTCTAACTAAAACCTTTGCAAAAATACTACAAAGTATACTGAAGGATAGAGTTGACTTTGTGTTTAATAAAAAATAAAACTCCTTGCAAAGAGGTTTTACAGAGGGAGTGTCATCACTATGCGCAGCTTTCCTCACTTCAGAAGTAATTGAAGAAAGTAAGAAATTAAAGATACTGATGATTTTAATTACTCTTGATGCAGAAAAAGCATTGGACAAACTGAACCATGAAATCCTTTTCAATAAACTGTACCATTATGGAATAAAAGGAAAACTCTGGATACTGCTGAGAAACTTGTGTAAAGACATGAGCATCAAGGTGAAATCGAAAGGTCAATGCACAGAAGATGTTATGGTGCTACAAGGAATACAACAAGGTGCAAATTTATCCACGACCCTATATGAATGCTACAACAATGTCATACTAGATAGCATTTTCAAAAAGTGGACTTGGAGCAAATATTGGTGATATACAAGTCCCTGCACTTACATGTGCCGATGACATTGTTGTCCTGGCAAATAGTGCTGCAGATGCACAAGGAATACTAGACATAGTACAGCACCACACAAACAGAAGCTGTTTTCTACAATGCTAATGGCTTGAATTCATCAACATTGCAATTCGAAGATGATGATATCAATATAACTCATGAAACCAAACACCTAGGTATCAAAAGATACGAGCAAAACCGGACAAATATCTCAGAAAGAATAAGAACTGGCAGGGCAACAATATACAGCCTTCTGTGGACTGGTTTACATTTCATAAGGGGATTCTCAACCATGGTAGCATACAAGCTATGGAGAACATATGTAGTACAAAGAAGTATCTACGGGCTTGAGGTGATGAACTTACTTGCAAAAGAAAAGGATATGCTAGAACTGGCAGAGAGGAAAATTCTCCGACAAATACAAGGGCTTACAAATAATACAGCAATATGGCTGTCTATACCCTGGTAGGAGCAGAACCTATTGCCATCACCTAAGAAAAAATCTACTTACCTTTTGCATGAATATTGCTAGAAATTCAGGAACCATAGAAATTCTGAGCCGACAAATAGCATTTTCAGAAATATAGAGGAAAAGACTTTTTCAACAGAGTGGAAAAAACTATATCAAAATACAATCTGGAATCAAGTAGTTACTATATAGAAAAACCACTTACGAAAATCGAATGGAAAAGGCTAATAGGAATAAACATCAAGGAATACTGGAAAAATGAATGACTTTGTCACAATGAAATATTGGAAAAAAACATCGCTTAAATATATAGAGATACAGGACAATCCATTAAATGAAGCTCACAATATATGAAAAAGTGTAAAAAATAATACTAAAGATGTAAAGGCAGGAGAAATAAAAGCAATACTAAGTGCTCAAACGTATATATTCCAAGCCAAAAGAGCTAAGTTCGATACAAAAGCTAACCCTTTATGTACAATCTGTGAACAGGAAAATGAAGATCTAGAACAATTTATTCTACATTGCACAGAATTAGAGCAAATAAGATCTATATATTGCTCAAAAATCAAACAGAAAATGGATGAAATAGATACTTCAACATACAGGAAGATCATACAACAAGGGAATCTACTCCAGCTCATAATGGACTGTACTAGCAAGGGCATAAACTGTTACTCAACTGTGTATGAAAACATTGAAACTCTGGCTAGAAATATGTGCTATGAGATGCACATGCTGCGCACAAAAAGGATAAAAGCTTGATAATTGATAATTTCCACTTGTATCACACGTTAGGAAATAATTCCAGAACGAGATATCAACGAAACTGAAACGTCAGAAGAATACATCCTTAACAAAAGAATGAATAAAATACTTGCTCCCTTTAAACATGGAACTCAACTGAAACTCCATAATATTGTTAATTCAATCCACTCTGACAATGCTTCAAACAAGTCATCATATACCAATCTGAGTGTAGTTCTTAATATGCAAATGGTGTTTGCATTGATAAGTGACCAAATATATAATTTTTTCTATCAAAAAACATATCAATAGTTTTCAAAAGCCGAATTTGACATTGTTATATACTTCTTTCTATGTTTTGAGCTGTTCTTTTGTTTTGCAAGCTGAGGACCTGCCATGAAGGTGGCATACTTCTTGAATAACATGAATGCTAAGAAATTGATTTTTTATCTGATTTTGAAATGTGAATAATCGCACAGAAATAATATTATCGACTAAACCCCTTGAATGACAAAATTAATGACGAACATGCAAGAGTACTATGCAGAGGAATATGTAGGTAAAATATGCAATTTCGCCTACATGGTTTATTTCAGCCAAGGAATAAGAGGAATATTGGTACTACAATTATTCCCCGTCTTAGCTACGGGCAATACTTTCTTTCAAACTGTTTGACCTTTTTTATTTTTTTGAATTTGTTTAGCTACGTGTACAGACACGTACATAAAGCAAATTAGTTACTTTTAATACCCAATCTCCAAGTGAAAAAAAGAGAAGCAGAATGCAGACCTTCAGCAAGAGACAGCACTCAACAGACACAATTAAAGTTTAAAAAAAATAAGATATATAGGTTAACATACAAATGGCAAGCACCTATATATATATATGTATAGGTTAACATACAAATGGCAAGCATCTATATATAATTTCATTTTGTAAGTAGTCCCGAGTCTAGACTAGTTAAAATTGATTTTGATTAATATTTAGACTACTAGAACAGACAAAATTACTTACATATAAACAACTAGTCACCTGTTTCCTGTCGTGAGACAGGAACAATAAAATGTTGCGTGGTAAACAAAATCTGTCAATACTCAGTCCTACTCCTTGTATCGGTCATTGTAATATCACAATATTACTTTATTTGATAGATATACAGTAATGAGCAGGTGCTTGCATATATTAGAAATATGGACAAATGTGTCCCTCTGGCGCAGCTGGTGTGGACACATGCGTAGCTCTGGCAGCAATTTTTGCACATGGGAAGAATAAACTATTATTCATTTCCAACTTAAAAGAAATTAGGTACAAAAATCCCTTTGTACAGCGTTATGCAAGAAGCCATCGTCACCTACATGATTTTGCTATATATTTCACTTAAAACAGGCTACGATTTGAAAAAGTAATTGTGAGGTCATTCACTGTTGGATTTTAGGTGGCAGGGTTAGATATGTTTCTGAGTGCGAAACACCTCCCCTTAACACGGAACATTAGTTTAACAACATCACATAAGAACAAACTGTTAAAATCAGTAGGAGAGGGCTTGAATCATCAGCTAGACATGAAGGACACAGAAAAAACTTGTTCAAAGTCCATTACAACAGACAAATAAGTCATCTTTTACTGGACTTAAATATCAACCAGTACACATCCAACGGATTGAGTGTAAATATGTCATTATCAGTCATAGAAATGCATGACCTTGTACACCAAACTTTACTTGTCAACAAAAGAAAAGATACAAGGCAATGTATTTTCCATATATAATGAAATTAGATACACTGTACCAAGGTAAATAATTGCCCAATTGGTCTAATATTTTAAAGAGTGTTGTTTTCTTATCAAAACCATTGATTTAAAGCAAATACGCGAATTTATTTTTTTGCAATTTTTGTTATTTCAAAAATCGTATTTTCACCCCAAAATTTAAGAATCGATATTAGAACTTAAAACTTTAAACCCAAACATGATCTACTTAAAATTTTGAATGCCTTTGCAGATATTTGAATACTCAATTCTCATCTCCGAAATTAAGTGCCGACTTTTGTTATCATTTTCCGCAAAATAAATTTGACCCCTGTGTTCAATAACACGTTATTTTCTCACTTTCCAATTTGGTCAGATTCTTTTAAGCATGTGCATTTGCTTTGCAAATGAATGTTTTTCATTGGATAATTTAACAGTTTTTCCTATTTCTTATATTTTATGATAAATTGGAGTTCAAACTTGTGTATCGTTACTTTTGTTGACTAGTATATATAAGACATGACAGGTTGTAGGCTCATAAGGTTTCGTAACTGAAAAACAACACATATTAGCTATTTTTTTCCAAATGAATTAAGTATAATATCTGCTTCTTTAGTAATACAGATCCGAAAATTTTTATCTGAAACTACTAGACAATTCTAGATTAATTCCATCAAACCATAACGAGACAAAAATACTTTTTAAAAATAGATTGAGTATCTTTGCATCATCATGTCAACAATGATTAGAATAATAGAAAGAGCTTTATTATGCGACTGTCATACAAGTGAGAGGATTAGCTAGCTATAAAAACCAGGTTTAATACACCATTTTCTGCATAAGGAAATGCCTGTATCAAGTCAGGAATATGACCGTTATTTTTCATTCGTTTGATGTTTTTGAGTTTTCGATTATGCCATTTGATAAAGGACTTTCCGTTTTGAATTTTCCTTGGAGTTCGGTATTTTTGTTTCTTTACCTTTTATGTATGACAACTACATATCATCCTCGCAAACTTTTTATGAGCACTCTCTACGTGAGAAGTGCAAGGACAATGGCACTTGAGGCTTACAAATACTTAATAAACTTGCTCCTCTGTTTACCAAAATTTAACGTTTAATTTTTTTTTAGTAATGGTAACATCCTAAAAACCAGTTCCTATGACTAGATAGGATAAGATATCCTTCGTTTTTCCGCTGCCTCTCTTTGAAATTGCGTTCCGGACCTCTGGAAAAAAGTTTCATACATTTTAAAAGTCTTGTTCAGTCCTTGCGTTCAAAGTTATGGCAGCTAATTTCCTGTTAGTGGATGCACTATGTGGGTTTTTTTTAGTTTAATAACATAATAAGTAGATAGGCGAAGAAGTTTGTGTACATGTGCTGTCCGTTGTCGTTTGTATCGGAGGAGTCTGAGTGTTGGTGTGACCAGTTGTACTGGCCTGTATTTTTGGAGATTCCTGTTATCTTATTTAAGTATTACTAGAACACACCCGCGAAATCGCGGGCATTTTATGGTGCAGTTGAAAGTATGTAAACTGTTGTAGGATGAACTTTTGTAAAAGATTTTATGACTTGAGAATTTCAGGAAAGTTATCAAAAGTCATAGGTACTTGGAGACAGGACAATTTTTTTAGTCCTCCCCTTTTCCCAAAGTCCGTTGTTTTTTGTTTTCTGTTTATTTCAATTATTTTCGCGTTTTTCTGTACACTATGAACATACTTATACTATAAATAAAGCGTAATTGCTATTTACTACCAATTCCAAGTTTACTATCCACGGTGGTCACTGATATATTATATACAGACTCTCTATATATCAGTAACTGCCGTGGATAGTAATTTTGGAATTGATAGTAAATAGCAAATACACTTTATTTATAGTATACGTATGCAGGATCATATTAGTATAGTGTACATATACATGTATGATCATAGTATACATAAAAACGCGAAATAACTGTCCTGTCCCCAAGTATTTATGAAAATTATGTGTAATTTTAAAACAATCCTACATGTAAACGGAAGTTTTGTCTATGACTTAAAAGTTCATCCGATGACGGAAACAATATCCCAAAATAACCCAAACTGAATAATCATAAGCAAGGATGACAAATGCGACTATGCATGATACATATAGGACACAGAGGCATGATGATTAATTTATGGTGGAAGGAAGAGAAGCGACACACAAAATTAGGTCTCCTCATTTAATAATATAGATACTTGGAGATTATTTTAGTTTGTTTCTTAACCAGCATGACATTTCAAATTAAAAGTTTAGCTTTAAATTGTATTATGTTTATTTAATTATTTAGCTATCATAACTGCTGTATTTTTTATTCTACGTAGTATTTGAATACGTTACATTGTTACACATTTCAAAACTACATCATTGTAATGGACTGTCTTAGAGGTTTATATGTCAGTTGTCTCTTTTGTGCAAGATTTGTGCTGTTTTATGATTATAAATTTGCTTCCATTTCTTGTTGATCTACTTTCAAGTGTTCTAAACAACTTCTCATAGCGGCGTTTGCCACAGTTTTATGTAAATTTTTATACAAGCTTGATAGAAACATGTTTTCTATGTAAGATTATACATGGCTGTATTCAATTATGTTTTATATGTGCATAAACAGGCCATTGGTTTTCTTTTATGAATTGTTTTAGATATTGTCATAGCGTGTCCTTTTATAGCTTACAATGTGGTACGGGCTTTGATAATTTTTGAAGGCCATACAGTGCCCTATAGTTGTTAACATCCTCGCCCAGTGCTTTCTGATGAATAGCCGTGTCATTGGCAATCATACCAATATTGTTTTTGGGATGTCTTGTTTTATTTGTTTTGTTAACGCTTTTATATTAGAAATCAGAGCTTATATTCATATGTTTTATACTATGCAGAATTTAAATAAAATTTCTATTTATCTACAGTTGTTTTACACAATTTTTGAGAACAAGGTGACTGCAATATGTGATAGATTTGGGGGCAAACCATGACCTTCATTCAAATTCATCTCAAGAGCACGTATACCGTAGAACGAGTTATTAATAAAACCAATGTTATAGAGCCAATCAATTGTGTTCATTATCTTTTATATTAATACAAAGACACTCTCTCTTTTCATTACTGCCTACTATCAGATGGTCTTTTAGTTTCTATTTCAATCATATATTGCAAACACTACATTCTTCATTTTATAAGAATAGCAATTCTAAAGTTTCATGACAAATACACATTCACATTAATTATCACAAATTTTGGGAAAGATAATATCAGAAGTGTTTCTTAATTGGTTTGAGAATTGCATTATTTTGTTTTAATAGAGCAACGCATGCTAGCAATCAAGTCACTGAAAAACACTATCATGCAACGACGACTTCCTAAAACAATACATTTCGGAAACAGTAGAGTTGTTTGAAAATTCTGGTCGTCGAGAACTTCCTAATTAATCGGCTTAATTGTATTTCAGTACCGTGTAGTAAACTCGTTTTGTTGGGATGAGAGTGTACACATTTACTTCTTTTGGCGGGATCTGGCAAGATGAAAGGAGTCATGACCCTATAATTATACGTTAGACCATATTCTACATTTTCCTGTTGTACAACAGCGAAATTGTTTTTTTTTATCAATGATTTTCTCCTACTTACCAGAGCGGCTGGTCCATTTCTGGTACCAGTTTTGAATTATTTTATCCTCCGAATACCGGGGAAGCTTTATTCAGGTTATGGCCTAGCGTCAGTGTGGGTTCGTGCTCCTCGTTCTCTCTTATCTCATTAGAGGAACTTTTGTTAACTCTGTAACCAGAATAGCACCCACTTATCAATATTACAAATGCCGGCGGTTTTTATTGTCTCGCCAGACCTCGTTTAATGCTTTTTCCATGCAGCCGATTTTATTGCACACATTATTTGTTGAATTATTTAAATCTTTAATTCACAGATACATCTATATCCCGATTACATCGATTATTAAAAATTCACTTGAAAAATCTTTGAAACACTCCTTGACGACAAATAGTCATTTAACAAGCATTGAAATAATGTAATGGCATATTATCTATTCCCATTTGATGTAATTTAAAGAAACATCACAGAAGTTTGAATAACAAATAGTCAAGAAAAATGTGTTCAAATTTTGAAACCATATTAATGAATGGGATTTACAATGCACCAAGTCTAAATCAAATAGCGGTCGGGAACGTTCTAGGTTTGGCCATTACAAACAAAAGTTTATTCTATCCCTTCCTCTCCCTTAGAACTTCAGACTAATGTCCGACACTTATATCTTTATTACAAATATAACTTTTATTACGGTAAAATGCTGTTTACAAGATAGTTTTGGCATAGAATTTTGTTTCGATTATACACCATGACTATTAAGTTGATAATGATGAATTCAGTAACAGTTACGACATCGATGAAATAATGATAGAGTAAACATACTAAAATATTAAAAAAGCAAAAATAATTATAAATTCTATGATCATTCCAAATTGCATTCTTCAAATTAAAATAAGGGGTACTTTCCATTATATGGGTCATTTTTCATAAAATGTCCAATTTTCAGTACACCTATGCTAAAATTCTTATTTAAAAAAAATGCAGTTGTAAGTGTTTAAATGAAAGTTTGTAGGATTTACGAGTCGGAATATCAACAATCAATACGATTCAGATCTATTTTGATAAGATTAAAATATATTTAAGTCAGATTTTTGCGTAATTTATGTGCGTAAAGTGTCAGAGTAACACATATCAAATGATGTTTTCACTATTTTCTTATTGCCTTGCTATCTGCAAAAGGAACTCTTTTAGAATGTCAATAAGAACTTTAATGAAAAATAACAGCTTCTTTATTTGTCTATGTACCATTTTTTCAAGAAACTAAATTCAATCGGCGTACAAGAGGTGCATGTCTATCCTGTTTTCGCTACTAAATCAAACGTTAGTTTATTCTCCCTATGAATATGGAACCATGCAGTGATGATTTCAAAAGCACAATGCTTCCTAAAAATTTAACACAAAAAGTTTCTTGAATAACAGTTTCGAAAAAAGAAATTAAACATATACAAATGCAACACTGCTATCGTTAACAGGATAGACAAAAAAGGATAACAGAATAGAACTTAATATAATGATATATCGTTAATATACGTTCCTGTTACCAAAAACAAAAAGACAAAAGTAAACCGACATGCAAGGAAATTACTTGATGTTGGGTTTATTAGAAAGAGAAAAAAAAAATGCTGAACATTATTTATTGTTATTTTAGGCTTGCGTTGCTGGTGGTTATTTTTATAACCTAAAGTACCTATTTTTAGAGGTATTTTTCAGTACAACAAGGAAAATTGACTAATAATCTATCATTACACAGAATGAAAATATATAAAAGTTTTTACTTTTGAAAACCATCTTATTAGCTATGAAAAAACAAGCTTAAAATTTTATCAAAACCTTTTCTAAAAATCCGAAATTTCAAAATTCGACACTTTTAGAAAATGACCCATTATAAAGTAATAAGGAAATCGGAATATAACTTCTGTATTTCCAAAACAAGCTTACTTTGAACTAGCATTTTGAGAACGTATGACCCGGTTAATAGTTTAGGTTTAAAGATTTGAATTATTTTGGTATAAGTGAACATTTTCTATGTGTTATTTAAGGTGTATTTTGTTGAGGGTACTGTAAGGTTTCAAGTATAGTATAGTTCAAATTTTTGATACCTTGATCTGGTCAGTAATAAATTATTGTGCATCCATTTGGGGGTACAAGCGATTTTTCATGCATCAACGCTATCTAGCACAGGGGTATCAGTTTTGATTATTGAAGTAGGGAAATATAACTCTTACGATTCAATTGGTTGGGAGCTTCTAGTGGTAAGAAGTAGACTTGATTTTTTTTATTAAATTGAATTTGTCTCAAAATTTGCAGAGAACTAGACAGATTGTGTACTGCAATTTTCACAATCCAAAATGGCGGTATACAGTAAAATTACTTTAAATCAAAAGTTAGGTACGGGGCACGTCAACCATTAAAATAAAAACAATAGACACAACGCACCGAGATAAGAGTACTCGCAGTTACTGACAGCTATAGTTCAAAGCCATTTACAACAAATTGTTGATTTGGAATCTAATGTTCATTCGTTTTAGAGAAACATATCCAAACCAGTTACTGTAAAATATGTTTAAACGGAAATATGAGGTAAAACAATCAATTGAAATAAAAAATCCAAAACTTAAAGATAGTAAAAAAGCAAGTCTTCATTTGAATTTTCGTTTCGTTCTAATAATTATTTTGACTTCATCTAGTTTTCTCCTTATTTTATGCAAAAATTTCGTTAATGGACAAATGCAATAATTAATATTCATAGAAGGTCAGGTGTAACATAAAAAGCAAACCAATAGGAAACTGAATGCAATTCACAATATATTCCGACTTCGACAGAAAATGAACAAAATTATAATATGATACCATTTAATTAAAAATAAAATTTCGTCACTTTTATCATAATAAATATCTTCAATTACAAGTCATTGAAGAAGTAATTTCAAGGCTCATGTTCTTTTAACCAGTTATTTTTGATTTATTTAGATCAAAACATTTTTTTCTCCAAAATTCAAGTGTATGCCCAGGCATTTTGACGTGAACGTAGCTACGCGCCTGATTCTAGATGGAGTGAGCAATATCCGTTTGTGTGCCTAAACCTGCAGAGACATTTTAGATATACGTCGTATATTTGTATATATACACATGTAGATAAGTTTTTGTCTCTCTCTTTTCCTTTTATGGTTTTAAATGTTTTATTAAGTAATATTTTTCTGTGTAAATTATCATCTCTCGTAAATTTATATTACTGGCTTTTAAATATTTGTATTTGTTTTTAATCAATGTGGTTTGTACTTGTTTGTAAAACACGGCTGTCATACGGTATATCGAGTACGTTATAGGGTCATGACCCCCTTTCATCTTCCCAGATCCCGCCAAAAGGAGTAGACACTCTATACACTCTAATCCCAAACAAAGCAAGGTTACTACAAGGTACTGAAATACAATAAAGCCGATTAACTAGGAGGTTATCGACGACCAGAATTTGCATACAACTCTACTGTTAAGCTCCTTGTACATTGTTTAAGAAAGCACCATTACCTACGTCTGAAGAGTGCACTCTATAGTTCCTGAACAAATTTCCTTCTTTGGCTGTTATATTAGATGGCAAATTACAAGGCTATGATTTATTTCGTTTTTGAATATATTACGCACAGCTAAATTAACTTTTTATGAGTCGAATTGAAGGCCACCTGATTATCTGCCAAGTGCCAATATGTACGAGGAAAAATGTCACTACAAACTGAGGAGAGATTTGGCACTAACATGTACAAAAGAATAATATCCAGCTTTCTTTGCTTTATAAGCTTCTTTCCTTTGATTAGACCCAAATCGTTTGAACCAAAATGTATAATCAAGATTTCAGGAAGCGAATAATATCTTAAAATTAAAATTTTTTCCATTCTATCACTTGCTGACCATACCAAAGAAAAACATAACCTTTCGACTATAATCCAAATTTTGACCCCCCCCCCTTAATCTTTGGCCGCCCAAAAAAACAATAAAACTAGAGACATGACAGGGTTCTACAATAACAAAAAATGAAAAAAGTGCAGTTTTGCTTTAACTTTATACAAAAGAAATAAGAATTAAAATATATCTTCCCAGCTCATATCTATTATAACAATCTTCAAAGTACGAATGTAGCTCATCAATGCACCAGACACCCACTATCCCCACCTTAATTTCTGTATCCAAAACCCTCATTCTGTTGAATAGCAACGACGACTGGGAAAAATTAAAAAAACGTGATGTCCCTAAAAAAAACCATCTGACTCAACTCTAGAGGCCGTTAGGAGGACCGTCCGCTTTAATTCTGCTAGGATCGAAATCCGAAACCTGAAAATCTTGATAATTCAAGGAGGGGCAAAATTTGTTGCTGATGACTACAGACGATGACTGATTGACGTTTCCTGTGACTACACACAAAACCCACAACTCCTGATCTATGACACCCCATGAGATGTTGGATAGCGCTCTTTTTTTGAGTCGGTACTGTTCGTCATACACCGCCCAACCATTATAAGTACCTCTAGAAGCCGCCAATCGAATGCTTTGCATATATTTAAAATACTCTTTGGCTTTCGACTCCGACGCCAAATCTTTAGCGAATTTTAACAATACTCCTGAATGAATAAACTCACCACGCCAAACGTTTTCCCAATCTTTCCCAGGATATGAGCCCCAATTGGATCAAATATTCTAAGGATGCTTTCTTGAACGTGACTAACTAGATATATTTTCCCACAGTCCATGTTCGAGACTGTATTTGGCAACTCGAACCTCTTACTTTGGTTAAAGGGGGGGATGGGGGACGGTGAATTTTTATCCCCTGGATGTGTATACATACCATTATTTTACTGAATCAGCGGGACCATCTCGTCTTGAGTAACTATTCTTTTATTGCTATCAACCGCTCTACTGCGAATCACTGTGGTGACGTCTTGGAATTCCGTGCGCTGAGAATCTATTCTCGACATCGAATCTCGCAATAGCGCCTGTCCAGGAATGGCTTTTGTCATTGGGTCGAACTCCACACGACGTCTCTGCTTGTATTTAAGTTACTTTGGGTAGAAGAAGTATCAAACACATCAATGTTCTGATTACCACGAGGTGCCACGAGTCTTGTTGAACAAGCTTCGTGATCGAAATTTAGAAAATTCTAAAAGTGAAGTAGGAAAGTGACGTCACAAAGCAAAAATCTTCACAGACACGGTCAAGGTTTAGATCTAGAATATAGGGAGAAAAGGAGGGACTCGAGAATAAATACGGAATTTAAACTTTTATTAAACCTGTATTATCAGTAAACCGATAAACATTATTACCCGATCGTGATATACTTTCTGATAATCAGAAGTCGTGTTGCATCCAAAATTAGATTATCAATATATAAACAAAAGAAGATTTGGGGATATCATTCTGACAGCAATTAACAACCCTGTAAACAAATGTTATGATGTCCTAAGTAATCGTCAAGTCCCTAAAATGCAACCAAAGATAAAACCATGATAAATACAAAATCTTCTAATCCTCAGATACGATATAAAAAGAACTTTGTGGATTTGTAAAAGCCATGCCTTCTTTTTTATGTGTACATATTGAATCACTATATATTCTTAACTTTTGATCTGCCTCTGATAAGCTCTGCGTGTTAAACATAATAATCCAGACATTTTCAGCTGTAGGCAAATTTCCTTGAATCCTTTCTTCCGACATTACAAGCATATTAGTTACATGTTAGTAACATGCCTTTTATAATGTGAAAAGGCAACGTGACATGGAACTATTTAATGAAATTATGAAAAAGTCACTTTTTACCCAATCTTTCCTCTAATAAAGACAACTGTTTTCCTTCTTTCTTAATTTCGTTTTACCCCCAAAGCTCTCAGTTTTTCTTTTATTTCTTCTGCATACAAGTCCTCAGTTGAAACAAAATTATGGTAAAAGTACAATAAATTAGTATGGTGGCATTGTTTTATTGAGTGAAATTTATTTCCTTTATCTTAAAATGGTATAAAAGTAAGATTATATTGTAATGAAAATATCTAACATTTTATTATGGTTAAAAGGCATATTCGTTTTAATCTGTATAACTTTACTTGTAGTAAGGGAAACATGTTGTTGAGAGTTTCCTATCGTTTACAAGTGTGTTCATTTTAAAACATTTCCTTCCTTATTTGAATTTTTTTTTTTTTTGCAGCAAATCATATTTTGTATTTGTTACATTGAAATACATTTTTTATTAACGTCTCACCTTTTACAAACAAGTACAAATCACATTGATTAAAACAAAAATTACAAATATATAAAAGCCATTCATATAGAATTACGAGAGATGATTATTTATACATAAGAAACAAATAACTTAAAACATTAAAAAAAAAAAAAGGAAAAGAGAGAGAAAACAAATTATCTACATGTATATAAAAATATACGACGTCTATATAAAATGTTTCTGCCGGTTAGGGTACACACATGGATATTGCTTACTCCACATAGAATCACATACTGATAGCTTACCTTGCCTAGAAAAAAATTATTTATACAATCAAGGTTTAAGTTATTAAAGCAACTATCTCTAATATCGTCATACAATGGGCAAAATATAAGTACATGCTCTTCGTCTACAATGGAATTTGGACAGCAAAAGCAAGTTATTTCTTGTACTTGAACTTATTTCTTCCGGTCTCGATTCGGATTGTCCCAAATTTTAAATAAAAAAAGAACTTATTTATGACAATCGAAGCTAAGGATAGCGTATTTATCCAATCCTAGCTAGTTATATGTTAACCTAGCTACATGACCAAAGTCAGTGGCCGATCCAGGGGGCATAGAGGACGTATAATTTTTTAGCATAAAATCGTCCAAAAATTTTATATAATCCGTTTTATGGAATTACGCCCTCTTTCAGAAAACTTGGATCCGCCCCTGAAAGTAAGTCGATTCATTTAAAATTGTTACAAATAAATGGGTGAATTAGGTTAACGTAATTTGAGCATAATTACTAAATGCACTAGAGAAAAAACACAATTTTATCTTTTTTTTTAGCTCTAAATATGTTAAGCCTTCATCCATGGTTTTGCCCTTGATAAGGACTTTTATGGCAAACTAAATATATGGGTTAACTCAGAAAATAAAATACTTGAATTGAAAATAATGCTTTTCAAGAATACGACGGACATTAATCTATTTGTAGAATTGATACAAGAATGAACTACTTTTCAAAGAACTAGGAGACTACTGCTAGTGATTGTTTTTGTATTGACAGGTATATATAATGTGATTTCAGTATCAAAGTCTATTGTATCATCTACAACAGTGACCTCTACTAGTTTGATACAAAACCACAGAAAAAGAGACCAAGTATGTGTCCATTTGAAGGAGATTATGTGAACTTGTGTTATTGGGTTTTTATTCCACATCGATTTCAATTTCGTTAAAAACATAATATAATAATTTTGTTGGCGATCAAAGGGGGCCGGCCGTACGCTCTCTATCCCCCCTTGAATCATCTACTGTATGACTGTGTTATATCTGAATAATTTTCACTTTTTAGAACAACCAGTCGCTTTACTCTACTGTTGGTACAACCATAAAAGTATTGTTTAATATAATACCAGAAGTCCTTTACTAGGGGAAGTGTGAAACCCGTTATACGGTCTAGGCGATCACGATGTCCCCGTACTTCCAACTCCGATTGAAACAGGATTTGAATGATACTTCTTTTAAAAGTAACAACATTCTATGACCATTTTTTTGCAATGCTATCTAAGTAGAGAAAATTTTTGCAATTTAACCCTATATAGCCTAATTAGCACACAGTTGAAAATAATGTAATACCATCGACGTGTTAATGAATGGCGGATCCTAGATGCCATATTATAATGATGTCATGAGTTATGATGGTTTTAATATTAAATAATAAAAACGTTGGTATTCATTAACTTAAAAACTACAATTATTACCGTGGAAAAAATGTCAGAATAAAAAAAACTTACTTCTTAATGCAAAAATTGCCATTAATAAGTTGACAAGAAAAAATAGATCTGAGAATTGTGCATCCATATACAGTACAGGTTACACTGTATGAGGAATTTAGGAATTTAATAGGAATAAACATTCTAAGTATATTTATTTTAAATATGCATGATGAAGGTTTGGTACCATCAAAACGTTTAAACCCGCTGCAATTGTTTTCACCTATCCTAAGTCAGGAATCTGATGTTCGGTAGTTGTCGTTTGGTGATGTGGTCCATAAGTGTTTCTCGTTTCTCGTTTTTTTATATAGATTAGACCGTTGTTTTTCCCGTTTGAATGGTTTTAAACTTGTAATTTTGGGGCCTTTTATAAGCTTGCTGTGCGGTGTGAGCCAAGGCTCCGTGTTGAAGACCGTACTTTGACCTATAATGGTTTACTTTTATAAATTATGACTTGGATGGAGATTTGTCTCATTGGCACTCATTCCACATCTTCTTATGTCTATGTTACGTTTTACAATTTTTCAGAAAAAGAGGGATTTTTTTAAAGGTGCAAAGAATTTCAGTAAGGTCTAGATCACATACCTGCTGATAGAGCACCTGCTGATATAGCACCATCAGCTGGCGATATGGCACCTAGGTGATCTTTATGTAAGTATACTTCGTACTGAGTATGAAAAGGTCTTAGTTCAAAAACCTAGCTGTGAGACGATCTGATTTAATTTGTTTAACTACTAAATCAATCTCAAGGGTTGAGTTGGGTATAGAAATATGTTAATCCCTAGAAATGTCCGGTTGCAATAGTAAAACCCTCTACTAAGCATTGGAACGTATAAACTAGCAGCCACGTCAGATCGGAGGAGGGGCGTTAAATCCAGTACCTCTCGTTTACAGGGTTTGAATATCACTTGCGACAACACTTTGATGAAATATTTGCCACTGAACTTAAAACGAGTAACACTCAATTAATCAAAATATAAATCTGCAAATATGCAGGTGTCCTCATGCTTGTGTTTATAAAGAGACATAAAAAAAAAGACTATGGGGACGTTCCAACGGTGACTCACGTACATCTTATGAGGACGAACGCAATGACGAACAGACATGAGTAAAGTATGCCCTCACTTTAAAATAAATTAAAAACAAGCCTTTTTAAATTCGAATTGTTTTTAGCCATCTGTAGCAACAAATGTTCGGTTAATTTTTACAGACGTATTTCGGGATAAACAAAGAAGAGCCCCTTCCTTCGCTTATACATCACGGTATATAGAAAATCTAGAAAAGGAAGCAATTATGACAGTCATTATATTTTGACAAAAACAACTATATCTTTTATAAAGACGATACATTTTAGTCTCGACGGATTTGATATATTTCTAATTTGCCAGGCTTTGCGCAATGTAATGATAAATGGTACCAATGTATTCATAGAAATATTCAGGTATATGGTTCACTGAAATGTAACATGAAATAACCCGTTAAAGAACTCACTTATTCTGCCAGTCGGTGCTTTGAGTTGTTTGACTGTGAAATTGTATGCTTGTGTTGGTATGACGTATCAAGTTTTTAACTGAATGCAAGTTTGGTACAACCAATATTGTTATATGGTGCGCCGATACGGGAACCTAAAGAGCATATACTTATTGATAACGTTCAAAACAGGGCTAGTAAAGTATTCCTTGGAGTAACCAAAATAACAAACAATAGTGTACTACAGTGCAGGGATATTTGAGAAGGCTGTCAGGTTTTGCTAAGAAAAGACTTGAAGTATTAAGATTCTATTATAAACTTGGAAATTTTCGTATTTTGTATAAGATCCATTTATGATCCAAACGAAAGCGTAGATCATGGAACTTTAATGTGGTTATATTATTTAACTATATGTCTGTAGAATACTTAATGCAGCAGGGAATTAGCAAAGAACTGTTTTTGAAAGTGATTAAAAGTAAAATACGAATATTGGATGAACAGTTATGGTTTAACAAACTTTGGAATGACAATTCGAATGTGAATGGAAACAAGTTGAAAATTCATAGACGCTACAAGAAGGGCTTTCATCCTAAACATTATGTAATTAACTCTACACCAATACCGTTAGATGAAAGAATTTATCCATTCTGTCATAATACCATTGAAAATCAGATACACTTTTTGATTAACTGCGACATTTACAGTGACTTGAGGTTTGAATTGTTTCACAGAGCTATGGTCATGGATAAATCTTTTTTTTACAAAGTCAGATTTTGATCAATTTGTATTTTTAATACAGAATGCTGAATTACAATACGAGTTATCGAACTTGGATTATAATATGATTCTAGAAGACGTCGAGCAATGAAATGCAATTTGCACTCTTGATTATATATTTCCGTAAAAGTCAACATTACCTTTTTATAAGTTATTCATTTTTGTATTGTTTTGTTCTTTAACGTAGAGGCTATTTTTATAAACCAATTATTTCATTTTATTCTTCACAAACTATTTATATAATAACCTCTTTTATGTTCATTTCATTTATCTATCTTTTTATTATTTTTCAGTTTATTTATTTGACGCCATACTCAATTGTGTCGTTTTTGTCTAAAGTCTTACTTTTATTATGTGAAAAATTCTGATAATTAGCATTATATTGACATTTTACTATTATGTTTCACACGTTTTGTATGTTAGTTTTCTTTAAATAGCTCATATAATGTATATAAAGTGTCTCGTAAGCCAACTTTGGCTGGGTATTTGTCTTATTTTATTACTGTAAAATGTATATTATATAATCTGTATATAACTTTGTAGACAAATATGTTTCGCTTTAATTAAATAAATTATTAATATGTATTCTTTTATAAAATCTTAAATCATTTTTTAATTGTTGATAATGAAGTTTCAAATAATTGGCAATAAAAAATCCACATCATTAAGTCGGCTCGCTTTATTTTCAACAAACTGATCATTAATAAAAAAATGAAGGAGACTAATTAACAGCTATCTGTTTGTAGATGATAATATTTCTACACATGATTCCATAGTTAGAAACGAGACTTGGGAGGACCACCTATAAGCGCTTTCAGTGTGATCCTCCAGCTATATAGTACAGCTTGCATACTTCCCCTAGTAATGGACTTCTGATAATACTTATATGCTTCAACGTATAGTAAGTGATTGATACTAATAAAAGCTTGTTAATGTTATAGCCAAAATTTCCTAGAATACTGTAATAGATGGTCATCTCATCTCGTGGTATAAAACGAACCTTAAATTCAGGATAATGTTAAGTCACTTCCTTCTTAGAACAAAACTTTGAAAAGAAAGTACCGCTGTGTCTCCATTTTTTAAGTTAAAGCGTTATTTGGGAGTAACTACAATCATAAAATGTAACTAGAGGACATCTTGTGATAATTTCGGCAAAATCTGAATTTGGTATATATTTCCTATAAAGACAAAGATGTTATAATACTATCATTTATTTCGACTACTAACTGAAATCAAGGAGGTTGTATGAGAAGGAGAGTGCACACTCTACTTGATATAAAATTAGCATTCCCAGGATAACAATTCAATCAGAAGAAAATGATGAAAATATAAAGATACCGACATGTTTATCACTCACTTGATATGACCCTCTAATGTACCAGGCTGTTACCGCGAACAGTCCGTGTGATTAGGAAAATTCCTACTGTCACGTGATTGTAATCGATGACTGGGTTATTAAAATACAGGTGTAATTATCATAACAATTCAATTTACAGGTGTTAATACTGTGCAATAGCATTTGACGGGAAATTCTAAAGTGTATCTTAACCAGAGCCAACTTGATATCATGACCCGCTTTCACACAAAAATACTGCGTAATATTCAGTCTCTGCCTACACGAACAGCCACTGGATTGGTATTTATGCTGTTGGGTGCTCTTACAATTGAGGCAGAAATACATAAAATGCAACTTTCATTTCTGTACAGTGTTCTTTCTTGTAACAATTCGACAATTCAAGGCTTAGTAGACAGACAAATCATCATGAATATTGATAACCATCTCAGCTTCTTCTGTAAGGTCACAGGTGTGCTAGCTTTATACGATATGCCAAGTATAACTACACTTAGTCAAAATTTACCGTCAAAATTAAAATGGAAAGCAACAGTTAAATTAGCAATTCAGGATTATTGTGTCCAGCCTTACACCAGCAGAGAAAAGAAACATTCAGCAAACTTAAGTCTTATGTGATATCAGTTATTGGCATGGGATATTGGTCTAAAGAATTCAAAGGACATTTGGATCTGATAAGACTTATTGTCGACAGTTCTTTTCTGCTGCCAAAGCTTAGAAATAGACAAAATTCAAAGATTAGCTACGGACATGTGTTATAGACCCCATTCTCAGCGTGTATGGAAATTACAAGGAAAATAATAACTGTATCGCTAAATATATAGATAATACCAGCAGTGTAATGAGGAAAGATATGATATGAACACTATGTACATATGTGTAAAGGTAGAGGCAGGGGTGTCCTGCTTTCCATTGTATAAAGCACCCTATATTTTTAGATTTTAGTTGTGTACATTAAATCTTAAAATACATATTGACAAGGCCTAGATATTTTTATTTTTTAATTGCGTAAGAATTTTTGTTTGTTTTTATCAGTCCTTAAATATATTAGATTTTATCCTGTACAGTGAATCAAAAATATTTTTTTTAGTTATTTGTGGAAAACTTTTAGTGCATACTATTTAAGTTTTAATTAACTCCCCACCTGGATAATATCCGTTGAGGAGGTGTTCCATAATTGGAAGGACATACATATAGAAGAAGAAGAAGAAGAAGAAGAAGAAGACGAAGTATCGTCTAACTACGGTGGAAAACGACCAAGAAATGACAAAGTTATGAGGGTTTAAAGAAATTTAAGAACGCGATTTTTATTTAAACCCACCTTGCTTTAAACAAAGATTTTCTCTTCCCCTATCTAACCCTATCATTGAGAATTGGTATATACAATCATAGAAAGTAGAGGAATATGCGAGGTACCTTCGTTACGGTGACCGGTCATAGAAAGTAGAGGAATATGCGAGGTACCTTCGTTACGGTGACCGGTCATAGAACGTAGAGGAATATGCGAGGTACCTTCGTTACGGTGACCGGTCATAGAAAGTAGAGGAATATGCGAGGTACCTTCGTTACGGTGACCGGTTGCGACCGGAGCGAATTTTTGTAATTGAAACAAACAGAAATTTATCGAGAACCACCGAAAAGTTTGTTTCTCATGTAGAATTGAGCATAGTATAACGGGGCTTTATTCTGTGTATGTTTTGGGACTATACATTATCTCGGAACTATGTACACGGGATCGTAATCCATCTTGTTGCCCGTTAACATAGGGAAGTAGCTATTGCATATTTCACCATAAACTCACTACTGTATGTATACTAGTAACGAAGTCCGTTTAATGTTCACATGTTTATTCGTATAGATATTCATATAGCAGTACATGTATGATATAAATATATATGTTCACAATATAATTTCCAATTTAACTTGTTACTTCATTCTCATCTATATTACAACTGTTACTTCATTCTCGTCTATATGAAAACTGACCAATACATAAAGTTTCTCACAAGATCGTGCTATAAACATCTGTTCTTAAAAGAGATAAACATTGCTTTATGGTCTTACAGTATTTTGGTAAACTTCTAAATGTTATTGCAACTGTACTGTGCAACCCATGTACCGTATAAACTGTCACATTAATCAAGAGAAAGATCATTAAACTGATTAACATCAAATCTTTGATGTAATTGACCACGCCACATCACTCCCCGCTAAACAAAATTCGTTTTCACTCGAATTAAAAAATCAGATCAAAAGTTATTACATAGGTAAAATAATAAGGGGAGGCAATGTGAACATTAAAAAAATAAACTTTTCTTTTACTAAAACTACTTAAAAAAAACTAAGCTAATAATAAAAATAATGATAATTGCTATACCATGTAGTTTATCAATTTACGTCGTGAATAGTTGTGGAAAACTTGCAAAAAGATTACTCTTAAAATCTAATTTAACAAAGTATCCTTTCAACTTCAAACTCTTGATATTTACAAAAGAGGCACTAAACAAAAATCATAAAAATATGTAACACACAAGTTTGACAATCATTAATCTATTCAAATACATTATGGTAAGGTCTATCTAGAATTTTGACCGTTAATCCAAGCGTAAAATAAAATGATCAAATAATTAAAAGCGTCAATTATAATCAACTTATCATTATCACTGGGCAATCCAATTAAGAAAATCAGCACTAATTAGCTGCAATTTTCACCTCTATGTGACCGTATCACCTTTCTTTCTTTCTTTCTTTCTACAGGTATGAATCGCCGTTCTAGATCGGCGCACTCCTACATAGTAGGATGGCTAATGCGCTATATACAAATATACACCCGCACCCACTAAAAACTCATATTACACACAAAGGAGCGTGCCACTAATCCGAAAATTCATGCATATATATATATAACGGTAACGGTAAAAGCGTGCTGCACAAATACTGTGTTGTTATTTACATATTATATACATCGTACATTACAGTGAAGTTACGATTAAGACGGATGTGATCATCTTCACTGCTCCATGCTTAAAATACTAGTTGCTAATTTATGCTAGGTGTGCGAATATATACATTAGCTTGATAGCAGTCTATAGGAAAGCACTAAATGTTAATGTCTTATATTTTGCACATACTGTTAATATTGGATATATGCGTTCATCTGCAGAATATGTAGATATATTTAAAATTTAGGTACACTAAAGCACTATGCGGTAAATATGCAGGAAAAGGGAATGTTAAAGTACTATGCTGTAAAATGGCCAAATAAACGATACATGTAGGTAAATAGCCAGCCGGATTGTCGTTATTTTTTTTTAATAAATAATATGCTTCTACATAAACTGTCACTACACCCTCACCCCTACCCTGCCATCTGCCTCATTCTACTGGTATGCATGTCGTAGCAGAACAGTCGTGTGAGGTTTTCTAGCTCTATGTATTGTTGATGTTTCATATGGAATCCGTAGTTAATGCTTTTGTGAGTACAGTCCATCAGAATTTGTACAAGCATGTTACAGTTAACTAAGTTCTGATAGAGACCATTCTTTAAGTTATCCAGGTATAATTTTATTTTCTGGGGGTGCCTTTCACGTGTTTGCGTATGCCTACTGCATGAGAGTATGAAGTGTTCTAGGTCTTCATTTTCTGTATTACACAATGTACATATTGCGGATATATTCGTATTTTGTTTAGACCTAACTGTCTTTAGCATATACGTTTGTGTTACTAGCCTGCTCTTTATTTCTCCTGTTTTCACATTTGTAGGGTTGTTTCCTGTACACTGCCAGATATTATGCGGCATAAATGATGGGTTTTCCTGTATTTGAAGATATGCTAATGTCTTTTTATTGGATTGGTCTTCAAGGCATATTTCATGCCAGAATTTATTTTGATGATATCTAACTATCCTTTTCCGTTTTTCCTTTGATTTTGGGTGTTTCATAAGATTCTCAACCGGTTCCATCCTGTACTTTGTCAGAGCTTCCTCTACTCTATCTATAAATATGTTGCTTTTTTCATTTTTCATTGCAACTTGACGTTCCAGGATTTGAAATTCTAATGAGTTATTGTTTCTTATTATGTTCATAAACAAGGATAGCATATTTCTGTCTATCACCATACGGATTGGTACTGCTCCAATTAATGTGTAGACTGCTGTGTTGGCTACATGATTGGGAAGGCCCTGTAACTGCTTTAAGATTTTCCGTTGCATTGTTTCCATTTGGTCCATTTCTTTTTTCTTAATTGGGATGACCTCCAACCCATATGTCATTTTTGGAACAGAATATACCTTCCACAGATTGTGGGATACAAGAGGAGAGAAACCTTTCCTTATATGGAGACCAGCTCCTAACATACCATAAATAGTGGCCCTTCCTACTTTCAGTTTTTCATCAATATCAATTGTATTCTTTTCATTGCTGGTTATACCTAGGTGTTTTGCAGTTTCACTCCTACCTATCTGAGAGTTGCCAATGTTGACTACTCTGTCCTGTTTGGTATTATAGCATACAAGATCCGATTTCTGTGGGTTGATTTTGACCAGGTCCCTCTGTGTATGGTGGTATACAATGTCCATAATGCCTTGTAGTTCACATTCAGAGTTTGCTAGTACTAAAATGTCATCTGCACATGTAGGTGTAGCAATGCCTATTGTCCCCATATGGCATCCTAATCCATTTTCTGTAACACTATCTAGAATGGCATTATTATAGCATTTGTATAGGGAGGTCGAGAGTTTTGCTCCTTGCTGAATTCCTTGGTTGACAGATATTTTGTCAGAAACAAGATCGTCCCATTTAATTTTAATGCTCATTTCTCTATACATATTACGGAGTAGGATCCACATGTCACCGTCAATGCCATAGTGGTAGACCTTGTTGAATAGAATCTCATGTTCCAATTTGTCAAAAGCCTTTTCAGCATCTAAGGTTAGTAATAGGACTTCCTGGTCGTCTTCACTATATTGTATTATAACTTCTGATGCCAGGAATGCGGCATATATCATGGGTATTGCTTCCGTAAATCCTCGTTGTAGCTGGTTTTGATTTGGTGGATCTTTATATCTATTCTTGATTTGAGTACACTCTGAAGGATTTTAGTGAAGATTTTGGTCACTGTTATTCCTCTATAGTTTGCCGGGTTTTGACGGTCCTTATTTTTCTTCAATACTGGTGTCATTATTTCTCCTTTCAGCATCTGTGGGATATCAAGTTGTTCTATTACTGTATTGAGGATATGCAATATGAGCGGTAGAAGCTCAGTCTTAGCGTTTTTGTAGTGTTCGGCTGAGGTTCCATCGATATCTGAGGATTTCCCGTTTTTAAGTCTTTTTACAGCATCATGTATTTCCTCCTCTCTTATCTCAATTTTAGCTTTCCCCTTTTCTATCTTTTCGATTATTGTATTTTGCAGAGATGAGAGCTCATATTTTTCGCAATCAAAATCCTGCCTATAGTCTGGATTTGATAGCTCGTAGAATAATCTGTCCACATATGAAGAATGTCCTCGTTCGTTTCAGCCGTCTGATTATCTTTTCGTAGCGTCTTCGTAAATCGGTTTCCATCTGACCTTTGCGTTCTCAGTAATTTGTGGAAGAGTTTATTGTCTGAGGAAGATGCTTTCATTATCTGGTTTGCCAATTTTTCTCTTTGCGAGGCATATGCTTGTCTGTGAGCCTTTCGTAATAACCTTTTGGCTGCTGTTAGCTGTGATTTGAGAGGATTATTTTTGTCTTTTGGTGCTCCTCCATTTTTCCATAAGGCATGTTTTTCCTTAGTATTCTTTGATGCTTCTGATATATTTTTATTCCAAAGGGATTTTCCAGTGCTTTTTGTTCTTATTGATTTGTTGTAGTTCGGTATAGCCTCATTGCATGCATTATGCATTACCTTTTCTATAGATGTGATGTCCTCCTCTATATTTTTGTTACTAGCTTGAAGTATTTTTTCAACTCCATCAGATATGGTCATTTGATATTTTTGTAGATTGCATTTTTCCCATTTTGTTCTTACAATGACTGATTTTGGTTTGTTGGGTTTCCTAATTAGTTTTCTCTTGATTGTAGCTATGACAGGTACATGGTCGGATGTGTTTTCTGCTTCCATATCTAAGATCTGTACATATTGTGTTAGGTCTTTACTTGCTGAGAAAAAATAATCAATTTGTCCAGAAGATTTCCCGTTATGATGGAAAAAGGTTTCTTTCTCTGGGTATTCTTGGTTTAGTGCCAGTGAGTTTTCTGTCAAAAATTTCTTTAATAAAGGATCATGAGATGTTTTTGATCGATGTATAGACCCGTTCAAGTCTCTACATAGCAGAATATCATGAGTGTTCCTGTATTTTTCTATTATTTCCGTCATTTGTACAAGAGTATCTTTGTACTCATTATCCATATCTTTGTTGTCAGAAGGCATGTATACATTAAATCACCATAGAATGACCATCACTGTCAATCAACTTCATGGGCACTCCCATGTACATCAAACTAGTATAAGCAACCCTTCTCGGTTAACTGTTAACTACATACAACACGCCCACTCTCGTAATGACAAGAGATTAAAACTATAGCTTAATCAAACATGTGTAATACACAAATTAAAACAAAATTGAATGCAAAAACAAATAATATACAATAAAAACCTAAACATAGGCATTAAGCTTTCTACATGAATAAACACATTTATGAAAACTTAAAGTTATTTACAAAAATAAAAAATATTGTCCACATGACTTCATCGGTTTCAACGTCCGGTTCCACTTGACTACAACAGGTACGAAATTGTCAACAGAATGTCATTTTCATGCAGTTTTAACAGCTCCAGTAGACGTTTACTGCTAGTCTTTTGTAACATCTCAGAGTCATCTCAGGTTTCTAGTCATCGAAAATTCTCACGAGCGTCTTCTCCAAAGTTCTTCAAAGTTTGAATATAATGCGTTTCCAAACAACAAAGAAACTAATTGACTGACACAAAAGTATACAAATATTTACATCAACGTCACTAACATTATGGTATATACAAAGTCATCCTATTCCAATCTCTCGCCTAATCTGACCAAAACTGCTCCGCTAGTTTCACTTGAATACATGTACAAATTGTTTCTTCTTTCCGCACACGCCATGACTTGGCACATTCGCCCCAATTTCACGTACATTATAAATCCGGCCGACATTGTTAACTCGGGTACCTCCACCAAATGTAACGGGGCTTTCTTCTGTACCTTTTTTGGGACTATACATTATTTCGGAACTATGTATCCGGGATCGTAATCCATGTTACCCGTTAATATACATGATATAGGGAACTAGCTATTGCATATTTCACCATAAACTCACTACTGTCTGTATACTAGTAACGAAGTCCGTTTAATGTTCACATGTTTATTCGTATAGATATTCATATAGCAGTACATGTATGATATAAATATATAGGTTCACAATATAATTTCCAATTTAACTTGTTACTTCATTCTCATCTATATTACAACTGTTACTTCATTCTCGTCTATATAAAAACTGACCAATACATAAAGTTTCTCACAAGATCGTGCTATAAACATCTGTTCTTAAAAGAGATAAACATTGCTTTATGGTCTTACAGTATTTTGGTAAACTTCTAAATGTTATTGCAACTGTACTGTGCAACCCATGTACCGTATAAACTGTAACATTAATCAAGGAGAAAGATCATTAAACTGATTAACATCAAATCTTTGATGTAATTGACCACGCCACAATAGACGCTTAAATTTTCACTTCCCATATAGGCTCCTGGAAATGAAAAATAGCAGATTATATTTGCATTACACTTGCGCCGATTTTGTCTTTCATTTTCGCCGATTGTGTACAAGTAAATTACAGGTGAATGTTATTTTCATTTATCATTATAAACCTCTTCCGTTCTAACTATCTTTGATGGACTGCTAGATACATCTCAAGACTTTTTCCTTGCTCGTACCCGTAGTTCTTTTTCCTCTGTCTTTCGGTCACCTGCCACATGGTTATGCTCGTTCTGTGTTTTGACAATAGTCAGACCATCAGAATCCGTGGTGACTGTGGCTTTACACGACTTGATGGTACATCGGTAAGCTATGATATTATGTCGCAGGACACTGACCTGCCGATATGTATGGCCTTCGATGATCAAGTAATTGACTCCTTGCCCGTTTCAGTGTGCAATTTGTCAATCGTGTCACAACGTTAACGAAGTTCCCGAGCAATATGAACCAAAATTAACTTAAACATAAGTGAACACCGTTTATATCCAGATTTTACCAATATACCTTCTAGGTATAGTACATGTACATGAATGCAAATAGCGCTAGTGATAAAAAACAAAATAGGCGCTAATGAAAGAATCAAATCGGCGCAAATGAAAGATCGAACATTTTGAAAATCGGCGCAAATGTCATACGCCCCTACATTGTATACATGTAGCAGGTGGAAAATTCCATAAATTTAAACAAAATTAAAATTGTCGAACATCCTCTGTGGTTACGGATATTATGTATGTACATGTACATGTACATGTATAGTGATTTTAAACGCGTAGAAACACGTATTCATTTGATTTTTGTAGCAAATGATGTAGTTATTTTCAATCTTCATTTTTTTTGTATACAGCTGTCATTACTTAAATCGATTAATCAGCATGCGTTCATGTATACATTTACTTTCTCATAACAATATTGTATTTCAACGCTCAAACATTTTGAGTGTCTCTGAGAACAGGTAATGCAATTATATATGCTTTTGAACATTTTTTGTTGTTTTTAGAATTAGATAATGTAAATTAAGTGGACAAATCCTTCGAACGCACCGATAATTCTTATTCTGTGCAAATATGGAATGCCTTTTTAAATGAATTATTTGCTTGCCAAATAGTTTTTTTTTAATAAAGTTTAAAGTTGTGTCCCGAAAATACTCTCCCCAAAGTAGGCCATGATGAATATTCGGTACCTAACATATTTATGTTTGTGTTACATTTGGTTGTCTGTTGAATTTGACGGGTGTTCGAAAATACTGTCTTTATATTGATATGTTCATTTTCTGCAAATGTTTATAAAATATTGAATTATTCGAAGTACTAATGTTTTTCTACCAATAGACGGGTGTATCTATAATTAAGCTAGAAAACATGGGCGCATCCATTAACCTCTCACGTGACCGATCAGGCTTAGACGTTTTTGACACAACTTTTCGGTATTGGTTGCTCTTCAATTTTGTATTTGATTCGACATTTACACTGTTTTGATTCGAGCGCCACTAATGAGTTTTATGTTTACGAAACGCGCGTCTGGCGTACTAAATTATCAATCAGGTATCTTTGAAGATTTTTTTCTCTGTTATTCTTCAAAATTGTAGTTATATTAATCTCTTGATAACTGTTTTAACAATAAATGCTGACAAGATTATCAATTTTATCGATAATTAATTCATTAACACACAACTGATAAGAATTGAACATATCTCTTTGACCATATATATTTCTTGTTAACAGAAGTATAAACACACTAAAGTCTGATACAGTTCATATGATCACTTTGGCAACGTAAACTTTCTTTTGATTTGTTGAAATACGAATTACACTTGATTGGGATTAATATGTATCGGACAACATAAACGATAAATTGCTATTTTAAAATCGGTGAGTTTATTTATTCCGAAAAAATTCAATATACAAAATTTCATTTCAATGTTCATTTAAAAGCTATCTATCTAGGATGTGTTTTAACTAATCGTAGTCTTTCAGATACATGTTATTCTATTTTTTGTTTGACCTATTAGAAAATATGCCGCTTGACATTTTTCAAATGAGACATTTTCTTTCTGTATAATTACCTGAAAGTGCAATCAAATAGTTTATAGACATATATGGTTATAATGTGAATTATTTCCCAACATTTTAGAGAATTTTTTTTCAGAGTTAAAAGACAAAAAATTCCATACCTAATTATGTTCAGCTACACTTCCTTATTTATACTGTTTGGTACCAAATAAAGGCAACAGTGGTTTCCATCATCACGTGACAAAAATGTATGCATCGTCATTTCCAACACATGTTGAGCAAACGGGTGAAAAAGTTTTATATTATACTGCATAAAATATTTCAGAATTTAAAATCTAATAAGATTGTCACCCTTCTTCCATCGTACGGCAATCACGATTACGTACTTACGGAACATAAACTATTTATATACTACCCTACAGAATGACGATTATGAAAGTGCTGGAAACTTTTAATAGAGCAGGGATACAGGCGTGCCTTCTATCTGGTAAATGAGGTCATAAAGGCATGCGAAATTGACGATCTTTTCCAGTGAAAGACATGATTCCAGAAATGACGTATAGTCATAAATCGATTTAACTGAAACAAATCCGGGTCACAAACCAAAAGCCGCGGGAAACACATCAACTATAAGAGGAACTGAACTGCTAAAAACACAAACGCCAACATACATAGATTGATACATTGATAACAACAGCCATATTCCTAACTTGGTACAAGACATGTTAAGAAAAAATGGTGGGTTGAACCTGGTTTTATGGCTTGCCAAACCTCCCGCTTATATGGCAATGTTAAAAATACCACTTAAATGACAACATTACTTGGCAGGAATACAGTACAAATAAACACAAGAACACAAAAGACAGAGAAATACATAAATAAATAATATAATAGTACATTACAACATGTTAACCATAGAATAACAACGGACACCACAATAGAATTATGAACTGTGCGTCACACGAATATATCAACGCCACAAAAAATTTCTAAAAATAGAATATAAAATTGGGATTAACTTTGTAATGGTATTATTTTATGTATTTTCTAACCATTAAAAGAATATTAATATAGAATTGTGTAAGTAATGGTGTAATTATTTGTAGTTTCTAACCATGTCGCTTTTTCTTCTAAATTAAAACTGTAAAAACGAATACATCCTGTGCATATAGTTGCTTTAAACTAAAAATCATATACCATTGAGAGGCCAAACTTCATTTGCAGGTACTTATTCTGGCCTCCTGAATAGTCCCGTTGAAGTTTAATTGACGCGTTGCAGATTTGCTCGACTAATCCGCAAAAGTAACCCTTTTACCCTCCCCCGGAAATCCGGGCAGTCCTTCCTTACATGTCCGGGCTTAAACAGTGGTAGCACGATCCCTTCCTTGGAGGCCTTCGATGAGGGAAGGGACTTTTGACAGGGACCTACCTCTAACTTTGGACATTTCTGTTTGAAGTGGCCCCTCTCCCACAATGAAAACACTCTCCTCCTCCTGTACGTCCGCCCGGTGATAGGCTTCTTGATTCAGAACTGGTCAAGAGCTTCTTGAACTGATCTTTTAGGTCTACCGGAAGCTGATCTAATTTCTGATCAAATTTCTTGTCCGTCTTCTCTATGCCTGCCTTCCAGGTGCTGGAAGGGGCCCTTTCGAGGGTGGTTGTTGCCCGTATGTGGGAACCTGATATTCCTGGTACCCTTCATTGTCGTCCTTATACAGATCCCTTTTACCTACCTAACCTCCCGCCTACTGGGCCTTCCATATATAGCTTGACTATTATGCAGGAGCCAGCGGATCTTGTCCAATGCCTCCTCAATACTACGAGGCCGGATATTTGAGGCGGCCACGGCTAACTCTTTATTCTCAATGCCCTGACATATCTTATTACTACCTGCTGGTATATGTATTCCTCTGGTAGATACCTGAATGCCCTGGTAGCCAATGACAACACACGGTTAGCCCAGTCCCCAAGGGACTCATCAGGGGCTTTCCGAGAATTGTGAAATTAGACCTGTGCTGTTTCAGGGAGTGCTTTAAAGTTTTAAACCCAAATCTTTTCAGGATTTTTTCGACAAGCTTCATAGATAATACCTCCCTATTTCTTTCAGAAACACGGGCATAGTACTAACTTGCCTTCCATTCAAGGCACAAACACAACTGGTCTACGCATTTTTGTGGGCCCCACTCACAGACCTCTGCCAGTTGGACATTTTTCCTTCGTACTTCATGTTCTTTGGCACATTACTGACCCTCGGTGCCAAACCAGAATGTCCCCTTGCCCCATCCCTGTTTTCTGGGGTTTTGGCACTCGCTCTGGGCCTATCCTAATGGCATGCCTGTCTATAACTCCCTCGTGTGGTGCCCCCTTGAGGGGTCACTGGTGTATCTTCTGGGTAGTACCCACCCTGCTATTTCGTGTCCCCAAACGATGGACCAGAGGCTATGTCCTCCCCCCTGGTGTCCTGCAACTTGCCGTATCTGATACAGGGCGTTTCGTATTGCCCCAAGGCTGGAGCAGACTGCTGATTACTCCTCGATGGTGCACCCTCACTGACATTATTATTTAAGCTAGTGAGGGGATTTCCCCTTGCCAAGGCAGGAGACCCCTCCCTTCTGGACGAATCAGGCCTATATCCTGGGTTACCGCCCCCATAGTGAAGTGTGCTACCTGGGGTTGGGTCTCCAAAATTATATCATCAGGATATGGACTACTCCCGAGGAAGGCAGAGTCCATCTCACTTGGTCCTCCCCATTCTCCAGGACTTTACCTAGGGGGCCACCCCTTCTGTTTTAGTTGAGGGTGACCACTCATTGGAGATGCCATTCCCGTGGGCCCGCCCTTCCCCCTCCTATTAGGTTATCTACTCGGCTTATCGTTGCTTGATGGATGCCCTGGGCTTGAGGCGGGCCGCCAATGTGTTGGCCGCTCCATCCGCTAGTAAAGTCAATTCTAGCTAGAATGGTCATAGTGACTCTGAGATGGACAATGCTAGCCAAGTCACTTTCAGTTACATAGCCCTTGCCCTCCCTTAGGTCCATAATTTGTTCACCAATTCGAACTCAAATACCTGGAATTTGGAGCAACTCCTCAAAACTGCAGGCGTTTATATTTACCATGGCCATAACTAAGTAAATGGACACAAACACAATTTTAGTATTCAATATAAATATATTGACGATAACACTAATGTTATAAATGTTTTTATTAACCCTGATGCTTTTCTAGAAACCCGTCCCTTCTGGGTCGGCGGTAACCGGAAGGACAAACAAAGTACCAAAAACGACTGGTATCCTGTCCCTTCTGGGTTTACAGGTAAATGGGAGAGAAAAGCAGGATTGATTCCCGGCGACTGGTACCCAATTGTCACTTCTTGGTCAAGCAAGGTAACCTGTCAATCTGTCGTCTGCAGCCACAATCTTTCTTCTAAAATACCGTGACGAATTCCTCCAGAATGCTCCACAAATGCCTGAAATGAATTATTCCCTTGCTGGAATAACTCAAAACACCATTTTCCCTCCTCTCTTATAATTTTTACCGTCCACCACCGGCACGGCAAGAACATAAAAATATCCCTTAAAAACTGATACTGCCCACTAATTGCTCGCAGCGCCAATAAAGTATCGCTCAAGTAATATCTAAATACCAATAGATACCTTGGATGGTCGATCCTATGCCAGTAACGGCCGGATTGCCGCAGTCTTCAGTAATATAAACGTCGTCTGTTCAGTCGGAAAGCTGATCCCGGTTTGACCCCATTTCATAAAGCAACAATGGAAGTCATGTGCACGTGACTACCATATTTGGGCATTTTTGGGGTAATTTTTTCTTCAACTGAAACGACTCTGTTTTCTCCAAAAAGTCATATCAAATGAAACCATAGCATGCTGTACGTTACAAATGCCAACTGTGTATAATTGTTAGAAGTTCTCACATAAATATTGATTTGATTAAGCGTACTGAATTAGAATACGAAGCCTTCAAACCAAAGGTCGTCACTCGTCGCGTCAAGTTTTTTCAACACATCGGTTGAAATTACTTACTTAACTTCTGGATTTAAAATATGTGATGAGGCCTTTTATAAACTGGCCCGTGTCAAATTTGTGCCACTTAATACGCTGTAATACGCAACTGTGCCACTTCGATGTGTCGATATTTCTAACGAAGCGGTGCCGATAGTTATTTACGAGTTACGTCCCTTTGTTGACACTTTTCACGAACAAACTTATAGGTACTATCAAGCACCATATGCTGTTATTTACAAGTGGATGTTATTAAAATAATTTATTATCTTTTTACTAAATATATTTTGATTTTAAAGACATATGTAAAACAATAAGGTAAACACATTTTATCATTTTTACAACAATTTCAGAACTGAAATAAATGTCACTCTGTGCCATAATATAATATGAGGAAGGCGCTACCTTGAATGCCATCTTACCAAGACTATGTCCTACATATTGATTGATTGTTGGTTTGCTTAACGTCCAGTGGCAAATATTCCATGCATGTTCAGGACGAATGTCCTACATATAGTTTTTGTCTAAAATAAAATAATAAGTTCAGATGGAAAATGTTAAGGGAACGATCATTGAACTTCCAAAGGCAGGATGGAGTATATTTTTTTTCTTCAAAAATATTCTGATTCCGTAATTGATGAAAAAAAAATATTCTAATCAAGCAAAGGACAAAAAAATATTCTGAATCCAGATTATCCCCATACCTTCTTGTGTTAATTTTTGACCAAATAATTTTGATTGATAGCGTTGAAGCCCTTTGCGTGAAAAAAAAATCGTAACTCAAACAAAAAACCATACATCTGCCCTTTTGAAGCTAAATGGTTGCACCCTTATTGTCCATATTGTTTTCTACTGAAAATAAATTTATTGGTGATTTATCTAAATGAAAATGCTTAAATTCATTATCTTGTGCCATTTTCAAATCCAATTTTTCTTTCTTTGCAAATTTTACAAAATTTAAAACAATAAGACATTTGTTTAATTTCAAAACTATGAATACTGTTATACAATCCATAACTTTATCAAATTAAGTTTTTGTTGATTTTCATGAAAAGGTGGAGGATTTGGAATATCTTTTTCATCAATATCTAAAAGTTGTAGCTGGTTTTTTTTTATTTAGTATTGCAAACAACGCTTTCTGTTTGTTGAATTAATTTTTACTTTCTAAATTAGCTGGATGTTAATATTGTATTCCCAGTTTCTTGCATCTCATATATATGTGATCAGCAAGAGGATCGATCATTCTGATTGTTAAAAGAAGAGTTTGAATTTACAGTGAGCCTGTTTAGAATAATGTTTTGATCAGGTTTTTCATTTTGATCTAAGCATAAGGAACCATAAATAGGATTGTTAAGTTGATAATCTAAAGATTTTGCTAATTTCTAGGATGCTATTTTTAAAAAATTTGAGGGGAGAACACTGCTCAGCAGTATAAATGTATTCCTGATCATCATCTGTTTGTGGGTTTTTACAAGAGTCAGTTTAATGTCATTTTTGCATTTTGTTTTATTAGCTTACTTTTCAAGTTTTTATACGACGGCAAAATAAAATTCGGAATGGAAATGGGGAATATGTCAAAAATTTTGCTTTCGAGTAATGCAATCATGTCGCTGTTGCTGTCCGAAGACACATTTAATTGGTTTCCGGACAATAACTTTAGGATAAGTAATTGGATCTCTATGACAATGTATGAAATTGTACCAGAAGGTTCAACTTCAATACACAAAAGGAAGGTTAGAATTGATTTTGGGGGTTATCATATGGTACCAACAGTTTAGGAGTCAGTGGTTAAAAACAAGATTTTTGGGTTGTTTTTTCTCCAAAAATTTACCATTTTTACATTGATTATTTCTCATTTGTATATAAATGTAACAAATACTGATATGACAGGAGATATACACGAAACAGGGTGTGTAAATTATTTTATCGGTAATTTGTGCATTTTTCCTTTGATGTGTACTTCTTGATAATGTCGACGTCAGTATCGGTGAACTGCATGGTCATGATAAAGAAAATATATTGGGTCAGTTCGCAATTGACATGCGTGAGTGCACCGCAAAAGGATCCTCTTTCGATTTAATTCACAAAATTGCACATGATTTTTTTTCGCAGAAACGCACGAGTTATTTCATGAATGAAACACTTGTCATTGTTTGAAACTTTCAGTAATAAAAAGTTAGTTTAGCCTTTTTGAACGATTCACTGATTGTGTGAAAATTTGAACAGAAAATGTACAATATACCTGATAAAATTGCGTTTTCTGCAGAATTATTGATAGCTTTCCTTACTATTCACAAGGACATATAACTAACAAATCGTCCATGCTATTCCGATCTGAGTTTTTATTCATACATAGTCTGGCATGACTGGTGCTGTTCCAAGTTGTCTTCTTTCTCTGAATGTTTCTTGAGAAGTATTTGTTTGACCTGGTCAGTCACTATAAAGTGTTACAATTCATATTTAGACGCAACACATAAATAGTGACCAAAAAGGTACCGCTTTCACATGTATGACATGAGAGAATCTAGAAAAAAAATTAAATGTACACATAATTTTTCAACATTTTTGTGGGACTATCATATATAATTAAGAAGATATGTAGTAGGAATCTGCTGCTGAATAGAAATGTTCGGGCTCACCTAATACCTGTTTTCAAATTAGTCCATATTAAAGTTTGAAGGGTCCAAAATTAAAATATGTTTGATTTCAACTGACATAAAAATTTTGGTGTTTTTTATATGCTAAATCTACATCTGCGGTTGTATTAGGTTGTGCTTGGCGAAGCATTTTATTGCTTTTTTGTTTGTACTTTATTTTATTTTTGTGATGAAAATTAACTTGTAGACTGTAGTTGTGAAGTTGATTACATTTTTAAAAGATGATAATTAGATAACTTCACATGGTGACAACACTGACGTTTTCGTGGATTTATTTTTTCCCGGGAATGCTTCATCTGTTGATATATTCTCATAGTGAACTATTGTGTATATTTAAATATATTAACCGATGTTGAAAGACATGTATAATGTCAAATCATAACAATACAAATTGTTTAGTCTCAAAGAAAACTTGTAAGATTTCCGCAGTTATTTTTGTTGAATAGGTGCAAATTGGGTACTCTGTGCAATTTGGGAACTGTGACGTTATAGCCGTAAGTGTTTATTGCTTCAATAGGTTGAAATGTGCACCTGATAAAAGTATTCAGTAGAGGGAAAATGTTTTGATCAGGTTTAAACTGACGCATAAAATATACAGGCGACTGCGGGAGGCAATTATTTTAATATATTGCATCCAAATAATGTGTCGGCAGCTTGAATTTCAAAGGATGTAGCCCACATACTTCCAAGTAACATGCTCTATACCTATCAAAAGTGATGGTATTATCATGGGTTATCATAACTCCATCTTCCCGTAAAATCCTATTTTTGACAATATGGGTGCATACAATATATATATGTACCTATAAATGTGTCACTCAGACTCAAGTCTCCTTTTACAGCTGTTTTATGATTAAACTTAGAGCCGAGTGAAAAAAAAACAGTCTCCATCTCCTGGGACTGTTTAAGGTAGATATGTGTCATAATTAATGACAAGATTTGTTGAGAGTTTGTCAAAGGAAGTACAGTCTACAGATACTGAGATAGTGAATTTGAATATATTTTTTTTTGTTTAAAACTTTAATTTGAGTTTGAATTTCACCTGCATTTGTCTTTGAGCTACAGGAATAACCGTGATCACATTCAACAGTATAACCAACTTCATTATCACTGTAACTTGATATGGGGAATTCTGTAGCAGATGAATAATAGTAGTCATGGTCAACCAGAGGCAGAGCGCCGGATTTTACTACCTCCGGCTACGTTTCTCCCGAAATATGTTGCTTGCAGAGGGTTTTTCTGTGTTCCCATGGCTGGACGGAACTTTTACGCTACAAATTTTATCATAAATTATGATATTGTAACTTTAAAATGAAGTACCTATGGTTATTTAGGAAATTTGTCACTGATAATGGAAAGATGAAGCAGACGATGAAACATGGCGTAAAATGTTGTTGTCCAAACTTCGGTTATTTCCGTGGTACATTAAAATTTAAATAAACTGAACAAGTTACTAAAATTTCTAAATTTTTGTTTTTGTAAACAAATAAAAATTCATGTCGTATTTAACACCGAATTTATTCCGTTTTGTCCCGTTTTTTCAAGATCGCGATTAAAGAGTCTCGATTGACGAGAATCTGGCAGCCATTAAAAATATAAGAGTTAAACTAATGTCCTGACAATGTCCTGACGGATATTCCAATGCTAATTTCGTTGTCATTATTTGAAGAATTGACTTTATATTTGGAGCCTAGCAAGAATACAATATTTATTTAATAAATATAAGGGAAAAAAAAGAAAAAAAATTTTAAGAGTTAGATAACTTGACTTGATCAACTTTGAAATTTTTTAAAAAAAAAATCGTACGAGATTTAACGAGAGTGACGAAACTTTTTAGATTGATCATGTAGAGAGAGTTATCGTTCTTTATTCCAATTCGATGCTGCTACCATAAGTGCCAGCTAAAGCTGGCATATTATTCCAAGAGTAACTTTAATATTTATATTTTGGCAAATATTTTTACTGCTTTAACCAAATAATGTAAACTCAGAAATAAATTTCTACTACATAATGACAAGGGGTAGCCAAAATATGCTTGAATACTTGACCTAGACAGGGTTAAAATGATCACAAACAGGAATTCCTTTTCAATACTGATACCTGATTCTACCTTTTTCCTATAGGCCGCAGAGCTCCAGATAAGCTGCGTATTTGCGTGATCACGCAATAAAAATAATTAAAAACCCAATGCAATTGCCCATTGCAGGGTTCAATAACCCAATTATATGCCAAAAACATGGGTTCTTAACGCTTTTATTCGCTATCGTTTGCGTTATTTACCCTTACTTGATTACAGTCGTCGCGTAAATCTATTTTTATAATATTTATAATTGGAAATGACCTTTCGTTCTAAAAATAGAACCCTGAATCAAGTAGCTGTAATGGGTCCCTGTTGGAATTTTCCGTTGCTCAAAAGGTACACGTGTTTATGAAAACATTTCGATCTTCTCGGCGTTTATTCAATTAGCGTGTTACATGCTGTCATATTTTTTCGAATTGCTCGGGATTTATCATAACATACAATGAATTAAAACGAAAGTAAATGTCCGGTAAAAATATTGAATAGAAGCATGTTTTCGGCTTCTTTTTGATAGCTGAGGGAAAGTTATGATGATAACAAGACTCAGCTAGTGATTTTAGGAAGCGGCCATTGAACGCACGGGCGTGTTTGCGTACCATAACGAGAACATTGCTAGAGCGATAAACACGGGGTTCCGTCAAAAACGAAATCAGTTGGAAAAAGTGAAAGGCCAAATCAATTATGACATGATGTGTAGTTTGAAAGCATCGGAAACCAAAAGTTCTGATAAGGGACAATTTAACCCAGATTTATGTAAATTGAATTAAACGAAAACAGTTTATATATTATTTTTTTCATTTTAGTTGATGAGTGAATACACATATCCGTTTTTTACGTCAATGCAGCTTGACACTTTCTTTGTTTTGGTCTAATTGTTCTAGATGCTTAAGATAGTTGTCTTATTTGCAAGTGCAGTATAACATTGTCATTTATTTACTTGATGTTGCAGAATTATTTCAGGTAAATTTAAGTTGAATGTGGTCTCCGTCATTATAAACCACCCTATAAACCTCAAGGTTTTGGGGTATATCTTAAATCTGGAAACTACTTTTTATTTTTATTAAAAAGTCAGATCTGGCAAATAGGTGAAAGGACTGGCAAAACTTTCTTACAGCACCTAAATTTCACATATATTACAAAAAAATCTTAACACTAAGCCACACCTACCCCAACTATAATTAAACTGTAGGGTGATCATATGGGATCTAGAAAGGCAATTAGTTCCTGTCAAACTAGTGACACCAGCTGCTGTTTACATAAGTTTTGAGAAAATACAAATCTGACAGAACGTTTAAAACGGGACACAAATTAAATGTACAATTGCTCGTCAGTGGATAAATCAAATAAAACAGCTAGCACATATTCTACAAAGAAAGAAACACATTTAAGATGGAAACACATCTGGGGTTGATATAATGTGATTATAACATGCCTAAATATTCAATATTGTGTTGATGAAAAAACCCAATACATTAAGGAGCTTGGTGGTGAAAAACCCAATTTGATATTTGCTTGAGGGGTGAATTGGAATTGATAATGCAATTAAAAAACTTTATCACCCAATTACATAAAAAAATGGTGGGTAAAAACCCCAATTTGTGAATTCTTATCTGGAGCTCTGTATAGGATATACATTTAAAAGAGATAACAAACACACTAAATGACACTAAATGTGTGTTCATTCTGTTCAGATGCATGTTGACATCGATGTGTAAGACCAAAAAACTACCATGTCAAAATATTTCTTTCTTTTGGAATTTAGTTCAAACGGGGTTTCCTAAGGGGTTGACGGAAGATCACGGAACGTTAGACTTGATTTTTTTTTAACTTTGAGATTCGTATTATTAATTTGTTTTATTGTATAGATCTATATAATCTTGGTTTATCTGTGAAAAAAGAAGAAAAAATAACAGACAATTTCGAATAATTTATTAACGTAATTGTTAAAGGACGGCCAATTTGGGTATTATTTTCTTTAATAATTCAATTCAATTCAATATTTATTGGAAAGAGCACAATAGAGACGTGATCCGAATACAGACAATAATAATATTAAAACAACATATAAATGAAGTATAGATGCATGTAACAGCAAGTCATAAGTAAATTCTATAGATACCATAACATTCTAAGTATATTCTATGGATACCATTACATTCTAAACTTACCTTTACCATTAGTTATGTACTAGAAAAGTCTGATTCCTGGGTAGTTCTTCGGGACATCTCTGGATGGTCTTTCTGATGAGTAAAAGTAACCCTACCAATACTGCAATACATACCATTATTTTACTGAATCGGCGGGACCATCTCGTCTTGAGTAACTATTCTTTTATAGCTATCAACCGCTCTACTGCGAATCACTATGGTGACGTCTTGGAATTCCGTGCGCTGATAATCTATCTTCGACATCGGATCTCTCAATGGCGCCTGTCCGGGAATGGCTTCTGTCATTGGGTCAATCTCCATACGATTAATTTGGTTTTGATTGGAAGCATTAACACTCGTCTCTGCTTGTATTTAAGCTACCTTGGGTAGAAAATGTATCAAACACATCCATATCCAGAAATCAACGCCACTTTGCTTATTTGAATATTATACTAAAGAAATCGGATACGGGTCACGGAAATTATATTGAAATGATAGGGAATTTTGAAAAAAAATGTCTGTTTTAACTTTTATTAAAGTGATAGACAGGTTGCGGGGACAGAAAATAAATATACACAACAATATACACCATTTGGCATTTAAACGAAACATAATGACTGTCGTTGCAAAAATCAAAGTTCCTGAGCTATCTTCAAAATCGAAGCGAGAGGCTTTTAACATTACAGTATAAAATACAGGCTAAAATGGCTGAAACGTCAAATTTGCAAACTTCGTGTTGAAAATTGGCTAACAAGGTCATTACAAAAACAAGTTGCGGGGATGAAACTTGAAACTTGAATGTCCAAAGAATAAGCAAGTCCAAACCTTGTATGTGTAGTCGTTGAACTCTAGGTTCCCACGTAAAGTTAAAATGCCGCTATTCCAAGAAGAATAAACTCACGAAAACACGAAAAACTCACTAAATTCGCGTTCATTGTTTTGATTTTGACCGCCTGACAACTTTACGGAAATATCAGAGTGATTATAAACAAGGACTCTGTGACGGGCAACTTATAATATCCGTGTTTTAAAGATTTTAATGATATCAAGCCAGTCCAGTTCAAACTATTATCACGTGGAACAATTCTCATTTACCCAAGTTTTTGGTGGGGTTCGTATTGCTTATTCTTTAGTTTTCTATGTTGTGTCATCTGTACTATTATTTGTCTGTTTGTCTTTTTATTTTTGGCCATGGCGTTGTCAGTTTGTTTTCGATCTATGAGTTTGACTATCCCTCTGGTATCTTTCGTCCCTCTTTTCTGGCTATGCAATGTTCTGATTCCCACGAGGTGCCAAGAGTTTTGTTGAATAAGCTTCGCGATCGAACTTTAGAAAATTCTAAAAGTGACGTAACATGGTAAGGAAAGTGACGTCACAAAGCAAAAACGTCACAGGCACGATCAAGGTTCAGAATACAGAGAGAAAAAGGGGGGACTTGATAATAAATACGTAATTTAAACTTTTATCAAACCTGTATTATCAGTAAACCGATAAGCATTATTTCCCGATCGTGATATACTTTCAGCCAAGCAGAAGTCGTGTTACATCCATAATTAGATTATTAATATATAAACAAAAGATTTGGGGATATCATTCTGACAGCAATTAACAACCCTGTAAAAAAATTGTATGATGTCCTAAGTAATCGTCAAGTCGATACACGGAGCCTTGGCTCACACCGAACAGCAAGCTATAAAGGGCCCGAAAAGACTAGTGTAAAACAATTCAAACAGGAAAACCAACGGTCTAATCTATATAAAAAACGAGAAACGAGAAACACTTATGAACCACAACAACAAGAGACAACCACTGAAAAACAGGCTCCTAACTTAGGACAGGTGCAAAAAATGCAGTGGGTTTAAACGTTTTAACGGGCGCCAACCTTCACCCTAACCTGAAACAGTGGTATAACATTAAAACATAAAAAGACACACAATAAAATGTCAATTGAAATGGCTTAACTCGATCAAAATGACAATACACAAGAACAAGTAAATATACACTGAACGAATAAGTTTGATCTATGACACAATATTAATAAAAAAAAGATGTTTCAATGTCAAAAAGACAACTTTAATCTAGGACAAAATGGCGTGAAATAAAGTAACGTTCACAGGTAAATTTAAATATAATAATTTTGTTGTTGGGAATACAGAATATTTTTTACAAAATAAATTTGTTATTCATAGTACGAGTACAGAAGTGAAATTGTGTTCGTCATACTAAATAATTATCAATGTAGGTACATATTAGAAACAGTAAGACGAGAAATAACACAAAATAAGTAAACATTGAATAACAGAAATGAATTACAAATTGTGTCAACAGGTCAAATTGACACGAAAGTACGATTTGAGAGTGCTCGCAGTTACTGAAAGGTAGTGAAAGCCAAAAACAATTAATAATAAAAAATCATGCATCAGAGACTAAAATCAATTAAATCACATCCCAGGCAGGGATCTAGTGTTTTAACGCCATGGACAGTCAAAGAAGACATGACTTGTGCAATGCCAAAATAAAAGTAACGACAGGCAGTAGGATAGTTAGGCTTTAACCTTATAATAAATATGTATGTGTTATGTATAGATAAAACAATTTCTAATAGAAAATACACGTTTATTTGTATACATATAATAAGTCATCCCAAAAAACCATTTCATTTTTGGTTTCTCACAAACCAAAACCAAAACAAAAGTGTTTTCGTTTTTCGTTTTTCATTTTTCAAAAACCAAATAGAAAAACGAAAGTGTTTTCGTTTCTCGTTTTTTATATCTTAAAACAAAAATAAAAAAACGGAAATGTTTCCGTTTTTCATTTTTGATATCAACAAATAAAGATGAAAAAGAGTATTTCTTGTTCAGATCTGGTCCGTGTATATTTGCGTCCATTCGTTTTTCGTTTTGAAATATCAAAAACAAAAAACAAAAAACGAAAGTGTTTTCATTTTTTTGTTTTTGATTTCTCAAAAACCAAAATGAAAAACAAAAGTGTTTTCGTTTTTCGTTTTTGATTTCTCAAAAACCAAAACGGAAAACGATAGTGTTTTCATTTTTCGTTTTTGATTTCTCAAAAACCAAAATGAAAAACTTTTTTTTGTTCGTTTTTCGTTTTTGATTTCTCAAAAACCAAATCGGAAAACGAAAGTGTTTTCATTATTCGTTTTTGATTTTTCAAAAACCAAAACTGAAAATCAAGAGTGATTTCGTATACGTTTTTGATTACACCAAACAAGAAAAACATCTTCATTTGTATTTAATTTCTGTATTTTGTTCTATTTTATTCTCGTTTTACGTTGTACTATGTTTTCTTATTTCGTTTCTTAGTCTTAGAAAAGAAATTATGTCAACAAGGTTCGCATGTCGTTTTATTTTACGCAACGTTAACATGTAGCCGTCAAATCTAGTGTAGACAAACTAGACCGCCTGACTTATGAATTGAAATAAGGTGATTAATGAAACAAAGACTTTCGAATTTTCTTGTTTTATCTATAATAAGAACTAAATTGCAATATTAGAATATTAAATTATACAGTGAAAAATACTATAAAGATGGTAGAAATATATATATTTCATTACTATATCACATTAACAAGGGAGGTTACTACTTAACTGACAGAAAAACTAGCTTGGTGTTGTATAGCCATTTTTCCCCCATGCCACTCCCCCCTCCCCCCACCGGAAAAAAAACCTGGCATAGTATCATTTTCACCCGGGGAAATTTTTTATTATTGCCATTTCCCCCCACGGAAAATTGACAATACGTATACAGATCTATACATTACAGGAGCCTGTTATTCAGAGGTTTTTCAAATTTATTAAATAAATCGAAATGGCCTTTCTTAGATAGGTTTCGACACTAAAGTTAATCGGTCGAGACAATCGTGACTTACATGACGACATAAAAAGTGCTGACGGACGGACAAACAGTCAGAGATAATACTATAGGGTACTATGTATTTGTCTTCGGGGCCCTTATAAATTGTGTGCAACAAGTGGACTAAAAAAATTAAAAAATTTAGTATGATTTCCAATGAGACATCTCTCCACCAGAGACCAAATTCGTTTTTGCATCTAAAAAAAAATCTTTACCACGGGTTTGAAAATATATAATAACGAAATTAATTCGTGATGAAGAATTACATAAATGTGATTACTAATTCCACTGATTCGTTATCATCAATTTTATCCTTGATAACGAAAAATACAATATGTGATAACTGAAATAACTCTGTGATCACGAGTACCTTATTCCTCATATTTGTTATCAAATCTGAGACAACGAATTACAAAATTAGTGATCACGATTTTCAATTCGTAATCTCGAAACCAAATTATTTGTTTTGAAAAATGGGTTTCCAAACTGGACGGGTTTAACCAATCTAATTAAAATATAGACCTTTGATTTCGTTATCCTCATAAGAGAAATCAGAGGTCTATATTTTAATTAAATTGGGGTTTGACCATAGTAATTAGGAACATACCTCTGGTATAGGGTGGGGTATCTGAATCCGTTTTGTGATATTCAACAATTTATTACATGAGGTGGAATGGGCATTAGACCCGGGGCTATACCCTAAGGCGCAATGCCTATGTCTTGACATGATAAGCAAGTATATTTATTGTTTTACTGTCTCCATTTGTCGAAGGGAGATTAAAAAAAACGAATAACTAAACAGTAATAATGTGTTTGTATGTTAGCAATACGTACTCTAAAAGGCATGCTTGAAAGAAAAATCAAATGAAATATGTAAACCAAAAATGAGGTAAAACACCTTTTGATGCCAACTTTAAAAATAGACAGATGTTTCCCTGATCAAGCATACTCCCGCTCGTCTTAGGTACATTCTTAAGTACTGACAATTGAAAAAAAATCAGTAAAGAAATATCTATGATCTACATTAAGAAATTTTCCCATGCATTTACAATTACCGATATATTACCCTCTTGTTTCGTTTGGTAGTTGTCTTTTTAACTAACACATAAAATCTTCTTTAAAGAATAATAAAACAAAACGTTACATGCACAAATGTGCATAGACATTTTGTGTCATACACAATATAAAAGTTATAATTTTCTATCTATGCCGTAATGCAACTCTATCTAATCTATCTAATATAAAGAAAAGTTTTACCCCTATTCTCATCTTAACTCTCACAATACACTAATTGGTCTTGTTCACAGGCACTTGGGACATGAACCCCCTTTTTAGTTCACCTGGCTCAAAGAGCAATGTGAGCTATTCCCATCACTTGGCGTCCGTCGTCTGTCATCGTCGTCGTTGTCATCGTCGTCCGTTAACTTTTACAAAGATCATCTCTTCTGAAACTAAGGAGCCAAATTTAACCAAACTTGGCCACAATCATCATTTGGGTATTTAGTTTAAAAAATCTGTTCGGTGACACCGCGTGCCAACCAAGATGGCCGACATGTCTGAAAATGGAACATAGGGAGTAAAATAAAAGTTTTGTCTATTATTTTGAAAAGCTGCTATTAATAGAAAAATCTGACAGGGTCCGACATGTTTAAAATTTTGAGCTCTAACTATTTTTCATATTTACGTGAAAACTGTCAGACAATTTTTTATTACAGTTATTGACCTAAAACGACGAATTATACTACCTTTTTTCATATTGCCTATTGTCTTGAAAACTATAATAGATAGAGAGAAACTTTTTACAGCAAAATTGATCAGTAAGGCAAGATCTTCAAAGAAGTCAGTATATTGGAAATCGTCAAACAACTCCTTATTAGAGTTATTGCCTTTCAGGTGACTTGTTATTGAAGTTATTGCTCATCAATAGCGATGTTTTTTTTCAATTTGTGGCGAATAACAAAAACGATCAGCAAGACAAGATCTACAATCAGGTCAAATTATGTTGAAAAAGTTATTAGGTAAGTTATTTGCCCTTAAATGACAATTTTGTTTTACCCTCTTTTGTTTCTTGAACAAAATCTAAACAAGATAGAGAGAAACTGTAAATAGTAGTATACAATGTGAAAGATGCACAAAGACGTAGGTGATCGACACATGATCTTTAGAGCCTCTAGTTTCTTTTTCTTTTCTTTTCTTGTTGTGAAGAATTTAGTTAATTATCTTTGCATTTACTCTTATCAATCCAATCTTACAAAAACAGTAACAGTGGTTATACAAAGTTGATCTGCACTGATTATTTTTTAACTCGTCCAATTCATAATTTACATAAAAGTTAAGATAATGATAAAATACAGCAGCCGGTTGTACGAACGTGTCATTAGCCTAATGGGTCATTAAGTCTTCATTAAGCCTTTATGATGCATTAGGCTAATGAAGACTTAATGACTCATTAGACTAATGACACGTTCGTACAACCGGCTGCAGGCCCTTAATTCCTAAGACAGAACGCTACTTAAAACAAATAGCCATGTAAATAATAACATGTAACAGTCTTCTCGCATTATAAGACATTTAAGAGGCTTTAATTTTACCATATGCGTTAAAAAGCACCTAAGACGAGATCCATATACACTTTCGTATGTACGTGCTGTCCCTGTGTTCTTCGCACGTTTCTTATGTTATCGTAAAATCAAGAAGCCGCAAATAATTGTAACACCCCCCAAAATTTATTTCACACCAGGGCAATTTTTAAAAAGTCTCAACCTTACAGCCGATTTCAATGAGTGTGTAGGCAAAGGTAATATCTTTGGTTAGCTTGCTTGCTAGCTGAACCGTGAAGTCATTGTTAGGTAAGGTATACTACCCTCCTTTAAGAGTAGACTAGTCCGACAGATAACGAATTTATCTGTTTATATGACTAGGCTTCTTCGAACGGAGGGTAGTATACCTTACCTAACAATGACTTCACGGTTCAGCTAGCAAGCAAGCTAACCAAAGATATTACCTTTAGCTACACACTCATTGAAATCGGCTGTAAACTAAAATTATATTTGAAGTAAAGCTATGTATTGTCTTTCCGACACTAACTTATTCCTTTTGGTTATCGAAGTCCTTCGATGCAAAATTTGGCAACATGTAAACTTTGCAAATTTGTAGCAATATGTCTTCAACAGCAACATGTTACGCTGAATAGCATTTTGAGATTATGGAAATTTATAAGTAAAATTGTTAAACAATATTGTAAATATATGATATAGACTCTTTATTATTGAATTTCATTTAGAATAAAGATATGAAAAACAAATTTTAGACCCTGTGAATAAGACAAGCACTGGAGAAATTGGCTCTATTCCCTTTCCAATTTTGTATTAAAATGCCTTCAACAGCAACACACTGCAATGAATAGTATTTTGATTTTAGGAGAATATGTAAAACTGTGACACAATTTATTACGTCATCTTAAATTGTCAATTTCCAGGCCAATTTTAAATTTTACCATATGAGTTGAATAGGTCCAGGGGAAATTAGTCTTATCTCTTTCAAAGACTTCCCCCCAAACCAACCAACCAATAAAAAAGGGATAAAAGAAGTGAATACAAATGTACCTCAAGCGCCTGAACTGTTGGCTATTTCCGTGGTTGACCCAACATGCAAAAAATAAAGTTATTATGCTTCAATGCTTAAAAACAAAGTTCCAGCATCCAGCATCCATATTCACGGTTATGAATGATTATCATTGTATATGATTTTGGAATCAAGCGAAGTCGAAAACAACAAAATAAATCATTGATTATTGAGGCAACATAATCAGAACGGACCAAACACAATTACACTCACAACCTTATGTTTTGTGATTTGCGATCTGATGAAAAAAAGTCGTAGCAATCATATCACATACAGGTATTTTATATTGTGATATAAATTAAGTAAGACGTAGGAATTGCAATAATGTGCCAGAGCATGGCTATACATATCTTCTTTTAGACTGCTTCATGCAGGTGACTCATAAGATGGTCTGCTTAACCTTGAAATGTGACGTTTTGGGGACTTAATCTAAATAACGTATAAATAGTATCGTCGTGAATGTTCGTGTAATATTGGCTAATGGACCTTAGTCTTCTATACGAATCAGTCTTCGATTTCCAACCTTTTAAAACTTAAAAGTATAGACCATGCAACCAAATTGTTAAGACTGTCAAAGTCTTTTTCGTTCGTCGAATTTATCTACGATTTACATATTTTTGATCTGATAACCGCTGTGTATTTTTTAACGGCCGGGCTAGTTTTCCTGTCAGTTAGTAACCTCCCTTGTTAATATGATATAGTAATAACATATATATATAAATTTACCATCTATATAGTATACTTCGGTGTAATCTTAAATTTGTAATCCATTTAATATTTTGATATTACAATTTAAGTTTTATTAATTTAAAGATAAAAACAAGAAAATTTGAAAGTCTTTGTTTCATTAATCACCTTATTTCAATTCATAAGTCAGGCGGTCTATTTTGTCTACATTAAATTGACGTTTTCAAGTTGACAATTGCGTTAATTGAAACAAACTATATTGACATAATTCCTTTTCGATAACAAAGGAGAGATACTTAGAACTACAAACAGAAATTAAATCAAAATGTCGTTTTTTTGTTTTTGTTTTGAGATATCATAAACAAAAAACGAAAACACTTCCGTGTTTCATTTTCTGATTTATGATATCAAAAATGAAAAACGAAAACACTTTCGTTTTTTGTTTTTCGTTTTTGATTTTTCAAAACGAAAAATGAATGGACGCAAATATACACGGACCATTGTTCTATGAAGAGCTTATTTCATTAATCTTAAAATAGTATAAAAGTTAGATTATATTGTAATGAAAATGTCTAATATTTTATTATGGTTAAAAGGCATATATCCGTTTCAATTTGTGTAACTTGACTTAAAGTAAGGGAAACATGTTGTTGAGAATTTCCTATTGTTTACAAGTATGTTAATTTTAACACATCTCCTTCCTTTTTCAGATTTATTTCTCTTTTTTTGTGTGCAGTAAATCAGAGTTTAAACACTGCTTCAAGGTGCTTGAAGGTTGAAAAAAGATTTAAAAATCCAATTGAAATTACAATACAATTTTTTATTAACGTCTCATCTTTTACAAATAAGTACAAACCACATTGAATAAAACATAAATTACAAATATATAAAAGCCATTCATATAGAATTACGAGAGATGATGATTATTTACACATAAGAAACAAATTACTTAAAACATTTAAAAACCATAAAGGAAAAGAGAAAGAAAACAAATTATCTACATGTATATAAAAATCTACGACGTATATCTAAAATGTCTCTGCAGGATGGGCACACACACACGGATATTTCACCTAGAATCACATACTGGTAGCTTATCTTGACTAGAAAAAATACTAAAACAATCAAGGTTTAAGTTATTAAAGCAACTGTCTCACATATCGTCATATAATGGGAAAAATATAAGCATATGCTCTTCGTCGTCAATGGAATATGGACAGCAAAAGCTAGTTCTTTCTTGTGATTGTAAATTATCATTTCTTCCGGTCTCGATACGGATTGCCACAAAATGACAATCAAAGCTTAGAATAACGTATTAATCTAATCCTAGCTAGTAATTTATATATACCCAGCTACAGCAAAGTCAGTGGCGGATCCAAGGGGGGGGGGGGGGGGGGGGGGGGGATAGAGTGCGTACGCCTCCTTTGATCGCCAAAAAATGTATTATATCGTGTTTTTCACGATTTATATATTTTTTAGCATAAAGTCATCCAAATATTTTATATAATCCGTTTTATGGAATTACGCCCCGTTCTAAAATCTTGGATCCGACCAAGAAAGCAAGTCGGTTCATTTAAAATTGTTACAAATAAGTGAGTGAATTTTGTTTTCGTAGTTTGAGCATAATTACTAAATAAATGAGAGGGGAAAAAAACAAGTATATCTTTTTTTAGCTCTTATTATGTTAAGCTTTTATTCATGGTTTTGCCCTTGATAAGGACTTTTATGGCAAACTAATATGGGTTAACGCAGGAAAGTAAATACTTGAATTGAAAATAATGCTATTCAAGAATACGACGGAAATTTGTCTATGTGAAAAGTCAATACAAGAATGAACTTACTTTCTTTCAGAATGCGTCAAGGAAGTAGAAGACTACTGCTAGTGATTGGTTTTGTATTGACAGGCATTTATATTGGGATATCAGTGTCAAAGTCTATTGCATCACCTACAACAGTGACCTCTACTAGTTCGATACAAAATCACAGAAAAAGAGACCAAGTATGTGTTCAACCAAAATTAAATCCATTTGAAGGAGATTATGCCAAGCATTTTTATTCCGTTGATCCTGTGAAATGTTCTGAAGACACGGATTGGGTATCTGTATCGAATGGAACTGTGTTTATTACATCTGAAGCTAAGAAAAAACATGGAAGTATTTCTTGTAAACTTACTTATTTTGATCGTATTGATGACTTTCAGAACAAAGATATGGACACTGTAACTTTAACTGATTCTTCGGTTCTTTCTCTTAAATCTGATTTTGTTAAAGTTCACTGCACAGGGAAAGACAAAAATGTGTACGAAAATGTACATGTTGGCGTGCGAAATGTACCAGAATATCATAAAAAGGCAGCCAATCTTAGTTCTAGTCTAGGTTTAGATGTATTGATGCTCGGATTTGATTCTCTGTCTCATATGACATATATAAGAAAATTGAAAAAGACATATAAATATTTCACGGAGATTTTAAAAGGAACAACACTAAATGGATACAATATAGTTGGTGATGGAACACCACAAGCCTTTATACCCATTTTTACAGGTAAAACAGAATTAGAATTACCTCGAACACTAAAAAGACTAGCTAAAAAGGACTTCGTCGATATTTACCCAATGGTTTGGAAAGATTTTCAGAAGAATGGATACGTTACTGCATGGGGAGAAGACTGTCCAGATATAGGAACATTTACATATAGAATGGTGGGCTTCAAGGACAATCCTACTGATCATTATATGAGACCGTTTCATGTAACAGCACAAAAACAATACTATGGCAAACACAAAAAATTGTGCTTAGGTAGTAAAAGAAGATCTCAAGTCTTCATGCAATGGATTCGTGACATTTACACTACATATGATAAAGTTCCAAAGTTTGTATTCGGTTTCCATAGTGAAGTCAGTCATGGTGATAACAATATGGTTGAAACTGCAGATGAAGATTTGCTCAATCTATTAAAATTTCTAAATGATGGGAAATATTTAAGAAATACTCTTGTGATTTTAATGAGCGACCATGGGGCGAGATTCAGCAGTCTTCGATCTTCGTTGCAAGGTAAACAAGAAGAAAGACTTCCGTTTTTTGGATTTTCTTTTCCAGAGTGGTTTAAAACTAAACATAGTTCAGCATATCGAAACTTCAAATTAAATGTTGATAGATTAACTTGTCCATTTGACTTACATCCTACCTTCTTAGACATTCTAAACTTCAAAGGTGTAGGAAAAGGAGATATAAATAACAGAGGAATTAGTTTGTTCAAAGAAATCCCTAAAACAAGAACATGTGTCAGCGCAGGAATTGAAACTCATTGGTGTGCATGTTTAAATTGGGAAAGTCTAAATAATGACGACCAGACAGTGCTTAAAGTTTCAAATTATGTAGTTTCTGAAATAAATAAATTGACAGAACCTCATCGGAAACTCTGTCAAAAATTAACACTTAGAAATGTTTTGAGAGCACAAAAACTGCTACCTGAAAAAGATATGCTTCTATTCAAAAAGACTAATGATGCTGACGGTTTCCGAGCATATTTATCGGATAATACAGCAATTTTGCATACTGTTTATCAGGTGTTGATCTATACAACTCCTGGAGATGGATTATTTGAAGTAACTGTTAATCATAATATGCAAGCTGATACATTTATCTTAGATGAAAGTTCAATTAGTAGAGTTAATAAATATGGAAATGCTCCTAAATGTATTGAAAAAGAACACGAGGAACTCCGGAAATATTGTTATTGTTACAAATGAATGAATTGATATCTGCTTTTCAGTGACTTGATTGTTAGCATGCATTGCTCTATATTTAAACAAAATAATGCAATTCTCAGACAAACGAAGAAACACTTCCGAAGTTATCTTTCCCAAAATCTGTGATAATTAATGTGAGTGTGTATTTGTCATGAAACTTTAAAATTGATATTCTTATAAAATGATGAATGTAATGTTTGCAATATATGATTGAAATAGAGATTAAAAGTCCATGTGATAGTAGGCAGTAACGAAAGAGGGAGTGGCTCTGTAGTGATATAAAAGATAATAGAAACAATTGATTGGCCTTATAACACTGGTTTTATTAATAACTCCTTCTATGGTATACAGGCTCGTAAAAATAGTTGGAAAGGTCACGGTTTGCTCCAAAATCTATCAGATATTGCAGTCACCTTAATCTGTAATACAACTGAAGATAGATATAAATTTTATTTAAATTCTGCATAGTGTAAAACATATGAGTATAAGCTCTGAGGATAAATATTCCGTATCAACTTCACAAATAATACATGATGGTCTTGAAGTATAGATTCTAGGTAGTTGTTTATCATCTTAATTTCTTTTTATTTGTCTTTGTATGTTTTTCATCTTTACTATCAAAAAACAATTAATATTTCTGTCAAAATTGTCCATTTAGATAAAGAAAAAAATGCTGTACTTTTTAAGAAACAACAAAAAGCGACACATAACATTATGCGATCATTTAAGAAAATGTACGTTTTGGGTCTATAATTATCACATTATAATAAATCACGATAGATTTGAAACCAAATCTGTTGTTTGTCAGACAGTGCAGTAAGAAGGAACTGTTTTTCCCTTGAAAATGTTAAGATTATTATTTTAAAAGAAGGATTTTGTTGATTTGTAGTCAAAATTGATCGTGAAAGAGAAGACAACGCTTTATTTTGATCGTGAAAGAAATGAGCGACCAGACAAGACTGTTAAGATTTTGCTCGTCGCCGAAGATTGAATGATTGCCCATAATTGCTTGCATCTAAGTGATTTGGTCTCTGGTGGGTAGTTGACTCATTGACAATCGTACCCTATCTTATTTTTTCATATTTTTCAATAGAAAATTAAATTTCGTTTACCATTGATGTACTTTAATTGATTGAAGAATACGACATCTTAATAAGAACTTTTTTGTTGGTGGTGAAATTAACCACCTCCGCATTTTCGACAAAACCTTTCAAAAAGTCAATTAAAAACTAATAATTTTAAATTTATATTTATATACAAGTAGTACTTAACTAGTAATTCACAGAGGAAAAATTAAAAATGTTTTGGTTGAAAGTATAACACTTTCTGTTCATACCTTAAGAAAACGTTTTTATGTAAATATGTATATATAGCCACATATTAATATCTGTTTTCACTTAAAAGGCAACAACAACTTGACACCCAAGATGATAAAACCACCAGGAGCCTAATATAACTTGTCAAAATAAGTAACTTTGTTTCTATAGTGTCAAATGCATTTCCGAATTTGTAAAGAAATAGAGCTCTAGGGGTTTTCACTGGAAATACATTGGATGTGTACAAACTGATATACGTCATACATGTAGTACCCAAACTATGTGATGAAAATGTCAACGGAACAACAGCTAGCACTGTCAAACTTAATCATTCCGTATATCGTCAGGTTATCGGAATTCCATTGGGGACTAACTGTGCACCACTTATTGCGGACCTTTTTTTGTATTGCTATGAGTTACAATTTATGACAAAAATCAGCAAAGACCCATCGAAACAACATCGGATACACAAATTTAATAATACTTTTAGATATTTGGATGATATTTTGGCTCTCAATAATGACGACTTCAGTATGTATACTAAAGAAATTTATCCTGTTGAACTTACTTTAAATAAAGCTAATACTAACAATGACCACTGCCCTTTCCTCGATCTTGATATCTATATCATAAATGGAAAGCTTAATAATAAAATATATGATAAAAGAGATGATTTTTCATTTCCTATCGTTAATTATCCATTTTTAGATGGTGACGTTCCCTTGTCACCATCTTACGGTGTTTATATATCTCAACTTGTACGATTCGCTCGTGTATGTAACAATGTTTTAGATTTTAACGAGAGAAATTTATGTATTACTGAAAAATTATTACACCAGGGTTTTCGATATCACAAACTAGTCAAAACATTTACTAAATTTTATCATCGGTATAAGGACATCATTCGTAAATATAGCTCAACATACAGACTTCTTATACATTCAGGTATTTCACATCCAATTTTTTTATGGAAATATTCTTTATAAAGCACAAAAATGTCAGTATTCACCTCTGAAGCTAACAAAACCTTTAAATAGACTTATTAAGAAGGGATATAGTTACGATACTGTTGTCAGGTCATTAAAGATTGCATATTTTGGCGTTAATATTGATTCACTTATAGGGTCTTTGCATCGGCACTAAACACATTTATTTAAAAACCAGTTGTTGGCATGACACGGGTTATGTTCTTCTCATATATGTTATGATGGTATGATACTAAACCCCTAACGGGAAGGATTGTGCCTGATATTCATATGATGAAGACATAATCTTTCAATCAGTTTAATTGAAGTCTGGAGCTGGCATGTCAGTCAACTGCTAGTAGTCTGTTGTTATTTATGTAATATTGTCATTTTGTTTATTTTCTTTGGTTACATCTTCTGACATCAGACTCGGACTTCTCTTGAACTGAATTTTAATGTGCGTATTGTTATGCGTATACTTTTCTACATTGGCTAGAGGTATAGGGGGAGGGTTGAGATCTCATAAACATGTTTAACCCCGCCGCATTTTTGCGCCAATCCCAAGTCAGGAGCCTCTAGCCTTTGTTAGTCTTGTATTATTTTTAATTTTAGTTTCTTGTGTACAATTTGGAGTTTAGTATGGCGTTCATTATCACTGAACTAGTATATATATTTGTTTAGGGGCCAGCTGAAGGACGCCTCCGGGTGCGGGAATTTCTCGCTGCATTGAAGACCTGTTGGTGACCTTCTGCTGTTGTCTGTTCTATGGTCGGGTTGTTGTCTCTTTGACACATTCCCCATTTCCATTCTCAATTTTATTAAGTCAAAATCATATTCCATTAACTTCAATTGCCACTCAACGATGATGTTCTCTCACGAATTAATTCATAGTTTGGTGGCCACTTTGAACGTATCTATCCCATAGAACTTGAAATAAAGGATACAACAGATGCAGTTAAGTCTGCCTCATATCTTGACGACTTTCGTCTAGAAATTGACAATGAGGGTCGGATGAGAACAAAACTTTACGACAAAAGAGATGATTTCAGCTTCGCAATGGTAAAATTTCCATTTCTATGTAGCAACATTCCAGACGCGCCTGCATATGAAGTATATATTCCACAGTTGATATGTTATCCTAGAGCACAAGGAAGCTCTTAAACAATAAGTTCTAAGTGATGAAGTTGAAATCATCCCTTCGAAAATTTTACGGAAACCATCACGAGTTGGTTGACTGTTATGGAATATATGTTTCAAGATGACGACGGATATGTTTTAATTATCGTAACCAAAATCTCGTCCTCTTTTTCTCGAATGAAATCTACCGAATGTGACTTATCACCGGGTTTGTACCTACATGAGTAACAAGACGGGTGCCACATGTAGCGGGATCTGCTTACTCCTCTGGAGCACCTGAGATCACCCCAGTTTTTTGCTGGGGCTCGTGTGCTTAGTCTTTAATTTTCTGTGATGTGTATGCTATACTGTTTGTCGTTTGTTCGTTTTTTTTGTTTTTATGCCGTAGCACTGTCAGTGTTTTCGACTTATGGATTTGAATGTCCCTTTGCTACCTCTCGCTTCTCTTTTTACCGTATCGTTCATTGTTCCTACCGCCTCCATTTAAGCATTGCGTGGCTTTGGAACGTTTAAACACATCAAATTTAAACAAGGAATTATTTCGGGATATGTTCTATTTATATATAAAATTTCATATTTGAAATTGTTCATACATTTTGAAGGTCATTTTGAAATGGCAGCCAACGACCTATAAATTGTAACACTAAAAGACGTTTTCCAAGATTTGTGAGTTTTTTTTTTTATAGAAGTTCAGTTTTTACCGGAAATTGGACACCAATAATCAATTCAGAATATCGTATATAGAATACACTTAATTTAATTACGTATGACATTTTAGAAAAAAATTCCTCCTTGAATCAAAAATCAACAAGGATCTTCCTCTAATAGATATAATACTGTCCATAAACATTATTGATATCAAATGAGGTCTTATTAGAAAAACCGGACCTCATGGAATAGAACCATCATGGCCTTACAGATTCTTCCCAAACAAAAAGTGAACCGGAAATATTCATGGAAATCCAGTCTTTTGCTGTACCAATTCATATAATTACAAAATTATTTGAGCATTTTCAATAATTTGTGGAATGACGTAGAAGCGACACAGAATATTTCACGGTCCTATTCACGATCTCAAAACTGCGGTACCCGGTCTTTCACGATCTTAAATATCAAATTGATGTAAATATTCTAATTTTGACCTTCTTTTTGATTAAGCTACGTCAACAATTATTTCGAGAGCCGTTTGAAACATTAATATTGCGCGACATTCGTCAGAAAAATAGTAGTTTAATTATTCATATAATGAAAAAAAATCATGTTTGTTTGCCTTTTTTATGTCATTGAAATATTGAACAACAATCTGCCTTTTGTAGTTTTGTAAAAACGATGTTATTTAAAACTCTTATTTTTAAGATACTGTTCATAATAATGAATCATTTTGCCAGACAGTTTTATTTTTCAAAATGTGTCCTTATAATTCAATAAATTAGATTATCTATTGACCTTGCGTGTGTCTTCTATAAGATTTCCTTCACGATCCCATACCAGATCTTTCCCGCAATACTTGACCACCGATACTTATTCTTTCACGATAATTTTTTGCTATATTGTCCTGTGGTACCACATCGAAGTTGGTTTTTTATTTATCAATAGTTTTCTCTTGTTTACCAGAGCGGCTGGTCATTACTTGTACCGATTTTGAATTATTTCATCCTCCGAATACCGGGGATGCTTTATTCAGGTTATGGCCTAGCGTCCGTTAGGGGGTCGTGCTCCTCGTTTTCTCTTATTTCATTAGAGGAACTTTTGTTACCTCTGTAACCAGAAGAGCATCTACTTGCCAATATTACAATTGCCGGCGGTTTGTATCGTCTCGCCAGACCTCGTTTACTGTTTTTCCTTATAGACGATTTTATTCCACACAGTATTTCTTGAAATATTTAAATCTTTAATTAAACAGATATATTCCGATAAAATCGATTATTAGAATTTGTGAAACACTCCTTGACGACAAACAGTCATTTAACAAGCATTGAAATAATGTAAAGTCATATTATCTATTCCCATTTGGTGTAAATTAAAGAAACATCACAGAAGGTTGAATAACAAATAATCAAGAAAAATGTGTTCAAAGTTTGGAACAAATTAATGAATGAGATTTACAATACACCAAGTCTAAATACCATAGCGGTCGGAAACGTTCTAGGTTTGGCCCTTAAAACACAAGTTTATTCTACCCCTCCCCCTCCTTCTCTCTCCCTAAGAACTTGAGACTAATGTCCGCCACTTATATCTCCTTTACAAATGTAACTATTATTACATACCATATTGCAGCGTTCAGATTACAATAAAAGGTTGTCTTCATTATAAAGTAATAAGAAAATCGGAATATAACTTCTGTATTTCAAAAACAAGCTTACTTTGAACTAGCTGTCAGTATCTGCAAGTAGTCTTATGTCTGTGTTTTGTTTCTATTGTTTTTATGTTACTTGTTTTTTGTACTTCGCACCGATCTAACTGAATGAAGCCTTTAACTGAATACCCATTGACTAAATGAGACAAAAAATCAAATAATTAAAAAGAGAATATATAAAGAGATCAACATACAGTCGTCAACAACAGACATGTGTCGATGCCAAATTTTAACCTCTAAATCGTTCTTAGTCTATAAAAGTTGTATACACTAGATCATTTATGAAATGTGTTTTGTTGTATCAGCTTACCAGAGCAGTATTCGCGTGGTAACTTTTCATATCATGTTGTTATACGGGTAGATTTTGAAAACGTATGACCCAGTTAATAGTTTACTTTTAAAGATTCAAATAATCTTGGTATAAGTAAACATTTTCTATGTGTTATTTAACCTTATTAATGCCACGGTGACAGATATGTCGTATCAGTGTTAATTCCAAGGCGACATATATGTCGTTTGGGGGTTTAATGCAAAAGCGACATATGTGTTGTTTCATAAATTGCAATTGGTGAACCTTAATATAAATCATAACATTACAACTTAAGAAACTAGGCTATCATTAATGCTATACAACTATGATCAGATCAGACTATCTTAACAATCGGTCATCGAAGTTTATATTGAGGCAATGAAGTAACATCCATTATGTCAGTATGACTTTATATTACGGCAAAAGTAAATTGACTGTTCTGTCTCTGGAAATATTGTCTATGACAAGCGACAACAGTGGTTTCGATATTTTCATTCACGAAAATGACACATGTGCTAAATATTAAAACATTGACTTTGAACCCTCTTGCTGCCGCTAATTTAATATGGTTACATTTCATGTGCCAGAAAATACTACAACTGGAAGTCTGTAACGTCACATGCCCAAAAGAAGGGCGAAAGATACCAGAGGGACATTCAAACTCATACATCGAAAATAAACTGAGAACATCATGGCTAAAAAAGAAAAAGACAAACAGACAAACAATAGTACACAAATCACAACATAGAAAACTAAAGACAAAGCAACTCTGACACTATTCGAGAAATGACGTTACGACCCATTGAAGAAAAACACCGCACAGTGTAATCTTCAATGTTTTATTTAAAAGTAGGGATGTCAACTCGGTGAACAATTACTAATCGAGTACTCGTTGGTTTTATCGAGCGATACTCGAGTTCATGCTCGGAAATATATTTACAACAAGGAAACACAAAAATACGTACTTTATATTCTATGATTTGCTGTTCACACACGAAAAACAATCTACAAAAGGACAAGGAATTACACACCATAATTAATAGCTCATTACCTACAAGTACTAATTAAAATAAAAACAATAATCTAATCAATATGATTTAATGAAAACCTATTTAAAACTTATAACAAGGACAAACCATATCAAGAAATAGTATTTGGTAATCGTTAAGAAAACACATTTAATGTTTACACTTTTGAGTGTTCCGAATGGACGTTGAATAGCAGCACAAAGTTTTTGTACAGAGCATAGATACAAAAGTCTTTATTTGCACTCGAATCCTCACAGTTTAATATTATACGTCACTTTACTTAGATTCAACTAGTAATTCACGCATTTATGTGATTTTCATGGCTATTTCAGCAAATTTTCCTGCAAGGCCATTTTTGAATTTTGACTAATTAAAATAATTGTTTTTTTTTCAGACAGTAATTTTAAGTTCCATTGTGACTCATACATGAATATATACAAATATTCATTCCGATTAATTAAATATCTTTTCTATTCTAGTTCAATCTAAACTTTTCCCCATAACTTTTTTAGACCCTCCTACTTTTATTACATTTTTTATAACTCTATTCTAATTTACTTACATTTTTACATAACAAACTGTACTTGTGTTTCAACCTATATCCTGTGTTGGAATAGCAATAACCGAACTGATAAAAGAAAACTGAGTATTCTGTTCCCACAAAGCTTGATATATGTCTGAGACTAAAGTTGTAAAATCAAGCAGATATTTCATAGTAAATAAGAGAGATATTCAAGATAAAACAGCTCAAAGCCAACCCATAATTATATCTGATAGTAAAGGCAATTACATAAAGAGAGCTATTACAACTGAAGACTTCCTAAATATAGAATTTATAACAAGGCCATCATCACCAAAATTAATCCAAAATCAGAAATCATCTTCTTAGAAGTACCGCCATACTCCAGTTAGTGGTGGAATACAAAAACCCGGACATTTTCAGTGAAGACGATCAAAAATTCCAAAACCAGCTGTACCAATTAAATACCTACATTCAAGAAATAAATCAATCTGCAGAAAATCACCAACATTTGATCTAGACATCCGAAAAACATCTAAGAGAAAATGCGGTACTGACGAATACTACAATTTTAATCTATACAAAACTGACGGTGTACACCAAAACTCATTATTAGCAAAGCTCTGGATGAGAAGAATAGCGACCAAAATTCTCCACCAATGTTATAGATAGATATCCTTAATACAGTGTACTAGAATAGATCCGTCTACCAAGAAATTTGTTTTGCATGATCCGTTGTTCGACCTGTTAGTCAAATGCGTTTTTCAATTTTTTGGTCTTTTTGGAAAATGTTGTTTGTGCTGTATTTAGACCCCTCTACCTAGAAATTTGTTTTGCATGCACACGTATGAAAATTGCGATTTTTATCCAACGCAATCATAGGTTTGAACGTTATTTTCAATTTAGAATCACAAACTTTATGCCAACCATATTTATCCATATACATTTATAGAAATATGATAGCTTTAATATAATCCTTGTCTATATGGTATAGCCAGCAAATACAGAGATAATTATCAACATACTCATTAGACCCTGACATCAGAAGATATAATAGTTAACTGGAAAATTCTTCTGTGAGTAAGATTTTAGTGGGGACGCCCCACTGAATGCACATTAATCTACGTATAACTTTCTCGTTAAAACTATCTAAAGTGAAAAATGAGTATCCAGACTAGAACATCAGCAAGAACTAAGAGCAAACCTCAGCCCTATACACCAGCTAATTATGAAAACTTTAATATCAATAAAATCAGGGCCTTAGACAAAACGTTAGAAGGATGTAATATAACAATGGACATACAAATTGAGGAGAAACATCAAAACTACATCCTAGAGCTATCAGCGGCTGCTTATGACGTATTAAAGGGGGAAATAGACATATACTTTCAACAACACTCTACATACAAGCTAATGCCAAAACACCATTATGATAATCAGGGATTATGCATCAGAACATCACATTCGGTCAGAAATAGAAGTAGTAACAGACAACTTTATCGTATCAATTTATTTCACACTACATCAAAGGTAGAGGTAAATGGCCAAGGTATGGTACTCTTCCTGTCACACATTAAAGATATAAGAGAAAGAATGAAATCTAAAGGGAATTTTAAGATATATAACAAACAGATAGAGGAGCAGGTAAACCTAATCAAGAGAAATGAAGCTGGTATAGAAATAAGAGCAAAATATGATGAGCCACTTGTAAAAAACAAAGCTCATCAGCCTAAAACCAACCACAGTAATAAAATACTAGTATCCAAAGGGGCAGAATGTATACAAAATACAGACGAAGACCTTCAAAGTAGCTGGAATAGAGCCATTGAATGGACAGACGATGAACCAACAGCCAGTCAGGATACAAGTGTAGTCAACACGTCTACTATACAAGCCTATTGTGGCATATGCAATCCGACAGCACAACCAGAAATATCCATAGACTGTATTGTATGCGGCAAATTGTTTCACTATACAGGTGAAAACATTGATCCTGTAAGGATAAGTCAAACTGACGAAGAACAGTATTCATATAGGAGCTGCTCTATCATGGACATGGACATAGAAAATATATCACTGAGAAGCAATAGCTCAACTATAAATATAGAAGTAACAATACCAAAAGTAAGTCTAGAATAACAAGGCTCGCCAGAGGAATATAGTGAAATGGCCCATATAGTTAAAAGCATACTAACCAGTTAAACTAATGACAGTGCAATTAAACATGCCATGACAGAGGAAGAAGCAGGAAATGGAAACATCAAATAACTAGAAATGAACAAAATTGCTACATATAAAAAGCCTAACCAAATTTTACAGTTAGCAAACTGTAATCTACCAAATGGCAGAAAGGAACAAGTAGAAATCGTAGCCAAAAAACATGAAAACAAAACCGAAAAGACAATATAAATGCAAAAATAATAAAACTAGCCAACAGCTCAATTTAGAGCAAGATTAGTCATAATGGAAGATACCAATAAAAACTATAGAAACACAATTAATCTACTTAGGATGCAAACAGAAGAAAGCACTTATGACAAAGAGAATTTGAAATCCTATCATCCAAATTGTAACTGTAGCAACAACTTGCAGGAGCAGACTATAAACAAAGTAGATATAATGCTGAACAACTTCAGGCTAGAAATGGAAAATAGAGACCTTAGAATTAAGCATCAAATGGAAATAAATGAATTGAGAAATAAACTACAAATAATGGAACTACAGAAAGAACTAGGAATGTGGCAAAGACCAGGAAATAAAAGTCAAAAATATTATCCTAACCATAATATGAATAATAATAATACTAGGAACAAAAACCAACAACAAATGAGTGATCAGCATAATCGCATACAGCTAACAAATCAGCAATCCAGGATTCCTAATCCAGCCAATCCACTATACATGAATTCTCTGATACCTCCACATTATAGCCAAATCCAAACAGAGCAGAGTAGAATAAATCATGACCTTATACTTGCGCCAATGTACCACAACAGCAGAATACAGACTATTCCTGCAAATGGCCAAAGCAGCCACCATTTCACTGGCTATAGAAATATACCAACTGACAGTATCAACACTAACATGATGCAAAATGCACATTTATACAGACAGCAATATAGGATAGCTCCCCAACCTACACCACAAAATATATATTACCACCAAGGATATAGTCAACAACAGACAAATAGAAATGAGCAAAGTCAAAGAAACAGTAATAAAAGATTCCTAGACTAAAAAACAAGCAAGCCAGTAATAGTTAAACAAAGTCAAGCAGAAGAAATTGAAAGACAAAATCAATTACAAGACCAAACAAATCAGGTTGATGATAACAATGTAGACAAAGAACCAACAGAAGAAGCTAGAATGAACATCAATCTAACTAATTCGGCTGCTTTGATTACCGCAAAAAGAAATGAAAATAAAACGCATAGAGAAGTAAACCATCAAGTAGAAGTTTAGTCCAGAACTGGTCTTATCACAACGGCTATTAGTGGAGACGCCCCGCTGGAAGCGGACTACCATCAGAAGTTTCCGTTTCAAAGGGGGACCAATGTTGGTTGTCCCAAGCATCTAAAGGGACTAGTTCAGACTGACAATCTAGAAACCAAAGAAGTTGAGAATAGAAAGAAACCAAATCATTTTTTTAGACAGCGGCCGGTCAAACAAGATAAAAAAGGGGGGAGGGGAGATCATTATAGGTACACTCAATGTACAAAATGTGAAATCAAACGCTCTCTATATCAAAAACTTGCTAATGTACATGTGTTATGCCTTCAAGAACATTGGCTCTTTAATATGGAAAAGAAAATCATAGGTAAAATTACCGAAAATAGCGGATATATAGCTAAAAGCGTTGATGATAATGACGACCCTGATTTCAACGTATCAATGAAAAGGGGATATGGTGGAGTAACCACAGTCTCGAAAAAAGAAATTAATGAAAATATAAAGGAACTGATAGACGGTGGAAATAGAATACAAGCCATACATATTCAACAAGGAGACAAACCAATATGTCTTATAAATGTATATATGCCATCAGATAACAAAAATGCAGAATACAAAGACACTTTGGCTCAAATTGATGAAATGATAGCGAAATATAATAATACACATGAAATCATAGTCTGTGGAGACATGAACGGGTCACTTTACAGACGCTCTACACCTCATGATAAAATCCTACAGAATTTCTGCAAGGACAAATGTATAGGAAATACTGAGAAATTTCCAATAAAAGAAACTTTTTATCACCAGAATGGTAAATCTAATGGACAAATTGATTACTTCCTTTTCAAAAGTAACACGGAAATCACAAATAAAATCAAACAAATTGACGTTCTTGATACTGACCTACAGAATACCTCGGACCATGTATCTGTTACTCTGACATCGAATTGCCAACTGAAAGATATAAGGAAAAAAACAACAACCATCATAGCAAAATCTACATGAGCTGACTGTGACCACCAAATCTACAAGGAAATCATCAATAATGATCTACCGAACCTCATGCAGAAATCAAAAGGAATCATTGAGCAAGATATAAGAAATCTAGAAAAATTACTCCATAAATCCGAAGAAGAGGCAATCCCAAAGTATAGAAGAAAAATCAACATTAAACCCAAAGGAAAAGCCATATGAAACGAAAGAATAGAAAAGGCATCAAAACCAAAAAAAATATGCATATAAAGTATGGAGGCAAATGGAACACCTCCAGAAAGCGGTAACGAGCTCAAAATCAAAATGACAGCTGGGAAAATAATACTTAGAAAAGCACAAAGACAAGCTGATGCCTCTCAGAGAGAATCAACAGCTGCCAAAATTATGAAAGCTTCAAATGCAGATACAAAACTTTTCTACAAGCTTATCAACATGCGAAGAAAAACCCCACTTTCTAATACTAAGATACTGAAACTGAATGATAAGACAGCAGAAGATGGACCAGGCATAATGAACATTTGCCAAAAACATTTCCAACAACTAGCTACACCAACATCACAGCAAAACTTTGACACTGAAAAGCTAGAGCTTGCAGAAATACGTTTCCTCTTATTTAATAATAGTACAGTTTTTTGAAATAAGAGGAAAACTCTGGATACTGCTGAGAAACTTGTGTAAAGACATTAGCATCAAGGTAAAATGGAAAGGTCAATGTACAGAAGATGTTATAGTGCTACAAGGAATACAACAAGGTGCAAATTTATCTACGATTTTATATAAATGCTACAACATAGCATTTAAAAAAGTGGACTTGGAGCAAATATTGGTGATATACAAGTCCCCGCACTAACATGTGCCGATGACATTGTTGTCCTGGCAAATAGTGCTACAGATGCACAAGGAATACTAGACATAGTACAGCACCACACAAGCAGAAGCTGTTTTCTACAATTCTAAAGGCTTGAATTCATCAACATTGCAATTCGAAGATGATGATATCAATATAACTCATGAAACCAAACACCTAGGTATCAAAAGATACGAGCAAAAACCGGGCAAATCTCTCAGAAAGAATAAGAACCGGCAGGGCAACAATATACAGCCTTCTGTGGGCTGGTTTACATTTCATAAGGGGATTCTCAACCATGGTAGCATACAAGCTATGGAAAACATATGTAGTGAGGTGATGAACTTACTTGCAAAAGAAAAGGATATGCTAGAACTGGCAGAGAGGAAAATACTCCGACAAATACAAGGGCTTACAAATAATACAGCAAATATGGCTGTCTATACCCTGGTAGGAGCAGAACCTATTGCCATCACCTTAGACAAAAATCTACTTACCTTTTGCATGAATATTGCTAGAAATTCAGGAACCATAGAGTGTGAAATTATGAGCCCACAAATAGCATTTTCAGAAAAATAGAGGAAAAGACTTTATCAACAGAGTGGAAAAAACTCTATCAAAATACAATCTGGAATCAAGTAGTTACTATATAGAAAAACCACTTAAAAGAATGGAAAAGGCTAATATGAATAAAGATCAAGGAACACTGGAAAAATGAATGTCACAATGAAATATTGGAAAAAACATCGCTTAAATATATAGAGATACATGACAATCCATTAAATGAAGCTCACAATATATGGAAAAGTGTAAAAAAATAATACTAAAGATGTAAAGGCAGGAGAAATAAAAGCAAGACTAAGTACTCAAATGTATATATTCCAAGCCAAAAGAGCTAAGTTCGATACAAAAGCTAACCCTTTATGTACAATCTGTGAACAGGAAAATGAAGATCTAGAACATTTTATTCTACATTGCACAGAAATAGAGCAAATAAGATCTAAATATTGCTCAAAAATCAAACAGAAAATGGATGAAGAAATCGATACTTCAACATACAGGAAGATCATACAACAAGGGAATCTACTCCAACTCATAATAAACTCATCATAGATACCAGGATTGAAATTTTATATTTACGCCAGACGCGTGTTTCGTCTACAAAAGACTCATCAGTGACGCTCGAATCAAAAAATATTAAAAAGGCCAAATAAAGTACGAAGTTGAAGAGCATTGAGGACCAAAAATTCCTAAAAGTTTTGCCAAATACAGCTAAGGTAATCTATTCCTGAGGTAGAAAAGCCTTAGTATTTAAAAAATTCAAAGTTTTGTTAACATTTAATTTATAATTATGAACATATCAATGATAACTCAAGTCAACACAGAAGTGCTGACTACTGGGCTGGTGATACCCTCGGGGAAATAAATCTCCACCAGCAGTGGCATCGACCCAGTGGTTGTAGATAAACTCATCATAGATACCAGGATTGAAAATTTATATTTACTCCAGACGCGCGTTTCTTCTACAAAAGACCCAATAGTGACGCTCGAATCAAAAAATATCAAAAAGGCCAAATAAAGTACGAAGTTGAAGATAATTGGGACCAAAAATTCTTAAAAGTTTTGCCAAATACAGCAAAGGTAATCTATTCCTGAGGTAGAAAAGCCTTAGTATTTAAAAAATTCAAAGTTTTGTTAACATTTAATTTATAATTATGAACATATCAATGATAACTCAAGTCAACACAGAAGTGCTGACTACTGGGCTGATGATACCCTCGGGGAAATAAATCTCCACCAGCAGTAGCATCGACCCAGTGGTTGTAAATAAACTCATCATAGATACCAGGATTGAAATTTTATATTTACGCCAGACGCGCGTTTCGTCTACAAAAGACCCAATAGCGACGCTCGAATCAAAAAATATCAAAAAGGCCAAATAAAGTACGAAGTTGAAGAGCATTGGGACCAAAAATTCTTAAAAGTTTTGCCAAATACAGCAAAGGTAATCTATTCCTGAGGTAGAAAAGCCTTAGTATTTCAAAAATTCAAAGTTTTGTTAACATTTAATTTATAATTATGAACATATCAATGATAACTCAAGTCAACACAGAAGTGCTGACTACTGGGCTGATGATACCCTCGGGGAAATAAATCTCCACCAGCAGTAGCATCGACCCAGTGGTTGTAAATAAACTCATCATAGATACCAGGATTGAAATTTTATATTTACGCCAGACGCGCGTTTCGTCTACAAAAGACTCATCAGTGACGCTTGAATCAAAAAATATTAAAAAGGCCAAATAAAGTACGAAGTTGAAGAGCATTGAGGACCAAAAATTCCTAAAAGTTTTGCCAAATACAGCTAAGGTAATCTATTCCTGAGGTAGAAAAGCCTTAGTATTTCAAAAATTCAAAGTTTTGTTAACATTTAATTTATAATTATGAACATATCAATGATAACTCAAGTCAACACAGAAGTGCTGACTACTGGGCTGGTGATACCCTCGGGGAAATAAATCTATGGACTGTACTAGCAAGGGCATAAACTGTTACTCAACTGTGTATGAAAACATTGAAACTCTGGCTAGAAATATGTGCTATGAGATGCATATGCTGCGCACAAAAAGGATAAAAGCTTGATCACAAGGACAGTATAAGTAATAAGATTAAAATAAAATAGTTATTCACAGAGTTAAGTTTGATTATAATATTTTTTAAATTCATTGATAATTTCCACTTGTAATTTTTGAAAATAATTGGCAAGCATCTCTATATAATTTCATATCGTAAGTAGTCCCGAGTCTAGACTAGTTAAAATTGATTTTGATTAATATTTAGACTACTAGAACAGAAAAAATACTTACATATAAACAACTAGTTACCTGTCTCCTGTCTTGGGACAGGCACAATAAATGTTGCGGGGTAAAAAAAAATCTGTCAATACTCATTACTACTCCTTGTATCGGTCATTGTAATATCAAAATGTTACTTTATTTGACAGATATACAGTAATAAGCAGGTGCTTGCATATATTATAAATATGGACATATGTTACCTTCTGGCACAGCTGGTGTGGACACATGCGTCCCTCTGGCAACAATTTGTGCACATGAGAAGAATGAACGATTATTCATTTCCGACTTAAAATAAATAAGGTATAAACATCCCTTTGTACAGCGTTATGTAAGATGCCATCTTCACCTACATGATTTTGCTATATATTTCACTTAAAACAGGCTACGATTTGAAAAAGTAATTGTGAGGTCATTCACAGTTGGATTTTAGGTGGCAGGGTAAGATATGTTTCTGAGTGCGAAACACCTCCCCTTAACACGGACATTGGTTTAACAGCATCACATAAGAACAAACTGTAAAAATCAGTAGGAGAGGGCACACAATATCACACACCTATATCCCCCTCCAAAAAAAAAAAATTTGACCCCCAAAAAATTACCCTCATTTCAAGTAAAAGAGCCCTAAATTTTCATAAAAAAAAAAGCAAAAAAAAACGCAAAAACACCAAAATTTTCTTACTCCCAAAAAAATTTTTTTTTTACTTTGGAAAAAACGTTATTAAAAACACCCAAAAAACAACAAAAAAATTCCAAAAAAAAAAAAAATAAAAAAACCGGGAGAACAGGCGAAGAAAGAATTCTGTGGGATTTAAGAGAAAAAAAAAAAAATCAATTTTTACTTTAAAAAATGAAACAACCTACAGCTCCTGATTTATATCCAGAATTACCTATAGAAGATGGACAAAATTATAGACTACAAAAAATAACAGAAATAGAAAAAACATTAATAAATGAGAGAGATAAACGTAAATCACTATACAAAAAATATAAACGCGGAGTTAATGTTACTGATGGTGTTGATACAAGTTTAATTTCGACATCTGTTGTTTTAGCTGGTATAGGAATAGCTTTTCCTATCTTACTTCCCATACAAATTGCAGCTGTTGTATGTGGAAGTTTAGGAGGTCTAGTTAAATTAATTAGAAGAAAGTTGACAACAAAATCAAAAAAACATTATGAAATTAAAACAATGGCAGAATGCAAGTTAAACAGCATAAAAGATTTAATATCAAAATCTTTAACTGACGGACAGATAAGTGCAGATGAATTTAAACTTATTTTAGATGAATTAGAAAAATACAACAAAATGAAAGAAAATATACGAACAAAACAAACACAAACAGTAATGAATGATAATGAAAGAAAAAAACTAATTGAGGAAACAGAAAATAGAGTAAAAAACGAATTAAAAAAAAAAATGGAAAATCTTTGATTTTCTTTAATAAAATAATTTTAGTTGATAACGGAAATCCACCAAACTATGAATCAATTTTTAATTAAATAAATGGGTGAAGAAACAAAAGAAAAATTAGTAAAAAATGTAAAAATAATGTTAAATAAAAAATTTAATTATTTTTATCTTAAGTTGTTTTTAACAGGTTCTTTTTATTGTTTATTATCTAATATTTTAGATGAATAAAATGGCTGAAGGAGGTTATGAGTTTGATAATCCTGTGTTTAAAAATAATGATTATGATGATGATTATGAAGAAGAAGAAACGTCTTTTCAAGATGATGAAGAGTTTCAAAATAATATAAATAAGGAATTTGAAATATCAAGAGATTTATCAGAAAATGATGTTAAAATTCGTAAAAAAGAAACTACAAAAAAAATGATTAAACAATTTTATAAAAAAAATGGTGAAACTATACGTAATGAAAAGGTTTTTTTTTGTTGGGGAAAATCATAAGGGAAGACAAATCTTATATGTAAAAGATGAAAAAGGTAATGATATTGCATTAACATATTACCAAAAAGGAGTATTAAAGTTTTATAAATTTAGCACTCTTCAAAGAGAATACGGTGTTAATTTTGTCAGGGATGTTTTAGGTGTAGATGATTATAAAATATCTGATAATTTAAGAGAAGGTAGAGCAGGGTTTCAGAGAATGTTAAATGAACTCGATAATATAGAAATTCCATTACAAGAAATATCTACACAAGAAGAAGGACAAGAATTATTAGAAACAGCAAGTAATGCAGAAACATATGTGAAAGAAATAGAAACTTCATTTATTGAACAAGGAACATCTTTAATAAATGAAGAAACACAAACAAAAATGACAAAAAGAGAGATGGATGGTATAATAAAAGCATTTACAACAGCGGAAGATGAGATTGCAAATAATTTAGCAAAACTGAATGAAACAAATAAAGACTTAGCAAAAGAAAATGCCAAATTAGAACAAGCTAAAGAAGACAATAATAAATTTCAAATAGATAGAATAAGTAGTCGAATAAGAGAGTTGGAATCTGAGAGAAGTGCAAGACTAGAAGTAATTAATATTAATAAAGAAAAACTACGTAGTCAAGTAAACAGATTTAAACAAACAATACATAAAATGTTAAACGAAGACAAAACATTAGGTGAAAGAATAAGAACATTATTCAGAGAACAAGGAATAACAATAGTTAGTGTTTTAACTGCTTTTGGAATTATTATTGGTGTTATTGTTGAAGCATTTACTGGTGGAACTACTTCTCCTTCTCCTTCTCCTTCTCCTCCATCAAAAGGTGGTGGTGTACAAGACTGGATAAAAAAACAATTAAAAAATCTTGGAAAATTATTATCTTTTCTTGCAGGAAAATTAGCAGCTGCATTACCAGGTATTATAGGTTCTATTGTTTCTTGGTTATTGTCTGCAACAAAAGACGTAGTAAATTGGTTTGCAAACAACTTATGGGCATTGCTTATTTTAGTTGTTAGTTTATTGTTTACTGCTGCTAGAGATTATTTGAAAAAATAAAGTGCTGTAAATCCTATTACAATACTTACAAATATTATTGCTTGTTTATTATCTTCATGATCTTCATGTTCAATTTTTTTTATTGGATCTATTTTTGGTTCTTTAGGCTTTTCAGGTTTTATAGGTTCTTGTGGTTTTACAGGTTCTTTTGGTTTAAAATCAACATGATCAAAATTTTTATTATTTAAATCATCATTTAACCCAAGTGTTTGATTTTCTGTTGCAATTATAATTTTATTATTATAACCAACAATACTTCCAATTTGTAAAACCATATCACTGGGAGACATATATAAACCAAGTCCATAAGCATAATCAACTTTACTTCTTGCATATTTTAAAACATTTTCATAATTCGATATCTGGGTGGGTAAATCGATAGGACTATTTATTACATCTTGTACATTTGCTAAGAATTGTTTTTGTGCATCAAATCCTGTTCCTACTTTTAAAATTTTTGTTTTTGTTTGAGATTGTGCACCTAACAAAGCCCATACATAAATTTTAATACTTTCATTAATACGTTCAATACCTGCTTGTGTAAACCCATTAGAGTTATCTAAAATAAATGTTGTCCAAGCCATACTTATATCTTTTTCATGCTTAATAGTATCATGAGTACTAAAGAAAGGTCCTTTAATTTTATTTCTTTGTCTATATTCTCCACTTGGTTTATAATATTGCTCAAAACTTCCTAATCCTTGACATGATGATTCTAGTTTTTGTCTCCAATTTGTATTTGGAGAAATATTAAATTCATCACATAATTTCTGATATGCAGCTTTGTCATATGGGTTCTTGTAATAACAGAAAGAAGAATCTGTTGGTAAAGGTGATTTAAGTTCTTTTAAAATTCTGGCAATACAATAATATAAATGAAACATATAAAAAGACTTTGTAAGATTTGAAGTATTTTGTATATGATCATTATAAGAAACACCACATCCTGTACTTGCACACCAAACTGCAAAATTTAACTGACATTGCCACCAATCAAATGAAGAATGAATCCAGGTATTCCATGGTTCGTTAGTGTGTATTGATGGGTTTTGATAGTTTTGAAATAAATCAGGAAAAGCTGTTTTAAAGTTCTCTTTTTGATTTACAAATATCGTTTGATTTACAAGATTTGTTTTTAATTGATGATCTTTTTCAGAATATTTAATACCTGGATTATATGAAACATTAGGATTATATTTAAATTCTTTTGTTATCATTTTTTTATATTAAAAATGTTTCATACTATTTCAAATATTGATAATACAATAAACTTAGAACAATACATAAATAACAGAAATGGAAATAAACGTATTGGTTTGAAATTTATAAGATACAGCATAGGTTGGTATAATGTTTATCATGGGTTTATAACAAAAACCGGAGAGGAACAGCAAAGGATTATGAATGGTTATTATAGTTTTCAACAAATAGTGGATGAATTTCAAAAAGAAAATATTGTATTATCCGTAAATGAAGCAAATGGTATCGCTTCATTAAACACTACTACTGAGTTAAGGATAAGTAAGGGTTTGGGAAATATGTTAGGGTTTAATAATAAACGTAAATTCGAACCTAATGAATTACATTATGGAAACAAATTTGTGGATTTTGCTATCCATAAATCATTATATATCCATTTGGAACAAGTTAGCACTTCTCATAATTATCTTGATGGTAAGCCAAGTAAATTATTAGCTGTTATTCCAGTTGAAAATAAAGAGTTTGGTGAAGTTATAACAGCAAGATTTGAGCATCCGGAATATAAGTGTTTAGTAAATGATGTTATAACAGAATTGAAATTAGAAATAAGAGATGAAAATAATAACAAGATAATTAATCATTTACCAATTAATTGTGTTTTAGAAGTTATATAATTTATTTAATAAAATGAGCATACTTGGTGTCAAAAAAAAAAACGTAGAAAAAGAAATATTAAATATGAAGAGTGAGCTTCAAACAATGGATACTAAGGATAAAAATTTACATCGGAGTGTCGCTGCCCTAAGCATCAGAGTTTTAAATGTTGAAAATATAGTTGATAATATTAAAAATAAACCAGACAGAAAAATAATAAGTATATATGCTGGAATTGATGGTCCAATAAATAGAAATAAAAAGTTTAATTTTGGTGTTGGTGGTGGTTATTATGTAATGAACTTTCCAGGACAAATATTGGGTATTAGTTTAGTAAGTTTAAGAACAAGCACAGATATTATAGCCATTAAGATGATTGTTAATGATAAGTCAACTATTTACAAAATGAGTTTGGATAATGGTGTCACACACGGTTTTAATAACTTTTATACACCTTTTGAAGTTAAGGCTGGAGATTTAATAAGTTTTATTAGTATGACTAATAATTATACATGTATCAATACTCTAGTATCAGTGATAATTGAATTATTTTTATAACAAATTTAATCCTTAAAAATGTCGGCATACGGAAACAAATTAAATCCTTACAGAAAAATAAGAGAACCCCGTGGTGTGAAAGGTATTCGTCAAAGTGTATCAATAACAAATAATCCTTCAACTATTGATCAAAATCAACAGCTATTAGTGAGATTCCCCAATCTAAGCAATAATGATGTTATTGTTCCTGGAACAACCAGATTGGCATTTGAAATAGAACTCACATCTACAGACGACAATGCAACTATATATCAAAACATAGGAAGAACAATAGTTAAAAAAACAACAATTCGTATAAGTGGAAATGAAATTATGTCAATTGATGATAGTGATATTTATCATTGTTATGTTGATTTATGGAAATCTACATCTGAACGTTTAAATATGGCATACCAAGGAATTGGTGAAACAAACATGTTAAAACACAGAGTTGGTGCAGATAATAAAGCATCAGACATAGGTGATGAAGCAATTGCAACTGCATATGGTGCAAGATTTTGTATCCCACTTGATTTTGAACTATTAGAAACTCATATGCCTTTTTATCAAGCAGGTCTTGGTGATAGACTTGAATATGAACTTACATTTAATAATTATAGCAATGTTATTAAATCAACAGATACATCTGCAAGTTATACAATCAAAAACATTTGTTTAGAATTTGATATGGTTACTGATGCAGAATTAGCAAGACAGATAAGACAACAAGTTAATGGTAAGATGGTTATTTTGTACGATAGAATACTAAGACATAGAAAAATAACCAAAAACAAATCTGATACATTGTGGAATATAAATTTAAATGTTCCAGCTAGAAGTATGAAAGGAATTCTAATGTTGTTCGAAGATCCTGAAAGAACAAGTACCGAAACTTATTATAATCCTAACATAACAAAAGTAGAAATGACAATAGAAGGTGTTCCAAATCAACTATACAGTCAAGGAATGAAAGCATATCAACAATGGGATGAAATAAATAAATTCTTTGCTTTAAATTCAAAAAGAAATAAAACAACAGAAGAAGTTTTAAAGGATTTAAATTTATCCTATACAACATTAGAAAAATATCTTACAACTAATTATGCATTATGGTTAGATTTACGTTCAACAGATGACAACTCATTACACGGTTCAGGTAGAAGAATTGAAAATGCTTCTGAAGGTATTACTATCCAAATAACTAAAACAGCAGGAGCAAATAAATTAATAAATGTTTATCTGTTTGTTATACAAGATGCACAAATTAATTTTGAAGATGGAAGATTTAAAGAAGTTAATTACTAGCGGTTCCCCTTAAAAAATGGAAACAAACGAGCGGAGCGAGATACACTCCGATTCCCTTTATGAATTACCAAAATATCCCCATTGTGCTATTATATGTGGACAAACAGGATGTGGAAAAACAGAGTTTGTTCTTGATTTATTAGAAGGAGAATATAGTGGAGTTTTCAAATATATAGTCATACTTTGTCCAACCATCCAATGGAACAAAGCATACAAAAATCGTGGGTGGATTGGTGATGTTAGAAAACCAAAAACAAAAAATCTAATAATTGTTAATCCTATTGTTGAAGTGAGAGAAGCGAACGGTTCCCTTTATGAAGAAGAGAAGCTACAAGAACTACTAAGAATGTTCTTTAAAAAATATGCTGGTCATCCAACATTATATATCATTGATGACTGCAGTGCAACAAAAGAACTAACAAAGAAAAAAGATATGCTGTCCGAGCTTGCATTTTCAGGAAGACATGCGGAACAATCAGTGTGGGTCATTTCACAGAGATACAACTCTGTTTTAAAAGATTTAAGAGAACAAACAAAATGGTTATGCATGTTCTACACAAAAGATAGAGATAGTTTTGATAATTGCCTAAGAGAAAATGATGTTATTCCTACTTTGGAAGAAAGACAAAGAATAAAGGAAGAACTTAAAAAAAAGAAACATCGTAAATTAATATTAAAGACAGATCAACCTACTGATTATTGGTTACTTAATTGATTTTTTTAGCAATTCTCAAGTAATGCTTAAGTAATGCTTAAGTAATGCTTAAGTAATGCTTAAGTAATTCTTAAGTAATTTAACCAAAATAAGTAATTCTTAAGTAATTTAACCAAAATAAGCAAAATAATGCTTAAGTAATGCTTAAGTAATTCTTAAGTAATTTAACCAAAATAAGTAATTCTTAAGTAATTTAACCAAAATAAGCAATAAAAAAAAGCAATGCTGTTGGAAATACTAACAATTGCAACAAACACTGCAGTCTTATCATTGGTTGGATATGTTGTATTTAATTTTTTTAAAGTTAAAAATAAATTATATCCGTTTTTTGAAACGTATAAAATGAATGCTGAAGAATTATTAAGCGAGCAAATTGTGGAAAACATAAATATTGATGATGAAGCGAGCGAAGTGAACGGTTCCCTTCAAGAAAAAAAACGCGAAAGATTATCATCCGTTGTTGCTGGTGGGAGTAGTAAACAATATCTGGGTAAAGAATTACAACTGTCAGATATTGATAAAATGACAACAGAACAAATAAACAAACTATACTGTAAATATGAAGCAAGATTGGGAGCTAGTATGACCAAGACATTAGGAAACTCTTTTATAAATTTATATGTCATGGGTGTATCAAAGTTTTTCAAAGTTGTTAATCCACCAATTTTAATACAAGACTTAGAGGAAGATCCTTTTATCAATAATGCTTTAACTAATACATGTTGTGAACTGTACTATAGATATGGAATGTATCTTGCTCCTTTTACTGCAATATTAACAACAGCAAGACATATTGAACCACTCGCTTCGCTCGATTTCCGAAAAAAAGATGAAAATAATGACATAAAAAATGATGAATGAAAATCCTGAACAAAAAGAAGTATTTAAAAAACCCAAACCAAAAGACCCAAAAAGAGTAGCTGCTGGTAAGAAAGGTGCAGAAGTAAGAATAAGAAATGCAGAATTGAGAAAAAAAGAAGTGGAAAAATTCAAAAAAGAAAATTCAAAAATCAAACAAATAACAAAAGATTCTGATACAGAAACAGATTATGAATCAAACGAACATATCCCTTCTGTCAAGAAACACTCCAGTTCCCTAGTTGATTACAAATTTGTACTTTTTCCTATAAGTATTAATGGATTGGGATTGTTTTTTTACAACCAAAGTAAGAAACCAGAAAGAATGATTAAAGAAATAACAAAACCAGAAAAACAAAAGAAAGAAATTGATCCTTTTGAATTTAATTAAATTTAGTACATTAAAATGACAACTCAAAAAGACGGAAAACAAATAGCAAATATGTTATATCATGCTGGAGTGGAAACATTGTTAACAGTTGGATATGCAGAAATAGGTAAAAAGGTATTAAGGAGGCCAGCACCAAAAGTGGATTTTAATATGAATGATGTTGTAATGTTATCCATTGATATATTACTTGCGATAGCAACAAAAGATATGTTGATTAAGCAAGGTATTATACCTGCTGATATTATGAAGTAATTTTTGTTTTTATAAAATGGCAAGTGCTTTAACAATGATGCTTGGTGGGGCAATAACAAATGCTTTTGCATTTTCAGGGAGTAATTATTTATTTTCACATATGGGTAGTAATGCAAATGAAGAGAAAATAAGACATGATAAAGCTATAGAAAAATTAGAAAAAGCACAATCAGAATGGAATAAAAAAAGAATACAAAGATTAGATTTTATAAATGAACAATTACAAAAGGAACATCATGCGGTTCAGACTTTTGATGATGTTGACCAAGCAATGAAACTATACTATCGTGTCACGAATAAAAAATTAACTTCATTATCACCTAAACCTACATTAAGTGATTTTTATACTCCATCAGAATACCAGAAAAATAGAGAGATTGCATTTGTTGTTGGTGGTATGGTATTAACTGGTTTTATTGTTTGGAAATTAAAATAAAAAATAAATACAATTTACGTTTGTATGAAAAATTGGAAAAATAAGAAAAAATTGATAAAAATTAGAGTCCCTAATTCCTGTACTTTTTCTGTTTTTAGGGGTATAGAGAAATAATAAAATAAAATAAAAAATTAAATTTCAGGACATGGTTTTTCAAAAACATATTCATAAACTTTATCTGGTCTAATAAAAGCATCCCAACCAGGAGGAAACTTAGATAACTTTTTACCTTCATACTTATCCATTACTTCCATTTGTTTTGAAGTTAAAGGACATTCTCCATCATCTCTTAAACAACATATCTGATAATTTGATAATTTTATTTTTCCTAATATAACTTTAGCATAAGGATCATCTTTCTCAGTATAAGCTTCAATCATTTTTTAGTCTTCTATTTTTTAAAATAAAAATTTAAATTATATATTTTTTAATATCCATAAGGAAAACTTCTAATTAGATTTTCATTTTCACAATATACCATTCTTTTATCAAACATATAATCGTAAGCTTTAACTTGTTTAACTGTTTTAAGTTGATGATCTTTTCCTATTTTTATGTTGTCATATTGAACAGTTTCATATTTTTCATTTTCATCAGTAACTATTTTTATTTTTTTATCTAATGTAATCTTTTTTTCTACTTCAGCATTTAATCTAAAACCTTTACAACAGCTAACTAGTTTTTCTGTATCTAGTTTCATAGAATAATCTTTTGGACCCGCAGATATAAATTGTTTTATATGATTAGCGTTATGTTTTGAAACAATTTCATCTGTTAAATCTCCTAATTTATTTCCCATCATACTTTCTATTTTTTTACAAGCTTCAGAACCATCATCATTATAAATGCAAGAATCTGTATCCATGTATAAAACTCTTTCTTGAAGAATATCCAATAGTTCGTATAATTTTAATCTAGCATGTGCTGTTGTAAACAAAGCTATATAAACATTTACACTTGGATTAGGTTTAGAGTATTCTTCTTTATTTTTATATTCTGTTAAAACAATATCTTCATCTAATATCATAGTACTTATATCTTTATATTTTTCATTAAATACTATTTTAGTTATATGTTCTAAAGTAAAACAATATTCTTTTTGTGTAAAATTATCTCTCATACCAAAATGTCCCCATAAATTATTTAAACATATTTTAGCTATAAATCTTAATCCTGAATTGTACTTAACTTTGTCAATATCTAGATCATAAGCAGTATTATCTATAATGTATTGTATTTTTGTTTTACATTCTTTATCGTTTTTACAATCATTTTTACAATATTTAGGATCACATTTACATCCTGAAGCTTCTTGTTTATATTTCATAAACGTATCTACATAAAGTTTAAATATATCTGTAGATGTTTTTTCAAAATGTTCTAGTTCATATATTTTTTGTAATTCATAACCTTTTTCTATTGCTTTATCTATTTCTATTGTAGACCATGTACCTACTATAACTCTTTCCTCATCAGAATGTATACATTTTTCATTTTTAATATTTTTACATTCTTTACATCTTTTTATTTCATGTATTTTATCATGTTTATTTAAAGTAGGATAATCTATGTGTTTACATTTAAAAGATATTTTATTCATACATGTTCTACATAATCCAAAAAGTAATTTATGTGTATTATCACTAGTTAATTGTTTATAAGGTAAAACAGGGTGATACAATCCTTTAGGTGGTAATATTTTACATTTCATTATTCCGAAATAATTATTTTTTATATAATCATCTACAGATATTTCTGTAGATGTAATAGGATGCCCTATAGGATATTTACAATATTTATTTACTGATGGGTACAGAGAACAAAAATCTACATATCTACCTTTTAAATCAGAAAGATTATTGTATAATTGAATAGTTTCTGTTCTTCCTCCATAAAATGCATCTCTTTTATCAATAGGTTTTAAATGTGGATCAACTTCAGGATATTTTTGTTGATCAAACTCACATTCCCATATTGTATGAATTTTTACATTTGGTTTTAGATAATCTTCAATAGTTTTAAGTCTTTCTTCAGTTTGGTCATATAACTCTTTCATAGTTTTTTTATTTCTATCTTTTTTACATATTTCTTCAGGACTATAACATTTTGTACATCCATGCCAATAACATCCAAAAAATTCATAAACATTACGCATTTTATTTTCTCTATCATAATAATAACCATCGACTTTATAACATTTATTATTAATGAATAATTTCTTTTCACCTCCCCTTTTAGCATGTTGAATCATTATATTATATTCTAAAGAAATATACTCTAACCATTGTATTGATTTTTGTGAATGTACTTCTTTAATTATCATCTTTTTGTGAATTCCAATTGTTTCATTTGTCAACATTAATGTTTTAAATATTTTTGTACAACATTGAGCAATTGTAATATATTGAAATGGATCGATACAATTATTGGTTATATTTAAAAATAATTTTCTATATAAGGTACAACCTTTGGCAAGAATTAAAACATCCAAAAAACAATAGTAAAATATTTCTTTTTCGAATTCAAATTTTTTATCTTTTTTTATTTCATACCATTTGTCAAATTCTTTTTTATTTTTGGTAGTCATAGTATCAAAACCATAATATTTTTTATCAGGATATTTACTTTTGTATTTTTGGTTTTCTGTTGTATTAAAATAATGTGGAAAATAACCTTTGTTACCCACAAATCCAAATGTTTTTGGGAAAGCAGCTAATCCACATAATGTAAAATTTATAGAATCTATGAATCTTAAATTTATTCCTTTAATAAATATAGCTGTTAATTTTAGTCCAGAAGAAATTATGTTATGTTCAATTTTATTTTTAACAATGTATCCTAAAATCGGTTGCATATCATAACCTTTTCCATAATGTGAAATAAAAGTGTAGTCTTTAAATTTATCTCTTATGAAATATTTACAAAAGTTGTCTATTACAGAATTTGTTTCATATTTAATTTTTTCTACATCACTAAAACAATCATCTATGTCTAATTCTAACAAGTTTAAATTATCAATATTGAAATCACATTTAAATACTTTTACATAGTTATTTTTAAAACAATAAATATTTTCTAAATCGTAAGCTATAAAAAAATTCATTATATGTATTCCTGTTTCTTGATTTGCTTCAAAATCAAAATATATATATTTATTATTTTTTACTTGTTTTGGTACTGATGGTTTCATATAACATAAGTGTTCTTCATTACTTTCCGTGTATTTTTCATAACATATTAAACATATTTTTTCACCACATTTGTGATTTTTACCTGTATATGTTTTGTTACATTTATCACAAATATGTTGTTTTCTGATAGTTGTTACTGTATTATCTTTGCATGTATGTTGTTCAGTATAACCAATTAAACATACTTTACAAAACCTACGTTTAGCTAAAAATCCTGTTATATTTGTTATAGTGTCAAAGTGTTCATCATGATAATATAAATATATTTGTTCATTATATTCTTCATTACCACCATATAAAATATATTCTGTACTATTTGATGTAAAAACAATTATCCTAATATTAAGATAATTTCCAAAAACTTTTGCATCTTCAAAATCATTTCCTTCTTCTTTTATTTCTACTCCTGATTGTTCATGCAAATCTTCAGCTAATCTTTTTTGTAATGGTCTACCCTCTTTAATGTGTTTTAATTGAGAATCTGTAAAATCTTTTAATAACTTATTTGAAGCTAAAGAAGTTACAATTGCCCTTGATAAACATATTGTATCATCATTTTTTATTTTGATAATACTTCTTTTATTTATGACATCTAATATTTTTAAAGCTTTACCTTTTCCTCTTTTATTGGGTATAATAGTAACTTCAAAAATAACTTCTTCTAAATTTAATTCTTCAGCACTATTTAATAATCTTTCCATTTGATCCATGAATAACTTTTTAACTGTATTATATGTTCTTATAGGCCAGCTTTTATGTTTAGTAATTATGATTTCATGAATAGGTACTATTTTAATTCTTCCATTAGGGTAATCTTTTATGGAATAGTTTACCATGTGGTCAAAAGCATTTGTAAATGTTTCTTGTTTTTCATCCTTTAGACTAATTTTATAATTAAATACATAAATACTTGCTTTATGTTTATATTCTTTTGTCAAAACAAGTTTATATGAATCTTCTTGCTTGGATAAAATTTTATCCTTTTTTGCCTCCATTTTTTAAGAAAACATTTTAGTTACTTAAAAATGTCTAAAACAAATCTAACAAATAAATTAGCAGATGAATTACATCATAGAGTTATAAAATCTTTTCCTAAAAGACGTGTTTATGTTAATTCAATAGATCAAACATGGGCAGTTGATTTGATAGATATACAACAATATTCAAAACAAAATAAACACTATAAATATTTATTAGCAGTTATAGATGTTTTTAGTAAATATGGTTGGTTGATTCCATTGAAAAATAAAACAGGAGTAGCAGTGAGTGAAGCATTTAAAACATTATTTAAAGAAAGAAAACCAATATATATTTGGTCAGATAAAGGATCCGAATTTTATAATCGACAAGTAAAAGAATTGTTAAAAGATAATAACATAAAGTTATATTCAACTGAGAATGAAGAAAAATCCAGTGTAGTGGAACGATGGATAGGAACAATGAAACAACATATGTATAAATACTTTACTGCTAATGAAACTTTAAAATATTATGATATATTAGATAAATTAGTTAAAAATTATAATAATACAGTACATTCTTCAATTAAAATGACACCTGTTGAAGCAAGTAAATTAAAAAATGAATTAACAGTGTATAAAAATTTATATCCAGAAAAAGAAGAGAAAATTAAAAAACCTAAATTCGAAGTAGGTACTAGAGTAAGAATAACAAAAAAGAAGGGTAAATTTGAAAAGGGTTATACTACTCGTTGGACTAAAGAAATATTTGTAATTGAAAAAGTTTTAAATACAATTCCTTTTACTTATAAAATAATTGATTTAAAAGGCGACGAAATAACAGGTGCTTTCTATAAACAAGAATTAATGATGACTAAGTTTTAAATCTTTCTAAATGAAAGGTACCACATGTGGAACAGGGTCCGCTTACCCTTCCAGAGCACCTGAGATCACCCCCGGTTTTTGGTGGGGTTCGTGTTTCTCAGTCTTTAGGTTTTTTTTCTGTGTTGTATTTTGTGTTCTGTTGTTTGTCTGTTTGTCTGTTTCTTTTTTAGCCATGGCTTTGTCGATTTACTTTTTACTTATGAGATATAACGTCCCTTTGGTTTTTTGCTCCTCCTTTACTTACGGTTAATTTATTACCAAAACAATAATCAGTTTCAAAATTTTAATTTGAAAACAAAAGTGCAATGAATACATACAAATCAAACACTATAAACATAATATCACTGTTCAAAGTTAGAACTGTCACATCCACTAAAAGTTACCCGGTTATGAATAACCGTTACTATGTCCCACCTACTGATCATGTATGATCACTCCTGATATGGAATAAGAAAATCAATAGTAAAGAGTTGTCCCACCTACTGATCATGTATGATCACTCCTTATATGGAATACAATATCACATACATATCAAACTTCTTGTGACGGAGTAAGTTCATCATCTGCTGGAATATAGTCTACCTGTCTCCAAAAGGTGGCAAACTGATCAATTGCTAACATTTGTTTGATAAGTTCTTGTTTTGAAAGAATATCATTGATTGAAACATTAATGTTCAGAAAACCTTTAAATCCTTTAAGTAGATTAGCAAGTTGTCTTAATTTCCGAGCATGAGGTATAGATATATCTATCTTAGATGATAACCATGTGTCCCACGTTGTATTGACCTTTGTCAAAAGAAACCAGTCTCTCAAATCATTAAGGAAATCACCGAAAGTAATGTTAAACAGCATACCTTGGGCGTTATGTCTTCCCAAGTGTTTGTATGCTTCTTGTAACTGTTTAACAGGTTCTTTTTCACTATTAAAAATAAACTTCTGCCTCGAAATTGTCTTTGATAAATCCGCCTTTCTGCTTCTTAGAAAGGTGTGAAGTTCTTCAGGGGTCGTCGGGATAGTTTGCTTTTTTTTCTTTCCCAGTTTTTCTTTAAATAAGTTCTGCACCTTTCTTTTCGGAGCTTTTGGAAGTTTAACCGGTCCCAAACTCTTAGCTCTTTCGATTGTCTCAATCATTCTCTGATAGTAATAAATATTTTCTATCAAAATGTTACTTTCTTCTAAACTCCATGGCCAGTTCTGTGGTTGAGGCTGCGCCTGACACTCTTGAATTTCCATTTGTATTTCTTTTGTAGAATTACTTTCTTGAAACATGTGATGACAACGTTATCTAGGCAACATGTAAACATACTCTTGACAACCATGTAAATATTTTCAATGATCGATTTAGTTTATAACACTTCACAAATGTAAAAAGCAATTGAAGTTGTAGTCGTATTGATCCGTTTTATTACTAGACTATATTGATAAAATTAATTAAAAATCAAGGTTGGGGCGCACTGGGGAAATTATTTTTTCTCTTAAATCCCACAGAATTCTTTCTTCGCCTGTTCTCCCGGTTTTTTTATTTATTTTTTTTTTGGAATTTTTTTGTTGTTTTTTGGGTGTTTTTAATAACGTTTTTTCCAAAGTAAAAAAAAATTTTTTTGGGAGTAAGAAAATTTTGGTGTTTTTGCGTTTTTTTTTGCTTTTTTTTTTATGAAAATTTAGGGCTCTTTTACTTGAAATGAGGGTAATTTTTTGGGGGTCAAATTTTTTTTTTTTTGGAGGGGGATATAGGTGTGTGATATTGTGTGAGGGCTTGAATCATCAGCTCGACATGAAGGACACCGACAAAACTTGTTCAAAGTCCATTACAACTAACAAATAAGTCATTTTTTACTGGACTTAAATATCAACCAATACATATCCAACGAATTTAGTGTAAATATATCATTATCAGTCATAGAAATGCATGACCTTGTACACCAAACTATATAAGAATTGACAGGTTGTAGGCTTATAAGGGTTCGTAACTGAAAAACAACACATATTAGCTATTTTTTCCAAATGAATTAAGTATAATTCCTGCTTCTTTAATAATACAGATCCGATCTGAAACTAGTAGACAATTCTAGATTTATTCCATCAAACCATAACGAGACAAAAATACTTTTTAAAAAATAAATTGAGTATCTTTGCATAATCATGACAACAATGATTAGAATAATAGAAAGAGCTTTATTATGCGACTGTCATACAAGTGAGAGGATGAGCTAGCTATAAAACCAGGTTTAATGCACCATTTTCTGCATAAGGAAATGCCTGTACCAAGTCTACCAAGTCAGGAATATGACCGTTGTTTTTCATTCGTTTGATGTCTTTGAGTTTTCGATTATGCCATTTCCGTTTTGAATTTTCCTTGGAGTTCGGTATTTTTGTTTATTTACCATTTATGTATGACAACTACATATCATCTTTTATGAGAACTCTCTACGTGAGAAGTGCCAGGGCAATGGCACTTGAGGCTGACAAATACTAAATAAACTTGCTCCTCGAGTTACCAAAATTTAACGTTTATAAAATTTGTGCTGTTTTATGATTATTAATTTGCTTCATTTCTTGTTGATCTACTTTCAAGTGTCCGAAACAACTTCTCAAAGCGGCGTTTGCCACAGTTTTATATAAATATTTATACAAGCTTGATAGAAACATGTTTTATATGTAAGATTATACATGGCTGTATTCAATTATGTTTTATATGTGCATAAACAGGCCATTGGTTTTCTTTTATGAATTGTTTTAGATATATTGTCATAGCGTGTCCTTTTATAGCTTACAATGTGGTACGGGTTTTGATAATTTTTTAAGGCCATACAGTGCCATAAAATTGTTAACAACTTCGCCAAGTGCTTTCTGATGAATAACCGTCTCATTGGCAATCATACCACATCTCCTTTTTGTTTTTGGGATGTCTTGTTTTATTTCTTTTGTAAACGCTTTTAAATTAGATATATTAGAGCTTATATTCATATGTTTTATATAATGCAGAATTTAAATAAAATTTCTATCTATCTACAGTTGTTTTACAGAATTTTTTGCGAACAAGGTGACCGCAATTTGTGATAGATTTCGGGGCAAACCGTGACCTTCTTTCCAACTCATCTGAAGAGCACGTATACCATAGAACGAGTTATTAATAAACCAATGTTATAGAGTCATTCAATTGTTTTCATTATCTTTTATATTAATACAAAGCCACTCCTTCATTTCATTACTGCCTACTATCACATGGTCTTTTAATCTCTATTTCAATCATATATTGCAAACACTACATTCCTCATTTTAGCAATTTATGACAAATACACACTCACATTAATTATCACAGATTTTGGGGTAAGATAATATCGGAAGTGTCTCTTCATTGGTCTGAGAATTGCATTATTTTGTTTTAATAAAGGAACGCATACTAGCAATCAAGTCACTGAAAAACACTCTCATGCAACGACAACTTCTATCTAAAAGAGAGGCGAAAGATACCAGAGGGACATCGAAACTCACAAGTCGAAAACATTACATTTCGGAAATGTCCATATTTATTAACTCTACTAATTGAACTTTCATCTAAGATAAATGTATTAGCTTGCATATTATGATTAACAGTTACTTCAAATAATCCATCTCCTGGAGTAGTATAGAACCACACCTGATAAACAGTATACACAACTGCTGTATTATCCGATAAATCTGCTCGGAAACCGTCAGCATCATTAGTCTGTTTGACAGAGTTTCCGATGAGGTTTCAGATATCCAATCTGTGTCTTCATAACACTTTACAGGATCAACGGAATGAAAATGCATAATCTCCTTCAAATGGATTTGATTTTGGTTAAACACATACTTGGTCTCTTTTTTGTGATTTTAATAGAAAAACAAAGGATATGGGGTATCAATCCATGACACAAACTCAGTACATGCACAGCAAAAGAACACACAATAATCAAAGGAACACCACTTTTATTGCTGTTCTTTATCTCAAATTTACAATGAGGCCTTCAACACGGAGCCAAAAAAAAAACAAAAAAAAACTCTCACCTCACTGCAAGTTTAAGACGGCCCCTAGCACCGGCTTGAGCGGAATTCTTTGCAAAAATAAATTCAGATAGATTTTGTAAGATGTAACACTACCTAATCGGGCCCTGTCAAAGAAGAACATACTGGAAAATAGTACATATTTAAAACAAAATAGTTCCTACGCAAAGGTATAAATCTAAAACTATGTAGCATAATATATTTTAAAAAAAAAACAATTATAGACACAACGCACCGAAAAAAAGAGTAATTGCAGTTACTGACAGCTAGTTCAAAGCCAATTACAACAATTGTTGATTTGGAATTTAATGTTCATTTGTTTTAGAGAAACATGCCCAACCCAGTTTACTCAAATAATATAAATGATGTTTATATGAACTTTGTCAAAACATTTGAAAGTACTGTCAATAGATATATACCTACTAAAATTATTACAATACGACCAAATGATAAACCATTTATGAACAACTTAATTAGAAACAAGATAAAAAATCGAAATAGAATTCACTTTAAAGCAAAAACTTCAAATAGTCCAGATCACTGGAAAAAATTTAGAGAAATTCGTAATGAAATTATCTGTTTAGTTAGAAAGGCAAAAGATGACTATAAGAGCAAACTGACATCACAACTTATTGATAAAAATATTCCTCCTTGTAAATGGTGGTGCATTGCCAAGTTCGTGTCAGTTTTTACAAAAGAACAGAGATTCACCCCCTTTTTTAGAACATGATGGCAAAATTTGTATTCATCCATTGGACAACTCAGAGATCCTGAACAATCATTTCGCTAATATAGCTAATATTGATACGGAACCAGAAATTCCTGAAAATAAAAATCCTCCTCCATGCCATTTAAACACATTCGTCACCACTGAGAAAATTTTAGACCAGTTAAAAATTTTGAATATAAATCAACCAGCTGGACCTGACGGTATCAGTCCTAGAATTTAAAAAGAGGTTGCTAGCTTTATTTCTAAATCATTAACTAAATTATTTAATATGTATCTTTCAGTTAAACAGGTTCCATTGTTATGGAAAATTGCACTTGTTAATCCGATTTTCAAAGGAAAAGGTAGTCCACATTCAGCTCTTAACTATCGTCCAATTTCTGTTACTAGTATTATACGTGATCTTATGTCAGTGAAATTAAAAGCGGGAATCTAGAAAACCACGTGATAAATAAAAATGCAAGGTTTCTATCATTTTTCGTCATAATGAAATTATTTTATATGGACGAAAATTCCTGTGTGTGATTTTAAAAGTCTTGGAATACTTTGTTTAAAGTTGAGCGACGTATTTAATCAAATTCAATGGTTGGCAATAACCAGTTCCATTGGGTCCGTACGTCGTGTTACGTACGTATGTCATCTTATTGGAAATCTCTAATAACACTGAGCTTTATTTAATATGAAACATTCTAGTACTTTAAATAGTGTAGAGTTACATTTAAAGTGATAGATAGATAAGTTTTGTATTTGAATAATACAGAAATGTAGGTGTGTATTTTATTTAATTAATATACATGGTAAGCTTTGTGTTCTATGTTGTTTTCTTGTAATGGCTGTGCTGTCTAGTTTTATTTTAAGTAGTTGTCTGTTTATGTGAAATGTAGTTTTTGTGGTATTTTTATGTTGATCAGAATTTGTATACAAATCTTTTTGTAAAGTGGACAACTCATTAAGAGATTTGAGAATTATTTATTATTATAAGATACATATGAATATTGTATTGGGCTTATTTTAATATATAGATATTTGAATGCGAATAAATTGCAGGTATTCCCCTTTGCCCATATGTTACATGTAATGTCTTGTCATGTGAATATTTATTATTTGTTATTATATGTCTTATATGTTCTAGGGTTTAAATATTGTGTATTAAAAGAAAAGGAACCTGAGCTTATCATTTGACCAAGAAAATACCCCGTTACATACTTATTTGTCGACTTAATTAAGTATAATGCCTGCTTCTCCAAACCATATAACGAGACAAAAAAGATTTTTTAAAACAGCTCGAGTACCTTTACTATTTGGGCGTAATCATGTCAACAATAATTAGAATAATAGAAAGAGCTTTATCATTTATTTATGCCAACTACATATCCTCATCTGAAACTTTTCTGGAGAACTCTCACGTGAGGAACGTAAGCGCAATGGGACTTTAGGCTTACACATTTTGAATAAACTTGCTCCTCTGTTTACCAAAATTTAACGTTTCGAATATTTTTAGTAACGGTAACTTCCTGCAAAGCAGTTCCTATGACTAGATATGATAAGATTTGCCACTGCCTCTCTTTGAAATTGCGTTGCGGACCACTTTTGCACTGAAAAAAGTTTGATAGAAGTCTTGTTCAGTCCTTGAGGGTTCTGGTTCCTGTTATTCTGTTTTAGGGTAATCAACAGCATGACCCTTCCTAAGCTAGCTTCCATTTTTACAACTGCGTTCAAATTTATGGCAATGAATTTCCTTTTGGTGGATGCACTATGCTTATTAAATTTCTATATTTTCTAAATATAGTTTTATTTCATATACTAGTATTTGAATAAGTTACATTGTTACATATTTTAAAACTACACCATTGAAATGGACTGTCATAGTGCTTTATATGGCAGTCGTCTCTTGTGTGCAAGATTTGTGCTGTTTAATTATAAATTTGCATGCCTGCATTGAATGTTCCATTTTCTGTTGATCTACTTTCATGTGTCCTAAACAAATTCTCAAGGAGGCGTTTGCCAGAGTTCTATGTAAATTTTTATAAAGGCTTGCTAGAAACCTTTTTTATATTTGAGATTATACATGGCAGTATTCAATTATGTTTTATATGTGCATAAATCAGGCCAATGGTTTTCTCTTATTATTTTAGATATTGTCATGCCGGGTACTTTTATAGCTTAAAATGTTGTTCGGGTTTTGATCATTTTTGAAGTCCACACAATGCCCTGTAGTTGTAAACATCTTCGTCCATTGCTTCCTGGTGAATCATACCACATCTCCTTACTGTTTTTTTTTTGGATGTCTTGTTATATTTGTTTTGTAAACGCTTTTATATTAGATGAAAAGCTCATCAGAGCTTATATTCATGTTTTATGTCAACCCACCATTTTTATATCAACCATTTTTTCTTAAAATGTTCTGTACCAAGTCAGGAATATGGCAGTTGTTATCAAATATTCCGTTTCTATATATGTTGGCGTTTGTTTTTGTAGCAGTTTAATGTTTATCTTGTTCCGTTGTTTTCCTCTTATAGTTGATGTGTTTCCCTCGGTTTTTGGTTTGTGACCTGGATTTGATTCAGTTAAATCCATTCATGATTACTGAACAGCGGTATACTACTATTGCCTTTATTTATACTAAGCAGAATTTAAATAAAATTTCTATTTATTTACAGTTGTTTTACATAATTATTGCGAACAAGGTGACTACAATATCAGATAGATTTGGTGACAAACCGTGACCTTCTTTCCAACTCGTCGTAAGAGCACGTATACATAGAACGAGTTATTAATAAAACCAATGTTGTAAAGCCAATCAATTGTTTCCATTATCTTTTATATTTATTAACTCTACTAATTTGTTTTTTATCTAAGATAAATGTATCAGCTTGTATATTATGATTAACAGTTACTTCAAATAATCCATCTCCTGGAGTTGTATAGATCCACACCTGATAAACAGTATGCACAAATGCTGTATTATGCGATAAATCTGCTCGGAAACCGTCAGCATAATTAGTCTGTTTAAATAGAAGTGCTGTTTTATAATTATAAATTTGCTTCCATTTCCTGTTGATCTACTTTAAAGTGTCCTTAACAACTTCCAAAAGCGGCGTTTGTCAGCGTTCTATGTAAATCTTTAAACAAGCATGCTTGAAACATGTTTTATATATAAGATTTTACATGGCTGTATTCAATTATGTTTTATATATGCATATTAGTCAGACCATTGGTTTTCTTTTATGAATTATTTTTGATATCGTCATGCCGGGTACTTTTATAGCTTACAATGTGGGATGGGTTTTGATCATTTTTGAAGCCCATGCAGTGCCCTGCAGCTATTTACATCTTCGTCCAATGCTTTCTGGTTAACAGAGTCTCATTGGCAATCATAACACATCTCCTTATTTTTTTAATATTACTTTTATTTGTTTTGTATACGCTTTTATATTAGATACAAAGCTCATCAAAGCTTATACTCATATGTTTTATACTATTCAAAATTTAAATAAAATTTCTATTTATCTTCAGATGTATTACAGATTAACGTGACTGTATCTGATAAATTTTGGGGCAAACCGTGACCATATTTCAAACTCGTCTTACGAGTCCGTATATCATAGAAGGAAGTATTGATTTATAAAACCAGTGTTATAAAGCCAATCAATTGTTTCCATTATCTTTTATATTAACACAAAGTCACTCTCTCTTTTCGTTACTGCCTACTATCACATGGACTTTAATCTCTATTTCGATCATATATTGCAAACATTACATTCCTCATTTTATAAGAATAGTAATTTTAAAGTTTCATGACTAATACACACTCACATTAATTATCACAGATTTTCGGAAAGATCACTTCAGAAGCGTTTCTTCATTTGTCTGAGAATTGTATTATTTTGTTTTAATATAGAACAACGCGTGCTAGCAATCAAGTCACTGAAAAGCAGTATTATGCAACGACGACTTCCATTTAAGTTATGTCGAATTTTCAAACGAGGAATAATCCTTCATCTCACTGTGTTTCGTTCATTTGTAACAATAACAATATTTCCGGAGTTCCTCGTGTTCTTTTTCAATACATTTAGGAGCATTTCCATACTTATTAACTCTACTAATTGAACTTTCATCTAAGATAAATATATTAGCTTGCATATTATGATTAACAGTTACTTCAAATAATCCATCTCCAGGAGTTGTATAGATCCACACCTGATAAACAATATGCACAACTGCTGTATTATCCGATAAATCTGCTCGGAAACCGTCAGCATCATTAGTCTGTTTGAATAGAAGCATATCTGTTTCTGGTAACAGTTTTTGTGCTCTCAAAACATTTCTAAGTGTTAATTTTTGACAGAGTTTCCGATGAGGTTCTGTCAATTTATTTATTTCAGAAACTACATAATTTGAAATTTTAAGCACTGCCTGGTCGTCGTTATTTAGACTTTCCCAATTTAAACATGCACACCAATGAGTTTCAATTCCTGCGCTGACACATGTTCTTGTTTTAGGGATTTCTTTGAACAAACTAATTCCTCTGTTATTTATATCTCCTTTTCCTACACCTTTGAAGTTTAGAATGTCTAAGAAGGTAGGATGTAAGTCAAATGGACAAGTTAATCTATCAACATTTAATTTGAAGTTTCGATATGCTGAACTATGTTTAGTTTTAAACCACTCTGGAAAAGAAAATCCAAAAAACGGAAGTCTTTCTTCTTGTTTACCTTGCAACGAAGATCGAAGACTGCTGAATCTCGCCCCATGGTCGCTCATTAAAATCACAAGAGTATTTCTCAAATATTTCCCATCATTTAGAAATTTTAATAGATTAAACAAATCTTCATCTGCAGTTTCAACCATATTGTTATCGTCATGACTGACTTCATTATTGAAACCGAATACAAACTTTGGAACTTTGTCATATGTAGTATAAATGTCACGAATCCATTGCATAAAAACTTGAGATCTTCTTTTACTACCTAAGCACAATTTTTTGTGTTTTCCATAGTATTGTTTTTCTGCAGTTACATAAAACGGTCTCATATAATGATCAGTAGGATTGTCCTTGAAGCCAACCATTCTATATGTAAATGTTCCTATATCTGGACTGTCTTCTCCCCATGCAGTAACGTATCCATTCTTCTGAAAATCTTTCCAAACCATTGGGTAAATATCGACGAAGTCCTTTTTAGCTAGTCTTTTTAGTGTTCGAGGTAATTCTAATTCTGTTTTACCTGTAAAAATGGGTATAAGGGCTTGTGGTGTTCCATCACCAACGATATTATATCCGTTTAATGTTGTTCCTTTTAAATTCTCCGTGAAATATTGATATGTCTTTTTCAATTTTCTTATATATGTCATATGAGACAGAGAATCAAAACCGATCATCAATACATCTAAACCTAGACTAAAACTAAGATTGGCTGTCTTTTTGTGATATTCTGGTACATTTCGCACGCCGACATGTACATTTTCGTACACGTTTTTGTCTTTCGCTGTGCAGTGAACTTTCACAAAATCAGATTTAAGAGTAAGTACTGAAGAATCAGTTAAAGTTACAGTGTCCAAATCTTTGTTCTGAAAGTCATCAATACGATCAAAATAAGTAAGTTTACAAGAAATACTTCCATGTTTTTTCTTAGCTTCAGATGTAATAAAGACAGTTCCATTCGATACAGACATCCAATCCGGGTCTTCAGAACACTTTACAGGATCAACGGAATGAAAATGCTTAGCATAATCTCCCTCAAATGGATTTAATTTTGGTTGAACACATACTTGGTATCTTTTTTTGTGATTTTGTATCGAACTAGTAGAGGCCATTGTTGTAGGTGATACAATAGACTTTGACACTGAAATCCCAATATTCGACTTTGACACTGATATCCCAATATAAATACCTGTCAATACAAAACCAATCACTAGCAGTAGTCTCTTAGTTCCTTGACGCATTTTGAAAGAAAATAAGTTCATTCTCGTATTAATTTTTCACTTTGATTAATTTCCGCCAATCTGATTAAAATATATATATCGTTATTCTCATATGAAGTTACGATTAATCGATATTTTAATTACATTTAATTTGCGCCGTATTCTTGAAAAGCTTTATTTCAAATTCAAGTATTTTATTTGCTGAGTTGACCTATATATTTAGTTTGTCATAAAGGCCCTGATCGAGGGCAAAAACATGAATAAAAGCTTAACATAATTAGAGCTATAAAAGAGATAAAAATCTTTTATTTCTCTCTCTCTCATTTATTTATTAATTATGCTAAAATTTACTCATTTGTTTGTAACAATTTGAATTTGATCGACTTACTTTGGTCATGTAGCTGGGTTAAAATATTAATAGCTAGAATTGGATAAATACGTTATTCTTAGCCAGTGTCCTAGCTAGGCCATTTTTTTTTTTTCGTATTTTTATTTTTTTTATTCAACAACAACTAATTGCACTTTCTGCTGTTAACAATGTACTTCACTAGTCCAGCATTCCAGTGAAGAGTCCCTGTTTGTTAATACCAGAAATCCAGGGTTGTTTTCTGGTTAGCATCATTATATTAAATTAACATTAGTTTTAATTTAACAGCTAATTTATAAAATAGTAATAGCAATAGTAACATACTTTAGAGTCTCAATTAGTTTCCTTTTTATGTTTAAATCATTCATTGTTATAAAAATGAGGAAATGTCGTATGATTGCTAATGAAATAATTATCAACCAGAGTTAAAAAGTAGAAATAAGCAGTTATAGACAACTGCACGGCCTTCAACAATGAGAAAAAAAATACAGAATAGTCGGCTATGAAATAAAATGTGAAACATTTTGAATGAGAAAACTAACAGCCTAATCTATAACAAAACAAACGAAAAACGAAAATGGCAGACATGAACCAACGACAATAGGCTCCAATATGTTCTACAGGCTTCTGACCTGGAACAAGCACGTAAAGAATATGACAGGGTTAAACATGTTAATGAGCGCCCAACCCTCCCTTAACCTTGAAAAGTCGTGTAACAGCACAACATAAGAACAAACTGTTAAAATCTGTTGCAATTGGCTTAAGGAGAATCCTCACTACATATTTCCACAGATAGAATTTTCTAATACTTTAAGGAAATTTCAAAACTTATGATATAAGTATAGGTCAACGTGCTATTTTCCAAACAACAAATCGTGCAAAATTGCCAAACTTTGCATAGATTATTCATGACAAACGCTTTTTTGTGAATAAAAAAAAAAGGTAAGAAGAAAGAATTTTGAAATAAAATATGAGAAGATAAGTTTTATAAAATGATTTAAGAAATTAAAAAAAAAATAATGTCACGGAACTTGTTCTTGCTACAAGTAAAAATTGAAAATTTCATTAAAATTTCAGTATAAAAGTTTTACTATAAGAGTTATATCTCCTTATAAAGCTAAGTTAAAAAATTGAATCGAAGAAGAACATATATTTAGTATTTGTTAAAACAGTTTGAATAATCCAACAAATCACTTATTTTTCTTTGTTTAGATAAACAGTCTTACACATTAAATGCCAATAAGGCAATCAAAAATAAAAGAGGAAATCCAGAAATGTGAATGTTATCTTTGCGGACTGAAATATGCAAAATTCATGAATTTATCATGAAAGTGCAAATGTATCAACTGTTTTCTAATTTTGGTAAACGGTTTTTGATAACTTCATTGGTTTGAATAAGTTTCTTCTCTGTAAGAAACAACAAAATTAGAAATATCTTCTCTCAGCCCTTAAAAGAAGTCAAAGAAAAGTCAGTTTAATAACAGTCTTACACATTAAATGCCAATAAGGCAATCCAAAATAAAAGAGGAAATCCAGAAATGTGAATGTTATCTTTGCGGACTGAAATATGCAAAATTCATGCATTTATCAAAAAAGTGCAAATGCATCAACTATTTTCTAATTTTGGTAAACGGTTTTTGATAACTTCATTGGTTTGAATAAGTTTCTTCTCTGTAAGAAACAACAAAATTAGAAATATCTTCTCTCAGCCCTTAAAAGAAGTCAAAGAATAGTCAGTTTAATAAAACCTAAAATATAAAATCTAAATAAGAATATTTGGAGCAGTTAGTTTGTTGGAAACATTTCTAGCCTTAAATGAATTTAGATCATTGGTTAAATTCTTTTAATTATGAAGCAAATAACGTGAATGTGAGTAACACAATAATGTTCAATTTATCTTGAAATCACATGAACTTACCTGACAACTTACCTCACATTTCGGCTTCAAACAGTATAAATAAAGTTGGGAAATAATTTATATTTTAAACAAGCGTACATGTTTGTAAACTTTTAGACTCCACTTTCAGGTAATTATGCAGAAAGAAAATGTCTCATTTGAAAAATGTCAAGCGGAATATCTTTTAATAGGTCAATCAAAAAATAGAATAAGATGTATCTAAAAGACAACGATTGAATAAAAAGTAAAATAACAAAAAATACTGAGCTCAAAGGCTAATTCAAATAGGAAAGTCCCTTATCAAATGGCAAAATCAAAAGCTCAAACACATCAAACGAATTGAAAACAACTGTCATATTCCTGACTTGGTGTAGGCATTTCCTAATGTAGAAAATGGTGGATTAACTTTGTCTTTTAGCTAAGTTAACTCACTTGTATGACAGTCGCATCGAATTCCATTATATTGACAACAATGTGTGAACAAAACAAACAGACATTATAGGTAAAAATGTAAAAAATAGGGGTACAGCAGTAAACATCGTGTTATAATCTTAAACACTGTAAAACAAACAAATATATCAACAAAGAAAAACAAAATGAGATAAAGACAAAGCACATAATCAAAAATAAAAGACAAGAATACAAAAGATTACCACAGCACAACAACACATTGGCGGGATAAAACACATCCTAAATATATAGCCTTTAAAATGAACATTTAAATGAAATTTTGTATATTGAAATTTTTCGGAGTAAATAAACTCACCGATTAAATTGCAAATTATCGTTTTTTTGTCTGTGTTACATATTAATCCAAATCAAATGTAATTTGTATTTCCAAAATCAATTTAGGAAAGAAAGTTTACGTTGCCAAAGTGATCATATGAACTGTATCAGATTTTAGTGTGTTGATACTTCTGTAAACAAGAGACATATATGTTCAAACAGATATGTTCAATTCTTATCAGTTGTGTGTTAATGAATTAATTATTGATTTAATTGATGATCTTGTCAGCATATGTTGACTATCCTTGTTGGAGACGGTTTAATATAATACTAAAAGGTGTTTTGTTCTTTTATTCTTGTTAGTTGTCACAGGCTGCCCTGGTCACAATTTTTGCCACATTTTGGTAGTTTTTACCTTAAATGTCTGTATTTTCTGTGAAATTCTATCTTTTACCAAGAAGGTTATATAAGAAGGAGATTGAACACACTGCTTGAATTAAAATTAGCATCCCCAGCAATTCGATCAGAGGAAAATGATAAAAATGCAGAGAAACCGAAATGTTTATCACCCACTTGATAAGGCCCTCTGATGTACCAGGCTGTTACCGCGAACAGTCCGTGTGATTAGGAGAATCGCTAATCTCACGTGATTGTAATCGGTGATTGTGCAATATCATTTGACGCGAAATTCGCAAGTATATCGTCTAACTACGGTGAAAATCGACTAAGAAATGACAAGGTTATGAGGATTAAAAGAAAAAGAATGCAATTTCTATTGAACCCCACCTTGCTTTAAACAAAGATTATCGCTTCACCTGTATGACGCTGCCAATGGTAATTAGTAGGTAATATCATTGAAAATAGTGGAATATGTGAGGTACTTTCGTTATGGTGACAGGCTGCGACCGGAGCGAATATTTGTAATTGAAACGAAGAGAAATTTATCGGAAGCCATTTAAAAGTTTGTTTCTCATTGCGTAAGACTGTAGATGTAGGCATAGGCGCTTAGATTTTCACTTTCCATGTTGGCTCCTGGAAATGGGAAATGGTAAAAGTAAAATCACAAAAATACTGAACTCCGAGGAAAATTCAAAAAGGAAAGTCCCCAATCAAATGGCAAAATCAGAAGTTCAAACACATCAAACGAAAGGATAACAACTGTCATTTTCCTGACTTGGTACAGGCATTTTCTTATGTAGAAAATGGTGGATTGAACCTGGTTTTAGCTAAACCTCTCATTTGTATGACAGTCGCATCAAATTCCATTATATTGACAACGATGTGTGAACAAAACAAACAAAAACAATAGGTAGAAATGTCACAAATAGGGGTAAATAGTCTAATTCGGTAGGTCACATTCGTGAAAAGGGAACTGGATTGTAGTTACGACATAAGGAACATATCCGATATCATCTGTGAAACGGATATTTCATAACGGTCAACCAACTCGTGATGATTCCAACTTCACAATTTGGAACTCTTGGTTTAAAAATGAAAATCCACAATTGGGAAGCTGAAATCATCTCTTTTGTAGTAAAGTTTTGTTTTCAACCGACCCTCATAGTCAATTTCTAGATATAAGTCATAATCAAATGGCAAAATCAAAAGCTCAAACACATCAAACGAATGGATAACAATTGTCATATTCCTGACTTGGTACAGGTATTTTCTTATGTAGAAAATGGTGGATTGAACCTGGTTTTATAGCTAGCTAAACCTCTCACTTGTATGACAGTCGAATCAAGTGATATCCTCGAAAGGAATATGTGAGGTACTTTTGTTAAAGTGACCGGTTGCGACCTGAGCTATTTAATTTTATTGAAACAGAGGAATTTATCCGAGAACCACCATAAAGTTCCAGTCTTTCTCCAGGTGGAATGCTGTAGACATCAGGACATGGCAGTTTTTCTTTTCTCATTAAAATCGTTTCTCTGCAAAATTAAATGTTTTTGCATCGGTTCATCTTATTTTGCAATATTTTTAATTTGGTTTCCATTTAAAATGACGGGCTCTCACTGAAAGCAAAGAAAGAAACAAAACAAAAATAATGCAAAGGCATTCCACTTTTGCACACAGAATAAGAATTATCGGTGCGTTCGAAGGATATGTCCACTTTACATTATCTAATTTTAAAAACAAAAAAAATGTTCAAAAGCATATAAAATTGCATTACCTGTTCTCAGAGACACTCTAAATGTTAGAGCGTTGAAATACAATATTTTTATGAGGAAGTTAGTGTATAGATGAACGCATGATTAATCGATTTAAGTAATGACAGCTGTATACAAAACAGAACATTGAAAATAACTACATCATTTGTTACAAAAATCAAATGAATATGCCTTTTTACACGTTTAAAATCACTATAAATACATGTACATGTACATATATAATGTCCGTCATCACAAAGGCTGTTCGACAATTTTAATTTTGTTTAAATTTACGGAATTTTCCACCTGCTACATGTATACAATGTAGGGCCCCAAAAGGATTAATTCCTATAATTCACATCGGTCAGTTTTATTGATAAGGACAATTGCATTAAACGCTTTATATAATTATCAGTATGAATAAAATGAGAGTTGGATTTAGGTTAATAAGACAGCAACCCAGATTCAATTATATTTCGAAAAAAAAATAATTTACCGCTTTACTTCCAATAGAATTAATTGTTTTTGTGATGAATGTCACTTTTATTCATTTTTTTTTCAAATATTAAATACTCAACCAAGAGCAATGATAAATTTTCAAGATTGAAGTTTTAAGCATGTATAATTTGGTAAGGTTTTCATCAATTCTTAAATGGTGGTTAAGATTAAAATTACTGTTTGAAAGTAGCTCTATAAAAACATTCCGGAGTTACATTGTAATCTTACCTTTTCTAATATCTTATTCAATAATATCCATATGACTTATGCAATATGTGTAAGTACAAATGTAAATATTAAATTTAATTTTGAAATTCATAATTAAATAAATTAATCATGTGCAACGTTAATATATTATGTCCAAGTGTACATGAACTGTCCTACATGTAGCTAAATGACATCTGTGTACATTCTAAAGTAACCGGTGTCTAATACATATATTAGTGGATGACACAATTAACCACATAAAAGCCATTTCTGCAATTTAATATAGTTATCGAGAAGTATAAAATATGTTCAAGGTGCTATCAGATAAAATAAATAATAGTTTTTTTAAGTGTCACATATTGATTTAAATTAAAATTACAAAATAACATCATAAAAAAAGGATCAATGCCCAGCCTATAAAGACTTACGAGACACTGTATAGACAAATAAAAGCTATAATACTAAGGGAAAATGTTTCTACAAAAAGGCATAATCATGTTTAACATCATTTAAAATTGATTAAATATGAACTATGATTATAAACTATCTATTCGTGAACGCATCAAAATAATTATAATCTGAAACTTAATAATATAAATCAACGATAAAAACATAAGAACTATCATTACAGTTAAATTCGTTTAAAAACACCACTAGGTTAATTCAAAAGTCGCTAAGAAATTGTAAAATTTAAAAAAAATTATTAAAGCAATACAATAAGTTTTAATTATGTTATAAAAATATTTTACGTCTAATAAAACATTTATGGAGTGTGTGAGCCAAAAGTAGTTGTATTTCATCAGATTTCATTATAGATGTAAGTTTGTGTACCGTTGGAAACATTTCAAAACTATCAATCAACCATTTAGCATTTTGTATTAGTTCAAATCGAATGACAGAATAGAGCGGACAGTTCATCATGAAGTGTATTACACTATACATGAGTGAAATATGATATTCGGGGAAAATGATAACTACCATAGATGATAGTCGACGTGAATATCATGTACATTATAGAGCACAACACCCAGTGCCGTGCCTTTTCACTGTGAACTACATCATATTCAGTAGGTAATATTTTTTAGTACTTTATTTAAGTGACGTGATTACGAGTATATTAAGTTAAAAAAAAAACCAAAGCAAAACAAAACAAAAAAACCATGAATAAACTTTTAAAAATGTAATTTTGACTTTTACGGAAGTATATAATCAAGAGTGCAAATTGCCTTTCAATGCTCGACGTATTCTAATCATATTATACGCCAAGTTAGATAACTCGTATTGTAATTCAGCATTCTGTATTAAAAATACAAATTGATCAAAATCTGACTTTGTAAAAAAAGAATTATCCATGACCATAGCTCTGTGAAACAAATCAAACCTCAAGTCACTGTAAATGTCGCAATTTATCAAAAGGAGTATCTCATTTTCAATTGTATAATGACAAAATGGACAAATTCTTTCATCTAACGGTATTGGTGCTTTCGTATAACGACCCGTCTCGACAGACAAAGGTAGTTCCACATCTAAGTTTACATAAATTACTGCGTAAGTGGCGTGGCATAGAGTTATTAACATATAGTTCTGGATGAATGTCCTTCTTGTAGCGTCTATAAAGTCTGAACTTGTTTCCATTCATATTCGAATTGTCATTCCAAAGTTTGGTAAACCACAACTGTTCATCCAATATTCGTATTTTACTTTTAATCACTTTCAAAAACAGTTCTTTGCTAATTCCCTGCTCCATTAAGTATTCTACAGACATATTGCAAAATAATTTAACCACATTAAAGTTCCAAGATCTACGCTTTCGTTTCGACCATAAATGGATCTTATACAAAATACGAAAATTATTTGTATTTTCAAGTTTGTAATAGAATGTTAATACTTCAAGTCTTTTCTTAGCAAAACATGACAGCCATCTCAAATATCCCTGTACTGCAGTATTGCTTGTAAATTTAGTCACTCCAAGGAATATTTTACTAGCCCTGTTTTGAACGTTATTAATAAGTCTATGCTCTGTAGGTTCCCATATCGGGGCACCATATAACAATAGTGGTTGTACCAAACTTGCATACAGTTAAAAACGTGATACGTCATACCACCACAAGCATAAAATTTCACAGTCAAACAACTCAAAGCACCTACTGGCAGATTTAGAGAGTTCTTTAACGGGGTATTTCATGTTACATTTCAGTGAACCATATACCTGAATATTTGTATGAATACATTGGTACCATTTATCATTACATTGCGCAAAGCCTGGCAAATTAGAAATATATCAAATCCGCCGAGACTAAACTGTATCGTCTTTTTAAAAGATATATTTGTTTTTGTCAAAATATAGTGAATGTCATAATTGCTTCCTTTTCTAGATTTTCTATATACCGTGATGTATAAGCGAAGAAAGGAGTTATTCTTTGTTTATACCGAAATACCGAAAAATTCATCGAACATTTGTTGCTACAGCAGCCGGTTGTACGAACGTGGCATTTTCCTAATGGGTCATTAAGTCTTCATTAAGCCTTTATGATGCATTAGGCTAATGAAGACTTAATGACTCATTAGACTAATGACACGTTCGTACGTACAACCGGATGCAGATGGATTAAAAACAATTCAAATTTGAAAAGTCTCTTGTTTTATAATTTATTTTAAAGTAAGGGCATACTTTACTCCTGTCTGTTCGTCATTACGTTCGTCCTCATAAGATGTACGTGAGTCACCGTTGCAACGTCCCTATAGTCTGTTTTTTTAGGTTTTTTATAAACACAAGCATGAGGACACCTGCATAATTGCAGATTTATGTTTTGATTAATTGAGTGTTACTCGTTTTAAGTTCAGTAGCAAATATTTCATCAAAGAGTTGTCGCAAGTGATATTCAAATCCTGTAAACGCGAGGTACTGGATTTAACTCCCTCCTCCGATCTGACGTGGCTGCTAATTTATACATTCCATACAGACTTTTTCATACTCAGTACTTACATCAAGTTATATATAAATCATTTTTTAGTGTTATTTAGTTTACAAAGATCGTGATCGCAACTCTTCCTACAATTTCAACCTACAGCCTTTTTATGTCAAACACACGTGTTGTGAACTGCATTTTTTTTAACGTGTATTTTAATTGATAAATGTTACAATATCCGAATGAAATGAAAACCTTTGTCCATCCACACCATTAATAAACGGACCACTGGCGTTGAAAAATACAACAATACAAATTGTAGAAAGAATACAGAATATTTATTACTAATAATACAACAAGTATATGTACAAAAATATGTATGTGTGGATATTTGATAGGCCGCAGATTAAATGTTTTACCAGTTCCAGGGAGACAAACAACCCGATAGCCAAAGGATTGAAAAGAGCATATCGGGGACCCTATGATAACATAAGTGTCAAAATATCCCTCCTACGTGCAAGAGTGGATTGGACTGAGAACCCCCCTCTGTTTACACAAACCTCTGCAAACAACCTGAATTACGCGTACTGCGGAGATGACACCTCCCTTCTGATACCAGAAGTGGAGGGGAGTCCTCTCGATGACATGAGTGAACCCTAGAAAATTATTTAATACCCTCCACTATAGAGCCGGTAAGGTAGAGATACGTGCCAGGGGGGGACAGTTCTAAGTACGTTTATTGTCTCCCTGAACCGCCCCCTAAAGGATCTGCGACTTCCCAGTTTTTTTTAACCAAAATATGAGCTTTAAATTTAAAGTCATAGATTCATAAAATATTTAGAGTCACTAAAACAACGAGAAAATTAAAAGTCAATCATAAACTGCTAATGTCTTATCAACGACGACAAAATTAAAAGTCAATCATAAACTGTTAATGTCTTATCAGCATTAAAGGAATAAAACTGTCTTTTCAACAATTAATTGACACTTTAAAATTAATTCTTTCTCCAAATCTTCTCAGTAAACAAAGTCCATCGATTCATCAACATCTTTTATACAGCGTGAAGCTGAAAAATACAACAAACTGGCACAGCAGTATCGTTCAAATAAATGCATTCACTACAATCAAATAGAAGTAGTAATTGAAATATTTACAATAAATTTATTGGGAGGCGTGGGTGGGATTTTTTGTTTAACAAAATGTTTGTATGAAGCTAAACAGATGCTGTGTGAGAAAGTTTTAACGTGCTTTACACTCTCGGGAATGAAATGCACGTGATAGTAATCATTCTAAACAAAAAAGAGGCGTTCTTAAATGTAAGCCAGTGTAAGCAGACACTTTTGATTTATAATACAAACACATTATAATCCCAAAAAAAAAAAACGTACACCAGTGGCCTCATTAAATACAATTATCTGATAAACAATAATTGCTATTATCCGAGGTAGTATTACCGCCGAGATCTTACCAAAGATTGATGATATTCGAACTTGAGGAAAGGGCACAACATTTTCCCCTTCTTTTTATTTTCCAAATTGAGGGTACAATTTATTATTTTGCTAACAATGGTTATATCTGCAGACTGAATTTCCGAGACGGGTCTAGATCACCCGGGTGCCATATCGCCAGCTGATGGTGCTATATCAGCAGGTGAGTGATCTGGACCTCGAGATCTGGACCTTACTGGAATTCTGTGCAACTTTGAGAAAAATCCCTCTTTTTTTGTAAAACGTAACATGCATATTTAAAATGGATTGAAAATGTTTATTCCTATTAAATTCCTACATTCCTCATCCAGTGTTACCTGTACTGTATATGGATGCACAATTTTCCGATCTAATTTACTTGTCAATTTATTAATGGCAATTTGCTTTAAGAAGTAAGCCTTTTTATTTTGACAAATTTTCCACGGTAATAATTGTAGTTTTTAAATTGATAAATACCAAAATTTTTATTATTTAATATTTAAACCATCATAACTCACGACACCTTTATAATATGGCATCTAGGATCCGCCATTCATTAACACGTCGATGGTATAACATTATTATCAACTATGTGCTAATTAAGTTGTATGGTGTTAAATTGCATAAATTATCTCTACCCAGATAGCATTGCAAAAAAATGGTCATAGATTTTTGTTACTTTTAATGGAAATCTCGCTCAAATCCTGTTTCAATCGCAGTTGGAAGTACGGGGACATCGTGATCGCCTAGACCGTATAGCGGGTTGCACACTTCCCCTGGTTGTTCTTAAAAGTGAAAATTATTCAGATATAACACACCTCATACAGAAGAGGATTCAAAAAGGGGGGATAGAGAGCGTACGGCCCGCCCCCTTTGATCGCCAACAAAACTATTATATCATGTTTTTAACGAAATTGAAATAGATGTGGGATAAAAACCCAACAACAGAAGTTCACACAAAATAGACATATTTACCTGCATTTTTTTGTAAATGCATTGTTTTGATTGATGTGACAAATATCAGCAAACAAGTTGGAAATGCTTATTTATACAAAAAGGAAGAAGTTGTCCACTGAAACTCTTAAACATATACATCAACTTTTTTCATTTACAAAACTCTCAACAATGTAAAAAAAGGTCTGTTTAAAATGATATATATAGCTTCTTATTTTTAGATGTTACATAGTAGAAAGGAAAGAATATTGGGGATCCATTCATGACACAAAATCCGTATGCGCAGAGCAAAAAACACAAAAAACAAAGAAACGGCGCTTTTATTGCTGTTCTTCACCTCAAAGTCACAGTGAGTTCTTCAACACGAAGTAAAAAAAAACTCAAACTCCCTGCAAGTTGAAGGTGGTTATTTATACACATAGTCCAAAGGAAGAAGTTGCCCACTGAACCTTTTAAACATATAAGTAGTGTAAGGTAGGTTTGACCCCTCCCCCCACCCCCCAGGATATACATATAATTTTTAAAGAGACATCAATACAGATGGCAGATGTCTTTGTTTGGGGGTTATAATGTTTGACCCCCAACTATAATTAGATATGCCGCCAATTTCTAAAGATACCCCAGTACAGATGACAGATGTCTTTATTTGGGGTTATAATACTTTTCTACTTTTTATGAATAGATTTGAGACGTTATAGATACATGGACACCTGTTGGGGGTTATAATTTTCATCAGTTATTTTCTGTCGAGCGTGAGTATAAATAGTCAAGTCAATGCAAAAGACTGTATACACAATCTGTGAGCTTACAAGCGATTCAGATTGCAGACTTAAATATAGAAAGCAGTCGTTACAAGAAATAACTTATGTACATGCGTTCAAATAAGCAAGTGCTCATCCTGAATTAGTGGTAAAATATCATAATTATTCACAATATGAACACCTGATTACATAAAAATCACAATCAATGAACAAAAACGATCGATATTCAAGGATACAGTGTGTTGCAATACAATTTACTGAAAGTATTTATATCATTTGAAGAAGAAAGAGTTACTTCAATTGAGTACTTTTAGAAAAATTAATCGAGTTGTGAAAATAGATGTGTCTATTTTGTCCGAAATGTTAAAAACGCGCAATTGTTATTTACAAATATTCATTTATAATACTTCCTTTGTCCTTGGTTTTATTGACCTAACTTTGAACCCATGAGGGAATCGGTGTCTTTATTTATTTTGACCGCCCGTATCCATACCATGAATCATACGATATATTGGTATTGAATAGTGTTGTGAGATAATGTTTTTGTAAGCACAGCTGTCCTATATTGATCATCTGCAATTGAATGTTCTTCTTTTTGAATATAACAATTAAACAAATAAGCATTTTATTTTACTTTCATTGTACCTAATTAGTTAAAACTAAATTGCGCCATTTTCGTTTATATAAAATAGCATATAGTTTATTGGTAAAAGTAATAAACTAACTAAAAATAGGCGTTGATGGTAAAGATAGGGGAGAACATTTTTTTTTATATTTTTTTTTCATTTAAGATCCGTTTATGACGTGTCTCGGTATTTTGTACATCCAACATTCATGTATTTATTTCTTATTGTTTCTGTTATGGTTTCGGTTGGATAATGTGTTATGTCCTATCGTTTCTAGTCCAAATAATTATAAAATAGCCTTTCAATACCATCATTGTCATGAAAATTGTTTGGACTGGTATTGTGAAAATAATTGTATAAAGTTCGAGATTGCATGTTCGCTATGTAAGGGCGTCACTGTTTGTGATGTCCTGTGGTGTCTGTCGTTGATTGAAGATGTTCGTTGTTGTTCTGTGGTTTGCATGTTGTGTCGACTATTATATTATTTGTGTGTGCGTTTCTCTGTGATGAGTGTTCTTGCGTATGTTTGTGCTGTATTTCTGTCACGTAGTGTTGTCATTTTAGCGATATTTTTTAACATTGTCATATAAGCGGGAGGTTTGGCTAGCCATAAAACCAGGTTTAACCCACCATTTTTTCTTAAAATGTCCTGTACCAAGTCAGGAATATGGCAGTTGTTATCAAATAGTTCGTTTCTATGTTTGTTGGCGTTTGTTTTTGTTGCACTTCAGTGTTCCTGTTGTTCCTTTGTTTTCCTCTTATATTTGATGTGTTTCCCTCGGTTTTAGTTTGTAACCCGGATTTGTTTTCTCTCAATCGATTTATGACTTTTGAACACCGGTAAACTACTGTTGCCTTTATTTTGTTGTTATTGCAAATTTTCAACCACCAGTTATGGTGAACTTTAATATATATTTTTGAACATTTGAGTTTACATAGCAATTAAAATTGTTGTTATTGGGAAGGTACAGTGAAACCTGCATAATTTTTCATTGGTATAAAATATAATTTCAAACTTTACTTTAAACAAATACATTGTAAATGACATTTTTCATTTTAATAGGGGAAAAAAGATTTAGTGATAAAAATTCTTCTAATAGTTTTCATTTTCTGATTATTATCTATAAAAAGTATTTTTGTAAGCTTGAATGACAGGTTTATTATTTTTAAAAACTACGAATTACACGTGTTATATCACGAGACAATTCAAGATTTCGACTTGAGTTTATTTGATGACACTCATTCTTAGAGGTTAATCTAGCTATAAAACCAGGTTCAATCCACCATTTTCTACATAATAAAATGCCTGTACCAAGTCAGGAATATGACAGTTGTTATCCATTCGTTTGATGTGTTTGATGTGTTTGATCTTTTGGTTTTGCCTTTTGATTAGGGACTTTTCTTTTTGAATTTTCCTCGGAGTTCAGTATTTTTGTGATTTTATTTTTTACACAAATCATATTTATCCAACTCTTATAAAAGGAAGACATCCATTCCTAATTCATCGACAGATAACACTGACTATAACGCACCAACTCCAACTAAAAAAGCAAGTTTCCCCCTAACCAAGTATGGTGACGGTGACAACAACCCTACAACACACACATTTCACAAGAAAAGGGAACGGAACTACACCAAAAATGGGGCTACAGACATTACTTATGAATTTAAAATTTCAAAATAGTTACACAATAAGAAACTGATGGAAATAGTTGATGATTTACACAACGTCTTCGACGACGTTCTCGGACAAGTTCGTGTAGGATCCCGGGAAAACTGTCTTGCACGGCTTATCATCGAGCACAATGGTTTAACGGACCAATCGTCGTCCCTTTACAAGAACATAATAAAATTGACGTTTCCACGGTGATGGATGAAATAAGCAAAGTGCTGGAAAGCAACGAAGAGCTACCTATAGACGACAGTTCTTCTGTTACGGTAGGGCGAATAGTCATTTCATCGGGTGGTGGGAGGAAAGTATATATCACAAACTAGACGGGTGACAAAAACAGTTTAAAACGTAAACGCTCTATTGTCAGAAGACCTAGCGAAACTATGTGCATTAATGGCAATTTCGGTTTGCATCCTGAAAACCTGTCGCACCGTATCGCCTAGTGAATGGCAAACACTGACGTCAGATGACACAGGGTGTATGACCGATAAAGTTCTGAAACATAAAACGGCCCCACAATGGTTCTACAAACATGTAATGGATAAAGGGAGAAATGGATGTATTAATTTTGCCACACGTCTTTGTGAATTAACCGATGTAGGTACCGATGCAGCATCAATGACATAGAACGCTTTGAAAAGGTGATCACTGTAAAGACAAACAGATATCTGATGAACCAGAATGCAACTTTTGTCGTGTTCGCTGCTCGATGTGCGATAACAAGGACAAGAAATATTTTTAAAATGAACCATGTTACAATACATGTGGTTTCAGGGAAAGAATATTTTGCGGTGAACACGCCACTGACGCATTCTGTAGAAGAGTGTCTAGGCCCGTCATATTCCATATGAACATGAAACATTGCATGTTGTTGTCAATTTCGTCCTCCATGTTGAGAGTTACTCTAGTATCGAGTTTTCCATTCACGTAAAATATTGCGCGCGCACAGGCACTAGAATAGCCAGAGTAAGTGTAGAGTAGATAAATAAACTCGCCCACAAGCAATAGTTAACTTGTTATATTGCACTTGTTTTTGTATTATTATAATCACATTTTATGTAACCTGTAAACTTTGTCGAACTCGCGCTATAAAGTCTGTGAGGAACAACAACAAAACTGTTGTTACAATTAATTGTCCTGAATTATTGAATTTATCCTAACTCATGACAGGGAAAACAAACTATCGTGTCTTAAAGACACAATGACCATCTCTAGTAACTGGATTCATGAGAGTTTGGTTGGAGGGTATCTCCAAGTTTGTAGGGGATGATGTGGTCAAGTGATCTAAGTAATTCATCGACAGTTATCACTAGCCTGTCAACGCTGAGGTTTTGAGTTCGAGAGGAGGTACGTTCTACTTCAATCATAATTGACTAGGATTGCCAGTTTACCTGCCTAAGGTCTGTGTTTTCTCAAGGCACTCCGGTTTCCTCCACTAATAGAAACTAACGCCATCAATCAACCAATTAATTAATCATTTTTGTTTATTTTCAAATTCCTTTATGTCCTTTTTTTCTTTTCATTTTGTCCAGTAGTCTCTATTCTTTGTATGTTAGAATCGCTGCTATATAGCCTTTTTGGGCTAATGCTGCGTAAAGTAAACATCAATCACTTGTATTTTAGCACCCCAGCCTTTTCTGTTCTTTATAGATATAAGAAGATGTCGTATTAGTGCCAATGAGACAACTCTCCATCCAAGTCACAATTTGTATAAGTAAACCTTTATAGGTCAAAGTACGGCCTTCATCACGGAGCCTTGGCTCACACCGAACAGCAAGCTATAAAGGGCCCTAAAAATGACTAATGTAAAACAATTCAAACAGGAAATCCAACGGTCTAATCTATATAAAAAACAAAAAACGAGAAACACTTATGAACCACATCAACAAACGATAACCACTGAACATCAGGTTCCTGACTGTCTTGTTATTACATATTGTGCCGTAATAAAATTGAGTAACTTTGCTTTCGTTTGTGAGAAGCCTGGTAATTGTGAAATTTTTGAGTTAAAAAAAAATGATAATTACCACGTGGATCACTGTTTACAATTACTCAGAAGAACTTATTCCGAGTATTCTTAATTTTGATTGGTTAGCATGTTACCTGGATACAGGACGCTCATACATATTTCTTTGTTTATATTTTTTTATATTTATTTAGTTCTAATGGCTTGTCACTTTTTGCTTACTAACAAGTTTGATGTGACTGCCAGTTAAATTCTTTATCCTGTTCTGTGAAATATATTTGTTTGTATGTCTTGTTATTACATATTGTGCTGTAATAAAATTGAGTAACTTTGCTTTCGTTTGTGAGAAGCCTGGTAATTAGAGGAAAATTCATCATAAATACATATAATAGTCATTGAAATGTATGATGAATTCGGTTTTACATATATTCTAAAAGTAATAACAAACATTGAGAACTTGATAATAGAATTTCATAAGAAGTTGTACGATTTTCCTATTCTTTTTGTTAATTTTCCTTTACAGTGTTTTACAAGCTCACGAATATCTCAAATCATGTTGCCATTTGTTCTTAAATTTACATGGAACTCAAAAACCCTTATATATGACGCCAAACCACCTAGTACTCCAGAAAGACAGGACAAAGGTTTGCCTAAAATGAGTTTTTGCGGAATCCAGATACAGGAGTTCCATACGAATGAACAGAAAACTACATATGCTCCACAAAGATACAAATGTTTTTAAAAAACATGGTCCATCTCTAACAGTTATATGACAGTCAAATTTAACGACATGACCACCCCCCCCCCCCCCCCCCCCACAAACCCAACCACTCCCCCCCCCCTCAATCCGATAGCATATTTGTTTGAAACCCCATCTGTCTAACAAAAATTAAAAAAGCGTTCTTATAAAAGGAACAAGTAAAAAGATTGCTTTGTTATGACTTTTTAAAGGATTTAATATGGATAAAGGTAAATAAAAACAAAGCTAACTATATGCTGGCAAGGCTCACTTAAAATCGCTGATGATTGTTGAATTAAGGTTAAACAAGTTACTAATACTAGTAAACAATGAGTGGCGAAAACTAGAAAATATAACAACACCTCAATGTTTGCAAATCAATGCAAATTTTTGCGAAATGACACATTGATTGCGAAATACAGAAAATCAGCAAAATTATGCAAATTTGGCGGAAAAAAAAACGCAAAATATTTAAGAAATTGTGCAACGTTTGGATTTCATTCAAAATACACTTAGATAACCGATGGCCAACAATGTTATAAAGCATTAACTATTTAGTGTATTATAGGTTGCAGTTTTTTTATTTATAATGTATACTTATTACAATATTGATGGAACGACATATATGTCGCCTCGGCAACAAACCCCAAAACGACTTATAAGTCGCTTTGACATTTAATATGTCGCTTTTGCATTAAGAGGGTTAACACTGATACGACATATATGTCGCTTTGGCTTTAAGAGGGTTAAATTTATTATTTTTTGCAGTAAATCAGAGACACAAACAAAACATTAGTTGCACTTGCATTCAGGTTTTCAAAACGGGAGCCGCCTGAACTTTTTTTCAGTTATTTCGTAATTAGGGGAAGCGAGTATCTAAAAAAATATTCGTAAAATGCATTCAAAAATTCTTTTCTTTGCCACAGACTAGATTGTATTATATTAATATACTACGCCTACTTGTGTCATTTTGAACAGTAAATAAAACTCTATAAAGGTGGTTTTATATTAAAACCCCATATTTGAACCCCATGGTGCTTTGTAACCAGAATTGCTTGATATCAAGTTTTGTATACATTCTCTGTGCATTGTTATTTGAAGGACATAATCTGTAAGGTATACAGGATACGAAAACTTCGTAAGCAAATAGTATCCTGTAAATATTAGTACTCTAATTAGGTTTAGAGAGCTAAATGGAATATACTGTTCGATGGACAATTCGTTATAAATTTACGTGGAATGAATGTACAGGTACAGTGCAAAGCAATAGACAACACATATTCTTTCTTAGTTAATGAATAGATAGGCGAAGAGGTTTGTGCGCATGTGCTGTCCGCTGTCGTTTGTATCGGAGGAAACTGGTGGTTGGTGTGACCAGTTGCACTGTCCTGTATTTTTGGTGATTCCTGTTATTCTAGTGAAGTATAATACTTAGAGATTATTTTTGTTAGTTTCTTAACCACCATTTTCAAATTAAATGTTTAGATTTACATTGTATTATCCTTATTTAATTTTTAGCTTTTAAATTTCTTAAATATATAGATATTAGATAAAAAGCTCATCCGAGCTTATATTCATGTTTTATACTATGCAGAATTTAAATAAAATTTCTATCTATCTACAGTTGTTTTACAGAATTTATGCGAGCAAGGTGAAAGCAATATCAGATAGATTTGGGGTCAAACCGTTACCTTCTTTCCAACTCGTCTTAAGAGCACGAATACCGTAGAACGAGTTATTAATAAAACCAATGTTATAAAGCCAATCAATTGTTTCCATTAACTTTTATATTTATTAACTGTACTAATTTGATTTTCATCTAAAATAAATGTATCAGCTTGCATATTATAATTAACAGTTACTTCAAATAATCCATCTCCTTGAGTTGTATAGATCCACACATGATAAACAGTATGCACAACTGCTATATTATCCGATAAATTTGCTCGAAAACCGTCAGCATCATAAGTCTGTTTAAATAGACGTGCTATTTTTATAATTATAAGTTTGCTTCGATTTCCTGTTTATCTACTTCCAAGTATCCTTAACAACTTCCCATAGCGGCGTTTGCCACAGTTCTATATAAATTTTTATGCAAGCTTGCTTGAAACATGTTTTATATATGAGATTATACATGGCTGTATTCAATTATGTTTTATATGTGCATAAGGCCATTGGTTTTCTTTTATGTATTGTTTTTGATATTTTCATGCCGGTCACTTTTATAGCTTACAATATGGTATGGGTTTTGATCATTTTTGAAGGTCATACAGTGCCCTATAGTTGTTAACATCTTCGTCCAATGCTTTCTGGTTAACAGCCGTCTCATTGGCAATCATACCACATCTCCTTATTTTTTTAGGATGACTTTTATTTTTGTATACGCTTTTATATTAGCTAAAATGCTCATCAGAGCTTATACTCATATCTTTTATACTATGCAGAATTTAAATAAAATTTCTATCTACCTTCAGTTGTATTACAGATTTAAGTGACTGCAATATCTGATAGATTTTGGGGCAAACCGTGACCTTCTTTCCAACTCGTCTTACGAGGCCGTATATCATAGAAGGAGTTATTAAAACAAAAACAGTGTTATAAAGCCAATCAATTGTTTCCATTATCTTTTATATTACTACATAGCCACTCCCGCTTTTTGTTACTGCTTACTATCACATGGACTTTTAATCTCTATTTCAATCATATATTGTAAAACTCACATTCCTCGTTTTATAAGAATAGTAATTTTAAAGTTTCATGACAAATACACACTCACATTAATTATCACAGATTTTGGGAAAGATAATTTCGGAAGTGTTTCTTCATTTGACTGATAATTGCATTATTTTGTTTTAATATAGAGCAACGCATGCTAGCAATCAAGTCACTGAAAAACAGTATCATGCAACGACGACTTCCATTTGAGTTATGTCGAAGTTTCAAACGAGGAATATTCCTTAATCTCACTGAGTTTCGTTCATTTGTAACAATAACAATATTTCCGGAGTTCCTCGTGTTCTTTTTCAATACATTTCGGAGCATTTCCATATTTATTAACTCTACTAATTGAACTTTCATCTAAGATAAATGTATTAGCTTGCATATTATGATTAACAGTTACTTCAAATAATCCATCTCCTGGAGTTGTATAGATCCATACCTGATAAACAGTATGCACAACTGCTGTATTATCCGATAAATCTGCTCGGAAACCGTCAGCATCATTAGTCTGTTTAAACAGAAGCATATCTGTTTCTGGTAAAAGTTTTTGTGCTCTAAACACATTTTTAAGTGTTAATTTTTGACAGAGTTTCCGATGAGTTTCTGTCAATTTATTTATTTCAGAAACTACATAATTTGAAACTTTAAGCACTGCCTGGTCGTCATTATTTAGACTTTCCCAATTTAAACATGCACACCAATGAGTTTCAATTCCTGCGCTGACACATGATCTTGTTTTAGGGATTTCTTTGAACAAACTAATTCCTCTGTTATTTATATCTCCTTTTCCTACACCTTTGAAGTTTAGAATGTCTAAGAAGGTAGGATGTAAGTCAAATGGACAAGTTAATCTATCAACATTTAATTTGAAGTTTCGATATGCTGAACTATGTTTAGTTTTAAACCACTCTGGAAAAGAAAATCCAAAAAACGGAAGTCTTTCTTCTTGTTTACCTTGCAACGAAGATCGAAGACTGCTGAATCTCGCCCCATGGTCGCTCATTAAAATCACAAGAGTATTTCTTAAATATTTCCCATCATTTAGAAATTTTAATAGATTAAACAAATCTTCATCTGCAGTTTCAACCATATTGTTATCACCATGACTGACTTCACTATGGAAACCGAATACAAACTTTGGAACTTTGTCATATGTAGTATAAATGTCACGAATCCATTGCATGAAGACTTCAGATCTTCTTTTACTACCTAAGCACAATTTTTTGTGTTTGCCATAGTATTGTTTTTGTGCTGTTACATGAAACGGTCTCATATAATGATCAGTAGGATTGTCCTTGAAGCCCACCATTCTATATGTAAATGTTCCTATATCTGGACAGTCTTCTCCCCATGCAGTAACGTATCCATTCTTCTGAAAATCTTTCCAAACCATTGGGTAAATATCGACGAAGTCCTTTTTAGCTAGTCTTTTTAGTGTTCGAGGTAATTCTAATTCTGTTTTACCTGTAAAAATGGGTATAAGGGCTTGTGGTGTTCCATCACCAACGATATTGTATCCATTTAGTGTTGTTCCTTTTAAAATGTCCGTGAAATATTTATATGTCTTTTTCAATTTTCTTATATATGTCATATGAGACAGAGAATCAAATCCGAGCATCAATACATCTAAACCTAGACTAGAACTAAGATTGGCTGCCTTTTTATGATATTCTGGTACATTTCGCACGCCAACATGTACATTTTCGTACACATTTTTGTCTTTCCCTGTGCAGTGAACTTTAACAAAATCAGATTTAAGAGAAAGAACTGAAGAATCAGTTAAAGTTACAGTGTCCATATCTTTGTTCTGAAAGTCATCTATACGATCAAAATAAGTAAGTTTACAAGAAATACTTCCTTGTTTTTTCTTAGCTTCAGATGTAATAAACACAGTTCCATTCGATACAGATACCCAATCCGTGTCTTCAGAACATTTCACAGGATCAACGGAATAAAAATGCTTGGCATAATCTCCTTCAAATGGATTTAATTTTGGTTGAACACATACTTGGTCTCTTTTTCTGTGATTTTGTATCGAACTAGTAGAGGTCACTGTTGTAGGTGATGCAATAAACTTTGACACTGATATCCCAATATAAATGCCTGTCAATACAAAACCAATCACTAGCAGTAGTCTTCTACTTCCTTGACGCATTCTGAAAGAAAGTAAGTTCATTCTTGTATTGACTTTTCACATAGACAAATTTCCGTCGTATTCTTGAATAGCATTATTTTCAATTCAAGTATTTACTTTCCTGAGTTAACCCATATTAGTTTGCCATAAAAGTCCTTATCAAGGGCAAAACCATGAATAAAAGCTTAACATAATAAGAGCTAAAAAAAGATATACTTGTTTTTTTTTTCCCTCTCATTTATTTAGTAATTATGCTCAAACTACGAAAACAAAATTCACTCACTTATTTGTAACAATTTTAAATGAATCGACTTGCTTTCTTGGTCGGATCCAAGATTTTAGAACGGGGCGTAATTCCATAAAACGGATTATATAAAATATTTGGACGACTTTATGCTAAAAAATATATAAATCGTGAAAAACACGATATAATACATTTTTTGGCGATCAAAGGAGGCGTACGCACTCTATACCCCCCCCCCCCCCCTTTGGATCCGCCACTGACTTTGCTGTAGCTGGGTATATATAAATTACTAGTTAGGTTTAGATTAATACGTTATTCTAAGCTTTGATTGTCATTTTGTGGCAATCTGTATCGAGGCCGAAAGAAATGATAATTTACAATCACAAGAAAGAACTAGCTTTTGCTGGCCATATTCCATTGACGACGAAGAGCATATGCTTATATTTTTCCCATTATATGACGATATGTGAGACAGTTGCTTTAATAACTTAAACCTTGATTGTTTTAGTATTTTTTCTAGTCAAGATAAGCTACCAGTATGTAATTCTAGGTGAAATATCCGTGTGTGTGTGCCCATCCTGCAGAGACATTTTAGATATACGTCGTAGATTTTTATATACATGTAGATAATTTGTTTTCTTTCTCTTTTCCTTTATGGTTTTTAATGTTTTAAGTAATTTGTTTCTTATGTGTAAATAAATGTCTCTGGTAATTCTATACGAATGGCTTTTATATATTTGTAATTTTTGTTTTAATCAATGTGGTTTGTACTTGTTTGTAAAAGGTGAGACGTTAATAAAAAATTGTATTGTATTGTAATTTGAATTGGGTAAACATTTTTTCAACCTTCAAGCAGTGTTTAAACTCTGATTTACTGCAAAAAAAGAGAAAAAAAATTAAACAAGGAAGGAAATGTGTTAAAATTAACATACTTGTAAACAACATGTTTCCTTTACTATAAGTCATGTTACATAGGATATGACTTTTAACCATAATAAAATGTTAGACATTTTCATTACAATATAATCTAACTTTTATACTATTTTAAGATAAATGAAATAAACTCTTGATAGAACAATGCTACAAAACTTATTATTTATTGTATAATATTTACTTTTACCATAATCTTGTTTCAACTGTGGACTTGTCTGTAAACGAAATAAAAAAAACTGAAAACTTTGGAGACAAAAACGAAATAAAGGAAGGAGAAAAACCGTTTCCTTTATTAGAGGAATGATTGGGGAAAAGTGACTTTTTCACAATTTCATTAAATCATGACATGCCATGATGTCTTCTTTAAAAGGCATGTTACTAACATGCATGTAATGTCGGAAGAAAGGATTCAAGGAAATTTGCATACAACTGAAAATGTCTGGATTATTTTGTTAAAAATGCAGGCTAAAATGCTGACCAGGGTCAGATCAGAAGTTAAGCATATACAGTGATTCAATATTTACACGAAACAAAAGAAGGCATGGCTTTTTTTAAATCCACAAAGGACTTTTTATATTTATAAGTTATAACTGAGGATTAGAAGATTTTGTATTTATCAAGGTTTCATCTTTGGTGACATTTCAGGGAGTGTATCCACTTGACGATTACTTGGAACATCATAAACGTTTTTTACAGGGTTGTAAATTGCTGTCAGAATAATATCCCCAAATCTTCTTTTGTTTATATATTACTATATATCACGATCAGGTAAACAGTTATAGCCTGATTACATCGATTATTAGAAATTCACTTTAAAAATTTGAGGAACACTCCTTGCCGACAAACAGTCGTTTCGTTTAACAAACATTGTAACAATGTAATGGCATATTATCTATTCCCATTTGATGTAATTCAAAGAAACACCTCAGAAGGTTGAAGAACAAATAATCAAGAAAATTGTGTTTAAAGTTTGAAACCATATTAATGAATGGGCTTTACAATGAACCATCAATCTATCCACAAGTGTTCAAATGTCGGGCCATTTTATAGCTATGGATACGGTATGGATTTTTCTCAGTGATGAAAGCCGTACGGTCACCTATAATTTCTCATATCTTCGTCATTTGAACTCTTGTGGATAGCTGTCTCATTCATAGTCTAAATCACATAGCGGTCGGGAACGTTCTAGTTTTGGCCCTTACAAACACAAGTTTATTCTATCCCTTCCTCTCCCTAAGAACTTCAGACTAATGTCCGACATTAATATCTCCTTTACAAATGTAACTATTATTACGGTGAAATGCAGTTTACAAGATAGTTTTGGCTTAGAATTTTGTTTCGAGTATACACCATGATTATTAAGTTGATAATAGTGAATCCAGTTAAGATTTCGATGAAAGAATGAGTAAACGTGCTAAAAGATAAAAAAGCAAAAATAGTGAAAAAAAATTATGATCATACTAAATGAAGGGTATTCTTCATTATAAATTAATAAGGAAATCGGAAAATAACTTCTGTATTTCAGAAACAAGCTTGCTTTGAACTAGCTGTCAGTAACTGCGAGTACTCTTATGTCACTGCTTTGTTTCAATTGTTTTTATGTTACTTGTTTTGTACTTCGCACCGATCTAAATGAATTAAGCCTTTAACAGTTTTCTCTCACGTTGTGTTGTTACACAACTGTCCCAAGTTAGGGGGAAATTGAGCGCTCACAAACTTATCTAACCCTGCTAAATTCGTTATGTGCATGTCCTTATTCAGGAGCGTGCAACTCGGTTGCTGTTGTTGGTTCAAGCCGTTAGTTTTCTCGTTGGAATTGTTTCACATTTTTTTTTGTGTCGGGCCATTTTATAGCTGACTATACGGTATGATTGATGAAAGCCGTACGGTAACCTATAATTTCTTATATCTTCGTCATTTGAACTCTTGTGGATAGTTGCCTCATTCATACCGGATCTCCTTATTTTGATACTAACCCCGTGATATGTTCATGCGCCAGTCCCATGTCGCGAACATCATTATTGGTTGCTTTTCGTTAAATCATAATGTATTGAGAATTCGATGTTGATAGCAGATCTTTGTCATCCCAGGCTGAATTCAGTCTTAGCTTTTTATGGACTAGAGCTAATGTGATTTCGAGCTAGAATATATTGTGCATACACCAGTCCTGTCTATGGTTGAAGACCGTATGCCGACCTCTTGATATCTTTTGTGTTTTAGTGTTTCTATTTCACTGACTTCCCATTAACGCTATAAATCGTTCTTAGTCTATAAAAGTTGTATACAATTGATCATTTATGAATTGTGTTGTGTTTTGTTGAACCAGGGCAATATTCGCGTCGTTTCTTTTGATATAATATTAAAATAAGAAGGTGTGGTATGAGTGCCAATGAGACAACTTTCCATCCAAGTCATAAGGTGTAAAAAGTAAACAATTATAAGTCAAAGTACGGACTTCAACACGGAGCCTTGGCTCACACCGAACAGCAAGCTATAAAGGGCCCCAAAATTACTAGTGTAAAACAATCAAACAGGAAAACCAACAGTCTAATGTTGTTACTTGGGAAGATTTTGAGAACGTATGACCCGATTAATAGTTTAGGTTTAAAGATTTAAATAATCTTGGTATAAGTAAACATTTTCAATGCGTTATTTAAGGTGTTTTTTGTTGAAGGTGCTGTAGGGTTTCGAGTATAGTATAGTCTAATGTTTTGATACCTTGGTCTGGTCAGTAATAAATTATTGTGCATCCGTTTGGGGCACAAGCGATTTTGCATGCATCAACGATAGCTAGCACACGGGTGATCAGTTTTGTTTATTGATATAGGCAAATATAACCCTTACGATTCAATTACGTTCTATATGGTAAGCAGTGGACTTGATTTTATCTGTTTTTTGTAATTAATTCATTACGGAATTTTTTATTTTGTTTATTTCAAAATAACGAGTTTTGTCAAAGAGAGGCAAAAGATACCAAAGGGACATTCAAACTCATAAGTCGAAATAAACTAACAACGCCATGGCTAAAAAAGAAACAGACAAACAAACAACAGTACACAAAACCTACTTTAATATTTCAACTAGACGAAATATCTTGTTTTTTATTATTAGCTTAGAAAGATATTTCATACAGTATATGAAACATAGGAATGTTATGAGCAATTCCATTTTACAATCTTTCTCAATTCGAAATAAAGTGTCACTTGCAGATTATCTTTGTAGGGTGTATGTTTTATGTTTTACATGTACTGTGAAAGTATCATATGTTATATCAGGTTAATGTCGTTTTTTATTTGAAAAATTGTTTGAATTTTAAATTGCTCATCCCAATAAGGATACCCGGTTGAATTTGTTTTTTATTTTCGCATATTTTGTAGATCTTTTTTATGCTGAATCCAAAAATGCAAAGAAAAAAGGGGGTCACCAGGCTCGTTTTTTCCTCGAAAGGAAGCAAAACGTGCGATTTTTATCCTATTTACAAACATTTCCAGCCTGTCAACAATAAGGGCTACATGCTACATAAAATTTAAAATACTCGCTACTGTAGACCCGAAAATATTTATATTTCCGGCTGAAAACTTCCATGGGTTAAAACGTGAAAACTGTTTGAGGAACGTATTCTAAATTTCCGTTCTTAGTTTGACGTTGTAAATTCGTTATGGCTTGTTATGTTTTAGTATTTATTTGACCCTTAACCGGCAAGTTGTGAAAATGCATAAACCTGTTGGCAAAATATCGCTGTCAAAGAGTAAGATTGTTTAATTTGCTGACAAGAATATAAATGGCCCAATTTGTAAATTATAACTCCCTATAGTATAAGGCAATACATTTTATTGGTCAATTCGTGGTGATCATAATGTGTTTACAGTTACCCCCCACCCCGGCTCTTTGGTGTAGAGAATCACGTCCAGTATCTAGGTACAAACATAGGACTTTTCTAATTTACCAACTAACACATACATATGAGTTTAATATTAATCTTCCAAACTCACAATTCAATATTTTTGTGCTCAGTATTTGAAATACATAATTTGTGTACAATAGAACATGTAAACCACATTCCAAACAACCTATTTTGGTGACGGGTGACTTGTCCTGTTCTGTTTATAAGCATACACTTATATACCTAGTAAGTAAAACATTAAACTTTAAGGTCTTATTTTTGCATTGTTTTAACATTATTTAAATAGCATGATAACGGCACTTTAGCATGTTTGTTAAGAGGCATGGTTTTGTTCAGAGACAAACAATGTGTTTCAAAATTATGAAAAAGATTCAGAAATCTGTTGAAGTCAAATTTGTTTTATTTTATTTTTTTACTACTTTGCAACAATACAAACATTTTTCACAGTTTCCATTGTGAAACAAATTTTTTCATAGACATGATAGATTTTTAGTAAGAAAAAAATTTACTAAATAATGCCTCCTTTTAAAAGATGAATGGTAAGGTCAAATTATAAAAAATGTGCAGTTCACGTACATCCAAATAAAAAAAGGGTACTGGACATTGGAAGTTTTTTTTTTTTTTTTGAATATACAAGTAACCTCAACATTCATGATTAGTTGATGAGGAGTACAAATGTAGCTGCATTTCAGAATTTAAGAGAGAAATTACTTGTCCCAGGCAGCCAAACAGCCTGGCCTGAGAAGTATGTATTCTGGTTAAGAGGTGGTTGTGATAAGAAAAAAGTCACTATTTATACATGTCATGCATGTAATTTTATTTTGTTGGCTCATTATTGATCACCTAAAGAACAATTCTCTGTAGCCACCAACCATTTCATTTAGGGGAGTCGGCACGCATAGTCACCGATTTTCCTGAAACTTAGCCTGACCATTTTCTTAGGTGAAAAAGTAAGAAAAATGCCTCCCAAGGTGTTGCTCGGCCACAGCTGTCATGACAACGAAGTCAATGAGTTTTCCCGTATATTTTATGGAATTTAGCATTGAAAAAACAACTATTTGCAGGCATTCTGAAGCAAAACCAGATATTTGTGAATATTTTTAAGAAACATCATACTTAACAATCATAACAACAATGTCATATATAAAAAAAAATATTTGGCTGAATATTTTCACAACCACCGAGCAGAGGTCATTTGTCATTGTATTTGTAAAGGCAAATTATATACACTTAGCTTGAACAAAATATAAATGTTAAGGAATTGATTTCCAATTCAGTTATCTTAACTTATTTGTTGATCGTATATGACTGATCTATTTCAGCTAACATTTTCTTCAAATCTATAATACTTTTCAAGAAAATAGCCAAAAATATATATGATTCCATATTATAGGTTAAAAATGTATGTTAATCATCGTTTTTACCTGTATAAGAATGAGTTTTTGTGGATCGAATCAGTCAATCAAATGGTTTACCCTTGTTTCACTTTCAATGTTGAAATTCTTTTCCTTTTAATAACTGAACACACATAATTCATGCTTAACCCATCTTTAGCTAAGGGGTTAAATTAAAGGTCACATGAATATGGATTCAATGAGGTCGAATTATTCACTTGCAAGTGAATAATTCATCAGCGATTTTTCTTATTTTATTTTGACAAAATTGAACCAAACTGGCTTCTTCTGAATTATAATTTCACTATTTCACTTTCATTAATGATTGAACAAAAACAAAATCATATTTTAATTTTTTTTATATCTCGTAGCTAATGCCCCTTTAAGTAATAATTTATCTAATGTTAATAAATTAAGTAGCATTTGCTCAGATTTACTGCATTTGTTTACTCGAGCATGAACGTATCGAACAGGTGGCTAGTCAGTTAACGGTCACTTCAAGTTTAATCACACCTGTAGGTAAATTGAAAAAATCAATACACAAATGGAGAGATAAAGGTACAAGCATATATATTTTAAGTGCTATAGAAAAGGGATACGGTATTCCATTTAAAGTACTACCAGAAAATGTTATATTGAGATATAATAAATCTGCTGTTGAGGAGCTCAGATACTGGTTAAATTTAGTAACTCAGTAAAATGGGAAAGGTAATGATCTGCATGAGTCAGATGTGTATGAATTAGTGGCGTTCACTGGTGCCTTAGAAGTAGGTTTTGGGTGCTATATTGTGCCGGCTGTTGATGGCATATGTGCCGAGTCAGTCTGTGACTCGTTAGACATTCTGACTGACTGTGGTCTAGAATTACCAGGTTACAGTTCCAATACTGTAGTAGGTAGTTGGACAGTATTTGAAAATGGAAAAGAGTTGAACATAGCGTGAGCTTGAAGCAGTAAGCAGAACAGTGAACAGCTCGTTAAGATGTTTTTAAACCGTTGTTTAAAATTGAATACAAATAATAAGAATGTAACTAGTATAGTTAAAAATGGTAGCAAAAAATCGGAGCCTCAAAATATTACTTGTGAGATAAATTATTTGTGTTCATAAAACAATATAAAAATTAAACCACACTGGATTCCAAGAGAACAAAATAAAATTGCTGATGGTCTGAGTAGATATTCAGATTGTGACGACTGGGGTATTGAGGAATCTGTACTTCAAATGTTAGATAAGTTATGGGGTAGACATACTATAGACAGATTTGCTATAGATTACAATGCTAAATGTTCGAGATTCAATTGTAAGTGCTGGTGTAAGAATACAGAAGCAATTAGAGGCGTTCTCACAAAACTGGTTTTGTGAAAACAACTGGTTAGTACCACCACCAAATGTTGTTTGTAAGATTATAAGAAAATTGTGTAGTGATGAGGCAAATTGTACACTGGTAGTTCCATTGTGGTATTATGCACCTTATTGGTTGATGGTGCATGATAGTTTCGGAAATTTGAAATATTTCGTAACAAACAAACATCATATAATGAACATAAGGCCTGTTGTTCCCGGAAGGGGTAATAATGGTGTATTTGGGAAATATATGCAATTTTCTTTGATTGCATTTCAGATCAGATTTGATTGATTTTATTTTGTATATTGTACAGGGTTAAAGCTTGGCCGGTTTGTAACAGAAGCCGTGGAGGATAGTGGTATTGGAGAGGATCATCCTTTGCATGATTTGGTGGATACTTTTTCTTCGAGACTGCTTGATGCCAGAAGTGACAGTATTGTTAGAAAATATAATTATGCTTTCAAGAAATGGAAAGCATTTTCGCCTGGACATAATTTGATTTATTTGCCAGCATCGCCTATTCATGTCTCTTTATATTTAGTCCATTTGCTTGATTCATGTGCTACATACAGTACAATCAATAGTGTTTTTTATTGTATTAAATGGGCTCATGACATGTCTTGTCAGTTAGATCATACAGAGAATGCTTTTGTGAAGAAAAATAATATAGTTGAGTCGGCTAAACGTACTGCTAAAGCTCCAGTTATAATAAAAGATCCTGTATCCAATGATATTTTGATAAGTTTATGTTCAATATTTCAAGGGTCGAATGATTTAACAGTAGTTAGGGATCTGGCTATGATTTTACTTAGTTATAGCGTTTTTCTGAGATTTAGTGAGTTGAGTAATCTGAAGTGTAACGACATTATTTTTAAAGACAACTATTTAATTGTAAAGATAAAAAAGGGTAAAACCGATCAATACAGAGCCGGAGATGAAGTTTTAGTTTCAATAGGTCAATCAATGGCTTGTCCATTTGACATGTTATTAAAGTATATTGGTATGGCGCATTTAGATATTTTTTTTCAGATAGGTATTTGTTTTGTCCATTGGACAAATCTAAGAATAAGTCTGGTTTAGTTCAGGTTATTAAACCGATCAGTTATAGTACAGCTAGAGAATGCATACTGAAACGATTGAAATTAGTTAAATCTTGGTTTGCACTCTTTGAGGTCTGGTGGTGCCACTACGGCGGCTAATTCTGACGTTAATGAAAGGTGTTGGAAGCGCCATGGTAGATGGAAAAGCGATTCTAGCAAAGATGGCTATGTGGCGGATTCTATTGAAAACCGATTAAAAGTGTCTAAGCAACTAGGTTTATGATTTATTAATCGCAGGTTTGGCGTTAAGGTAGTTTAATTATTTTTTAATTTTGTTTAATTTAAAATAAGTTTTATAAACTAGCTATCTTTGTTGTTTTCTATATACAAGCAGCAAGCTAGTCGACAAACATTCGTTTGTGTTTTAGTTGTCTTTTTGGTAAAAATGGTGTTATTTTAAGAACATAAGGTATAGAGAAGACTTCCTAATTTCCGTGGTAAGTAGTGTAACGGGAATTAATTGTCTTCTCACGTAATAGTTCGAAGGCGTATGAATTTTTTAGGCGGGAAAAATTATTGTATTAAATGATAGATGTATAAATGGTAATTTCTATCCCTGCTTTACTTGAGTGAACATAAAATTTTTAACATGTACGTTAATGTATGTTGATATGTTGGGGTTTTTGTTATAAGTGTGTTCATATTGGCATTAAAGTTACAATTTTTTGTTCTTAAGGTTAGTTTGTATGGCTATACAAACGTAATCGGATTTGTTTTTATTCAGACTCATTTTTGTCTTCAAATTATTTTCATATAGCCGCTGTCTTTTGGCTGATACATGTGGTTAGATGTTTTGCATTTAAATGTTTTCTTTAATGTATTTTGAACGTTCTTATATCAAGTGAGGTCCAACACTTGGGTTTTGTCTAGCATTGACAAAAGGACACAGATTTCTAAAAATAGTTTTTCCTGGTCGGCCACGAAACAATTAGATATACATCTAGAAGATATTAGAAGTCATTATGATTGCCACAGTTTAACTTGTATTGATGCGACATGTTTGTATATATTTATTGAATAAACAAGCTCAGAAAATATACAAGCAGCAAGCTAGTCGACAAACATACGTTTGTGTTTTAGTTGACTTTTTGGTAAAAGTGGTGTTATGGTAAGAACATAAGGTATAGAGAAGACTCGGACTTTCGCATTTGGTACAATTTAATTTCAGCATAATGTATATTATGTAGTGATTTCGATTGGAATTGGAAAATAGTGTTTGATACAGGCAGCTTGTGAAGCTTTTTCCAAACTGATCCGTATTAAATGTTCTATTCCATTTAATTTCACATTTTGCACTAGTACATTTATTTAGTATTTTTTGTAATGTCTTTTAATTGAATTTTTTTTAGGGGGAATAAATTTTCTTTCCATATCATATATTTTGTTATTATGTGCTTCAAATTTGTTGGATAACTAATGGCGCTTCTTAGTTCGTTAATCCAATCAGTGGGGATTGATTTCTTTATTAGATTGTATTCGCATATCCAAACACGTGTATCTATTAGTTTATCAAATATTATTTCATTACTATAAAAGGTTTCCGTTTCGATATTCTAAATAAAAACATTTTTTTATTTTGGCGATATGACTCTTGGTAAAGGAAGGGAAGAACAAAGGTTTCCCTTTCCATTTTATATCGTTGTTACCAAATATATTCTCTTCAAGAAAGCTATTTTTTTAACGTTTTTATATTTGCCGTCCGAGCATTTTAGACGATTCCATAATTTCTTTTTAGCTTTCTGTTTTTTTCTAAATTAAAGAAATATTGTTATTTTGAATGAGAGCAAAAACTTCCATAATGAGTCGAGTCAAATTAATATGATAATTAATCTAAAGATCTTAATGCTGCCTATTCTTACTTGTTATAGTTACTCTTTAACTAAAATAATTTTTTAATAATTGCCAAAAAGACAAAAGTAGGCAAAAAATCACTTAGAATGGCCATATGTGCCGATTGTCAATTATTGACTTATTTGTAGATCTTTTTTTGTTGAAAATTGTTGCTTATTACAATTTACTTTATCTAATATTGCTTTCGTTAAAAACACAAAAATCTGAGAAAATTTTTACCGAGGACAATAACCCGCCAAAGGAGTAGACAAACTGATTTTGATAATGTTGACATGTCTGTAGATCTTATACAGCTGATTGACTTTGATGTTTAAAGCTTGAATTCTCTCTGTGTTTTATAGTTTTCCACATTTTGTTTTTGCTGATTGTTTTCTGCGAGTGCGAGTACTCTCAGATCTGTACTAAATGTCCTTTTTGTTGTTAGGAATGAGGGATTAAAAATACCCTGCCACGTCCGGTCTGTGTTTTGTTTGATGTTTTTCTGCTTTGTATCGATCTGATGAGTTAAGTGCTGTTACACCACTGTCCCAGGTTAGGGTAGGGTTGAGCGCTCACAAACATGTTTAACTCCGCCACATGCTATATGTGCCTGTCCCAAGCCAGGAGCCTGTAGTTCAGTGATTGTCGTTGGTTCATGTCTGTCATATTTGTTTTTCGTTAATTGTTTTGTTATAAATTAGACCGTTAGTTTTCTCAATTGAATTTTTTTATATTTTTTTCATGTCAGGGCCTTTTATAACCGACTATACGGTATGGTTTTTTTCTCATTGTTGAAGGTCGTACGGTTGCCTATAACTGCTTACATCCACTTTATTTGAACTTTGGTAGATAGTTGTCTCATTGGCAATCATACCTAATCTCCTTATTTTTATATAAGCTGTGTACAGTTTCTCTTTATCGACCATAAGTTTTAGCAAAACACAAAGGATACACGTATCATTAGAAGGGGAAGTTGACTGAAGATTAAGGCCAGATTTGACTTTCTTGTAGATCTTGTCTGGCTAAACATTTTTATTATATAAGTTTTTTTCTCGATTTATAGCAGTTTCAAGCTTACCTTTAATCTGGGAACAGTATACCTATATATATGTTCCTACATTAATTAGACTTAAAAATGGTAACAGTCGTCGTCTAAGGACATAACGCCTATATGTAGTTAATTATAGACAATTTCGGTCATGTTGATTAATTAGTCTTGTTGGAAATTTTTGCTATTAAATTTTCCATCTATCTATAAAAGTTTTCGATACAAATAATTTAAATGTGCTAAATTACTTTCTATCCGAGGCCCAATGATGCTACATGATTCACCTAGTATGTTTGCGTAAAATTGATACAATAAAATTAAAATAACATTTCAAGCAAAAACGCAAAATCAAATATTTATTCAACGGTGTGCTTTATTCTATATTATAGTGTATTAATGTCCCTTCAAATGTTTTTTATCTATATATAGCATACGTTTTGGTTCCAATTAGCCCAGTAATTTCAGAGAACCAGACTTTGGCACAAGTTTACAGACGAAGATGGCATTTGGCAAGGTGTGAAAATTACATTTTAGTTTCAAAATTTCGGAATTTTTATCATAGGGATCAAAATATTGAAGATTTAATTGCTAGGCAGTTTTCAACTATATGAAAATGATTACAAATCTTTGGTAACGATATAGACCCCTCACCTTTCAATTAGGATCTATATAACAGTTCATATTAGTCTGAACCCAAATATGTATGGTAGCTAGGTACTTTTATATCAAGTAAGGATCGTTGCTAAGAACTTTTGACATGACCCTGACCTTTGGCATTTAACCTTGTTACCAAATAAAATCAAAAATCGTTCTGAACATTTTTTCTATTCAAGGTATAGGTATATCTGTAACCATTTCTGACAAAATCTATTAACTTCATCACTTTTTTTAAAGACAATTTACATTATGCATTTAAATGTCAATCATGGTTGGTTTCTCTGACAGAATTACTCTGAAATTTAATTTCAGGCTTCAAATACTGAGTACTGGGTTGTATGATACATGTAAGTGGAAGTAGTGATTTGTTGTTGAAGGTTCTTGAATGTTCAACTTTACAGGGAACTATTGGCAAAGTACTGACAGAATTCACATGAGAAGCATGATGTACTATTATATATATGTAAAGTACTGACAGAATTCACATGAGAAGCATGCTGTACTATTATATATATGTAAAGTACTGAAACTGAAGAATCAACATTGGAAGCCAAGATCAACAATACTTGGAACTACATGTATAATCAAAGTACTGTCAGAATCCACATAAACACCAAAGATCAACTATACTTGGTGACTTGATGCAATGTGCTGTCAGAATACATATTAGAGGCCAATATCAACTATACTTGTGAACTTTATGCAAAGTGCTGTCAAAATCCATGTATAAAAATCCAAGATCAAAAGGACCTACTTAACCTCACATGTAAATTAATGTTTAATATCTTTGATCTCATAGATATTTGAAGAAAAAGATAGAAAAAAAAAAAAAATGAATCAAAAATTTTTTTTTTAATAGAGCTGTTCTTATATATATTCTTTGCTGCCTGTAGTGAATTTTGCTGCAAACATGATACATGATATGCAAACTGCAATATATTGCAGTTGTCTTACAAAATAAAGCTACCGGGTAATGGGATTTGTATATTTTGGAAATCATAATATCAGGTGGCAGTTGTAGTAAATGCTTGTGCCTTATATTTCCCTCATCTTTTCCCTCACCTAACACCTGATCAAAATGGACACTTGAATTATTTTACATCATTTGGCATTATTTGTCTATTTATAAAATTTCAAATGCTAATCAGTAGCTATTTAAAGTCAAGTTACAGTAATTGAACGCCATCTAGCGGATTCCGCGAAATGTTGCGACGTTTTGTACAAGTTACGTCCCATTGACCAGATTTAGCAATGTTGCAACCGGCGACTTTCTGACGAGACAACGTTAAATTTGATGGAAAGTATGTTACTTCTAGGAGAATGAAATTGTTTGCTAAAATTGAAGATGAAGAAATGCTACAGAATTTTGAAAATTAATATGAATATAGTCAAGAAGACTATCTTCAAAATGAAAATAGGGAACTTGACTTGCGTCAGGGAGGTAGGGTGGTAACGTTTGAGCTTGGATATCTCGCCGACCAGTTAAAACAGTGTAAAAACTGTAGCTCACCACTATTTCTACATAATTGTGATGAGGAAAAACAGTGTGATCTCGGAAGTATTCTATATGTAGTATGTTAGAAAACGTCCCTACAGAAACCCTATATTCACTGGGAAAAGATATCGTCCAGCAGAAAATAAGAAGAAGGGGATGCAAGTTTGGGACATTAATACTAAACTTTTAGTCTTGGTAAGATATCCCCTATTTTTGAAAATTACCACACCAGTCGGAACAAGTAAAAATATTTTCTAATTCCAGAAAAGGGAATGAACCACATACAATTCTCAGCTGCGTCAGTCAGTCTTGAAACAGATGACACAAAAATATTTAAATTAACATTAACCCTCTTTATGATTGCAACAATCATTTAATATTTATACATCACAATTGTTAAGACTAATATAACACATGATGATAAACAAAACGTTATAGAGATTCATCGCTACAGTTTGTTTTCTACCGATTTTTTGTAATGGTGTTTTCTTTCACGTCCGCAATTTTGTGGAAAGTTTTCGAAGCTAAAAATAGAACACAAATCCTTAAATAGATACATGTATAAATAGTATATGGTTTGATGAGGTATACATGGTATATTTTTCCTAATAAAAGAACATCCAGTGGATCCTAAAAGAATTTTCTTAGTACTGATTAGTAATGTTATTTCCTCAAGGTAATTGATATATCAATGGTTAAAAAAATAACTGGAAACAAATAAAAATTTGTAGCCTGAAAGTTGCATCTCAAATATAGAATAGAACTGTTCTAAATTTAGCTGCGGAACCGTAGCTCTTAGGTCCTTGTGTTATTTTTTTTACTTTTTGCGGACCATCTATCTAAAAAATAACATAAGGACCTAAGAGCTACGGTTTCGCATCTATTCTCAATTCTATTTCACTCATACAACTTGAAGGTTAAGAACGAGATTCTTTCGATCATGTCGATATCAAACTACTAATATATACATGTGTGTGTATCTACTAAAAGAATATGCACACACACCTTCAGAACCCAATGTAAAATGAAAAAAGTACTTCAGTAATACAGCAACCAGACAATAACACCAGGCCACAAAAAATAGAAAAGGAAAAGACATCTGATGATGTGCATGTTGTGCATTTGTGCAGATGGAATTTAACATGTTAAAGACAAAATTTTCAGTCATGTTTCAGTCTGTGTGTGGTTGCTTTTTTTTTTAGGGTTGATACGCTTTTCAAGAGCTTCATTAATATAAATTGTTTTGTTAAACATAAGGCCGTTAGTTTTCTTGTTTGGATTTATTCACATTTTTCAAATCGGGGTTTTTTATAGCCGACTAAACGACATAAGTGTTTTGTCTTTTTTAAGTCCGTTGTCTACGATAGTCTGTAATTGTTTATATCCACATCATGTGAACTTTGGTGGATAGTTGTTTCAATGGCAATCAGACCACATCACCTTGTTTTTATATTTATTGGTGTCAAATACAGTTGCTCTCTGATGCACATTAATTTATTGTCACATATAATAAGATTTAAAAGGGGTTTGCAGAATAAAAGATAATGGCGAATTGAAAATTGAATAGAGAAAAGAGCCAAAAAATAAATAAAGGATAGAGAAGAATGGTTCGCAAAAGTATAAAGAATAACAATGGAAAATAAAATAATAAGTTAATATACAAGTGTAGTGGTTAAAGACATGAACCATGTACAGAATAAAGCAATCATGCAATATTAGAAGAATTTTACAATAAAATCATATATTGAGGATTAAACAGAATAAGCGTTATATTCAAAATTAAAGAAATTTGCCATTAAAATTAATTAAAGAATACAGAAGTTAAGGAGACACACTTCATATAGACCCTTAAGTTAATCGTTGTATTATCTCGGTGTTGTTGGTAATAAACAAAAAAATCACTAGTCAAATTATGCAGAGGGTGTTGTATTTGATGCACTATATTCTTATCTTCCCGTTCCTAATGTATCTTCCATTTTTATTGAAGTTCACATTGATCAAAGCCTTAGTTTAGTATAGTTTCATGTTAATACTATACCCCACTATTTTGTTGCATTTTGTGTATCGTGTACTGATTCTATATATACTTCGAGCATATACGTGCTCACTTTTGAAGTAATCTTTAACGTTTTTATTTATACAATAAATTTTATACAGAACGAAAAGAAATTATCAAAGATGTCAGTTTGTATGCGTGTTTTACTTGTTAACTTGCAGATGTATTAATAACCACATGACACTCTTTCAATGATTTGTAGAAAATTCATTGATGATAATATTTGTCGATATATGCGATGTAAAATTCTATTAAACAATTGTATAATCTTTGTAAAACAGACGACTGTACAGACATAATACAAATTGCAGCAGCATATGAGCAGAACGCTTTCTGTCGTTATATAGTACCAAAAGAAGCTATCAAATGTTCCGCTTGTAAAGTTACCGGTTTTTCAAAAAGTGGCCAAATCTTATATCGGAACGGAGAAATAATGCAAACAGATGACCTGCAAGATAGTCTAAGAGATTTTATCAATTGGTTACCTGACACAATGCAAAGCTTTTTATTCGAGAGTTTTAGTTTATTCCATGAAGAATAATTCTTTCATTGATAGTTTTGAACAAAAATGTAAGGGTTCTGTTGACTCGCTATCTTTGCTGAAAACTGTGCTACCAGAGAGGAAACAAACGGGTAAAGGTTATAACCAGGAGAGCCTAGTATTTGACATTCTTGGTGTCAAATACGACGCACATAATGCCGTTGGAGATGTTCAAGCATTACAACAACTAGTAGAACATGTGTCGCTTCCCACTGAGAAAGTGGCACAGGCACCACACTCATTCTCAGTGGAATATGTTTCACAGTCTTACGAACGTGAGGGGTCTGATGGTGTTGCCAATCTCCTATCGGAACTTCTTTTTTTGATAAAGCCAGAGTCACAAAAGATAAAATAATTATATTACATCTTTTTTTGAGTCAAGACATTGGGATGATTTCTATTTTTATGTTATTATTTTTGCGTTCATGTACTTACAAAGTATTTTCTTCTGAATTAGTAATTGTTTTAAACATTATTATTGATAATGAACATATCACATTTTTTACAACTGTAACAGTTATAATTTAATTTGAAATACGTGTCCATAAAAGAGGGTCTGACTGGGGTTTACGGAATAAAGAATAAAAGGCAAAAACTGCAGAATAACAGGCAAAAAAAAATAAAAGAATAGAGAATGATGAGGTGCTTAAATATAAAGAATAAAGAATACAATACTGGTAGTACAAAATAAAAAAAATAATAAATGAAGGACCCTCTATCCAGACCCTTATGATAAAAAGAACCTATCAATACAAAACACATAATCATCATGCGTAATCAACACCAAGAACTTTGAAAATTCATACCATGATAACTTGACGTTATGTAATAAAAATGAAGACGTCACGATTTTTGATGTTTTTTTTTCAACATGTTGAGGTTGCGTCGTTTCTAGAGGGAAAACAAAGTCGGTGACCATATATTTTTTTCACATCATCTTATTTGTTAGACATAGAGGAAGAAATCATCATTTTTAAAAAAAATTCTATGGAGTGAATCTCGTGATTTATACAGGAAACCAAAAAGAGTAGAGGAAAAATAAGGATTTTCCCTATATATTCAATGTAATTTAGTACCCTCTCGGACCATTTTAAAAATGGCCTTTTCTCGAAAACGAAGTCGGTGACAGATACTTTTTTTTTAATTTTCTGATGTATATTTTCAATATCTAATTGAATTCTAAATTTTAAAAAAATCTATGGACTGGTCATTTACTGATCCTTGACCTTAAAAGTTTTTTTCTGGATAAAAGGAGATTTGGAATATAGTTCAGCAACCAAACAAAACAATCAAACAAATTATATATTGACTTGAAAACTTGGCTCACTAACTGACAACCTCATTACCTAACACAATGATCCAGATTACTAAAATCAGATACATATTGTTTTGTAAAATTAGATATGAACTCTAATTAATAGCGATATCAACCAAGATTTCGGAAATGATACTTAAAAAGTTATGGCTTTATAAACATAAAATTAAATCTGCAAATATTTTTAAGAGTAGAAATGGAAAAATCCTGTCTGCACATTTTTTTTATTTCATTTGAATTATATTTGATCAATTACCTGAATGACATCAAAAATGGACTAAAACATTACTAGAATATCAAATTGTGTTACCCCAAACATCCTTTAACGATAGCATAAAAAATATGGAGTATTCATAAAAAAAAAACATCAACCCGATGTTTTTTTTCTAGCCTACGACGATAGTGACAATGCGAGACATAGGAATTACAATCTGGTGTTGGTATAAACTATTTGTACTATTAATAAAGCCATATATTCCAGAAGGTAGAAGACTTAGCTTGGAAGTTTATACCTTGTATTCAGATGCCTTATGTCTGTCATACATGTATGTCTGCTTGGTCTCATTTTCATGGTTCAACAACTGCTAATATAGGATACCTATATTAGGTATATGGGTTCCTTACAAATTCTACATATCCTTCAGACAGAGTTCTCCTGACCTCAACCTTATTTCATGGATCATTGATCAAGGTTAAAGATCAATGATCATGGCTGTTTCTCATATACTATTAGCAGTAGATCATTAATCAAGGCTAAAGTTAGCTGATCAGGTTTGTTTCTCAGAAACTATTTTAGCAGTAGATCATTGATCAAGGTTAAAGTTAGCTGATCATGGCTGTGTCGGTAATAACTTGAATAATGTGTGATCTATCCTGATATTTCTGAATTGTATTGAAACAAGTCTAGAAAGTTCACACTGTTTGCTTGTAAGCATTATATTTTTTAAGAAAAATTATTTCCATATTTAGTGTTGTGAAATTGATTTCACAAAAGACTGCTATCATGGTTGAATTTGAGGCAAATCAATATCTTTGTAACACCAACAAATCTGTCTACTCGCTATTTTAAAATTTGGTACATTGTGTTTGTTTTACAGAGATGACAACTGCGATATTCAAGATCTAAGGTGAAAACTTGAAGCATATTAAGGACGAGAACATATTAATGATTAGTACCATATGTAGATTCTGCAAAGTAGGAAGGGCGGGATATAATCATAGACTTCCACTGGTTAATGAAGGTACAATTTATGTTGGATATGGGCAAAATTCCCCATTTTTACCCTACGAGACTGTGTATTTGTACACCCAGATGTATGAGTACCCTTTAAATTCTAAGCGAGGTTTTATCTGTCGGACTAGGGAAGACATATTTCTATACCCATGTTAACCCTACGAGTCTAGTTTAAAAAAAATATATTTTGGTTATCAAGGTATCAGATGAAAGGTGAAAAGTAAATTCACAAAAATACTGAACTCCGAGGAAAATTCAATCGGAAAGTCCCTAATCACATGGCAAAATCAAATGACAAAACACATCAAACGAATGGACAACGAAGGACTGGTGATCCTTGTAGAACACATATTGACTGATAATTTTGAATAATAGGTCCAGGTTACAATTAATCAATTTTCATCTATGATCAAAGGTGGAATACAGCAATTTATTGAAGTGTCGGGGGGTGTCTGTGTAAAATACATAATCAGAAAAAAAAAAAAACAGGAAAACTAAAGAATAGGGACAACAAAGAGAATACAGGGATTCGAACCATAAATAATGTATTAAGTGAAATGTGTTGCTCGAGTTCCGGTAGTCTTTAACACATTATTATTCAATTCTTAACGTTTTTACGCTGATATTTTCTTTTTAATGCAAACTCGGTTGGCACATTGAAAGATAAAACAGAAAATAACAAAATAACAAAATAACAAAATAACAAATAGCAAAATAAGTAAAACGAAAATATCAGAAATAGAAAACATTGACCCCGAGGTCATATGTTATAGGACTATAGTTTGGAAATCATCGAATGAGAGAATTTGTTAGATATCCTCTTTACGTTTATAAATACAATTAAAAAAAACTTCCAGGTTAAAAGACAATGATTGTTTAAAAGAGTTTTTTCGTGCCCATGATTTGATAAAGAATATAAATGTGTAAAATCAAAATGCTGTAATACGCAAAACTGATAGCGTGCAGATGAACCCCCAATGCCTTGATACTATACTGGTTTTGCTCGTGGTTAAAGGCCGTACGGTGACATTCAGTTGTTTAATTCGTTGTCCTTGGTTTACGGTTGAACGTTGCGTTATTGGCAGTTGTGCAATCGTCAATTTTCTTTTTTTTTAATGCACAACACCATGCTTATATTTCTGTCTTTTTAAAATTTTATGTGAAAATTAACAAACCACTCAGCATTTCTGATCGTATTTCCTCTTTTTTTTTTTGACATCGGAGAAAATTTGCTCTCACACACGCCCGCATTCCAATGTCGTCAAAATTATTTTTGAGAATACCCCCAAAGCGATCGTTTCCAAGATGAAGAGCTGGCGCTCGTCGTTAGAAGCATGCGTTGAAAACTGCGCACTGTTAAAGGGCAGAGCCACTTTAAATTGATGGAAATTGGTTTAACATTAAAATGTATATATTATACGATAATTGTTAAATGTATTCAAGATCATAAGGAAATATTTGTGTGTTAAATAGTGATTTCCGAGTGTGTATTTGTGATAAAGTTGTGTTTCTATTTCGTTTACTTTTTCTCTATACAATCTTCAACTGGACAAATCAGGTGAAATTAATAAACGGAAAAAATATAAAAATCTATAATTGAATTCATTTAAGCGAATAACTCCATACCAGAAGGTGCATTATTCTATACCAGTAACCTAGCATTTAATCATGAGGTGAAATTTATTCCTTAATCAATACTTGATGTGTAGTATGAATTCATTGGCTGTAAAATCCCACGTAACATATGCCTTCGAAGTAAAATAAAACAATTTATCATCCAACACAATCAGAGGCTCATGTAATAAAATCAAATTCAAATTTCCAAAAAAGATTGTTGAAAGTCTGTTAACGTTAAGCTAAATATTAACATTGGGTTTTTATTTTTTTATGCCCCGCCGTAGGAAACGGGGGCATTAAGTGTTACCCATGACTGTCGGTCCGTCCCATTTTTAACTTATTAATAAGTTTGCCTCATGCAAATTTAAGGAAACTCATATACAATGCCAAGAACCACAACACGCAGACAGAGTTCGAATTTGGGTAGTGAGTCATTTACTGTTCTAAAGTTATGGCCCTTTTTAACTTGGAAAACTGCAAAGCTTGAGCGGGGGCATTCGTGTCCTCAGACTCATTCTTCTTCTATTTTTAAATAATGTTTTGTCTATGATCACATCCAAATTGTTATGCTTTCCAAAAACTTTTTTTTTTGTCCACGAGATATAAGATAATTGGTTATTTTCTAAAGTGATATACTAATCATTAAAGTGGTACAGAGCAGTGGCGGATCCAGAGGGGGGCGTAGAGGGCGTACGCCCCCCCCTTTGCTTGAACTTTTTTTTTTTTTTTGTAAAATTAATAATCAGACTAGACTTAGTGAACTTTGCCATTTCCCGGCAGTGTATTTAATTTTTATGCGACAATTCTTTACTTATAAAGATATTTTTCGCTCGTATTTACTGTAATATATTATTGATTATGTTGAAGTCATGTGATTCGCTACGGTGGAGTTGATCAGTACGTCGAAAAAACGATATTAGATATTTTAGAGAAAAAATTTTGACCCTGGTTTTTGCCTTAAACAAAAATTCTGGTCGTATCTGTATTGAAAACAATTATCGTGTCCCCTTTTTTGAAATAAGAATAAAAAATCCAACAAAATTATTCAGCATTAAATGACCATGGTGAATAAAAAACGGGCGTAATTTTTTTGGGGGGTTTGCATGTAAATCCCATATCTGACCGGAATGTCTGTTTCGCCGAACTGATATACTGAATACTTTTTTCAAGGCCCAACTGCAACCTGCCTGCTGGGTGTGGCCTTTATGTCTCCATTTGTCGACCGTCATTCACAACTTCGTTGTCATTTGATTTTCAGACTCATTCGTAGCCTTTGGTTGATTTGGAACCCCTCACTTCCCTTGTTGGGTGAAACATTTCAACCAAACATTTGGAAAAAAATTGCTTGTTTGTCTTTGTTCGTGTTGGTCGTATTATAAACTTCATTGAATAGCCGTATATCATGTTTACAACAAGAAATCTATAAGGTTATGCTTATTGACCATACAACAAACGAGAATTTTCCATGTCCATTTTTTACTGACAAATCCCACATCAAATACATTAGTACATAGCTTTGGATCCATTCAATCATTTTATGATAGACAATTAATGGGGAGAATGCGGCATCAAAAATGTCCAACCCTAGCTTACACTTTAACTATAAAATATACATGCCCCACGTAAGGAATCGTTAAAAATGTGCATTTTACACTTATTTTATGTTTTTTAGCCCAAAAAAGGTAAAAAAAAAATTCGCCTCGCTCCGCTCGGCAATCTTTACATACTACGCCCCCCCCCTTTCCAAAATCCTGGATCCGCCCCTGCAGAGTATTGCATTCATAATGTGATAAGTGCAGAGATCATACACAGTTCAATCCATGACATATTATCCGAAAATAACCCGAAGTATATATGCAGATTTATCTTCAAACAGAAATCAATATCCAGTTTCGGAAAATAATGCAAAAATTAAAATAATATTACCTTTATAGTTCGTAAACTCCAGACGAATAACTTACACAAATAATGTGAACTTCATGCCTTAAAAATACACTACTTAGTGTTTACATTAACCTGACCATATTTGTTATCAGTGACGGTTAAGATAATTTTTCCACAGTAACTTGGCTATTTCCTCTTATCGGGATGTCAGTGTGTTAGTAAATAAAGACCTTGCATAATGTGTAATAAGATCAATACAGAAAATCTGATTTGATCGATCTTTTTAATTTAAGCAAGGGATAGTTTTAAGTATTTGATTTAAGTATATGCTCGATTTCCCCTCTATCATGACTTGACTATGAAAATAATTTAGAAGGTTTGAATGTCATTCGTTCTGACTTATACTCCCAGGAATCCACTTAATGATTTTTTCCCCATTTTTAGGAAACATTAACTTATTTCCCACTCCACTCGAATGCAATATTTTTGTTGTACACCTTCCCCTCTATCACTCTACATCTTGATTTAAACAATGCTTTATTCAAAATACTTTAATTTGTATATTGAATTGGATTGGGCAACATGTTATAGTCCATAAAAGGATTTCTATAATAAAGTACAATAAATTACATTTAAACAGTAAAAAGAATTGTCTCATTGACACTCATAACCACATCTTCTTATATCTATTGTAAACACATAATGAGAACCCCAAGTTATTTCATCATCAAAATCATTTCACAGTTGTCCGAAAGTTTGCTACAACTTATTTATCTTACAATTTAAATAATAATACCAACAATCTAAGATACAACTAATGATACCAATAATCTAAGATACAACTAATGATAAAGGAACCTATCTGTTGAGGTCAACTACATCATGTCTGATTATTGTTTCGTCCTAAATATGCATTAAATATTTGTTACTTGACGCTTAACCCTAATAATTCAGTCCCTCCCTGTGATCTTCTCTCCCACTCGATAATGTAGTCATCGTCAAGCATACAATCTATTAATCAATCAATCTTGATATTGTTTAAACCTCATAAACTGTTTACCAACTACTAATAACTTCAAATCAATGTTAGCATTAAATGCAAACAGCTTTTCAAAAAGTATATTGATGTTTAACTGTATAATGGGCAATAAAAAATGAAGCCATTGACTTCACATGTACATAAATATAAATATTAAGGACGCACATGTACAGGAAATATAGTCTACATATCAAGGACCCATTGAACATTATATAACGTACTTCCTATTGCACTTGAAAATGTAAAAAAATGAATTTTCTAATACTAATTTATATCTCAAAATATTTGGGGTGTTTCTGGTTTTTTATATATACATATATTTATCAAAAACGCTTGTAGGTATCCATATACAATAAAGAGATGTGATATGATTGCAAATTAGACAATTACCCACCAGAGTCCAAATGACATAGATATAAGCAACTACAGGTCATCGTACGGACTTCAACCATGAGTAAAACTCATACCGTAAAGTCAGATATACACATGACAAAATGTGACACAATTCAAACGAGAAAAACAACGGTCTAATTAATGGCAAAAAATAAATAATCAAAAGACAAATATGACAGACAGCAACCAACGACAACAAACAGCCTCCGACTTCAATGAGGAAGACGATCAGTCTCTATATCATTACACCAAGATGTCGTTAAATGAAATTAGATACTCTGCATTTATCATGCTTTTCAAATCGCTGAAAGACTCCACTCCAAAATTATTGAAAACTATCATTTTGCATTGACAATAATATCTTGGTGTAAATTAGATACACCCATTCGGGCTAACGTCCTGATGGTGTATCTAATATGGGCGCATTTGGGGATTACATTTTTTTACGTTTGCGCGCAGCTTTTGATTACATTTGCGCGCATTCATTTTACAGGTAACACAGGTAAAATAATTTAAAAGTTAATTCACGATAAATATGACTAAAGTTAAAATGAGTTTTGAACATATTCTATTTGTAAAATTTAAATTATATATTTTTCATATTGAATTCTAAAACAATATACAGTGATCATGAGAAATCCCGTACTAGCTTGACATACATGTAAGTTAATTGTAAATATTTCAGAGAAAATAGCATTCTGTTTCATAATTTTACCGAATAGCGATTTAATAGATAATTGAAGTCAGTTTGTTAAATTGCTTCAAGGCACACACATAGAGTTTTTTTTTTTGTCAGAAACAAAAATACATACATCTCCGACAAACAACACAGCTGATTAAAAATTTCAAAAAACATATAAATAAATTTGACAAAGACGCCAACAAAAACGTTGCTGTAATTGATGGTAAATTTGATAAAAGTTTTTGTAGTTGATGGTAGATTGACAAAGACGCCGATAAATAAGACCTTCCGTGGCATGAATTATCTTTTTTTTATTAAATTGACAACTTTAATTTTCACACTCTCAGGTTCAAAATCAATATTGCACGAAAATAGTCATGTCTAGTGATTAGTTACGACGAATGGAAGGGGGGAGGGGGTTAACGACGTTGACTACCCATGCGGGTCCTGCACGATCGGAGTGATTATTTGAAGATTTATATAACACATTTATTGAATAGATAAAACATACAAACAAAATATATACCATATGTTAACATACCCAGGAAATAGATTGCATCTTATTTATCACAGAATAAAAAAAAATTAACAAAGTTGCCTTTTTTTGAATGGATAAGTGAGAAGTCTTGAAAAATGATTGAAATTCTATTTGTAGTATTTCATACTTACGACACTGGAGATAATTGAGAGTTAGATTCGTCTTTTGATGACCTTGAACTTTTCAACAAACGTAGTTCGCAATCAGAAAAAGACACTATATGCTATCCACTGATATGACTGATACTTTTGTAGTAATGGACGAATCAGAGGAACAATTACGAACTAAGTGATCTTCACGATTGTTTTGCATCAAGTCAATAGATTCCTGTGAAATTATATTGTTTCAATTTATGTTTGAAACAGTTAAGTCATTAAGTTGTGAATAAACATAAAAAAATTATCCCCGAGCCAAAACGATCAAAATGCCCCAAAAAAACCTTAAAATGTCCACTGTTTGGCGTTTACAAGCTTTATTTTAAAGGGTCATATTATTTAATCGAAACACTTATCCAAAAATCAAACTATTTCTCGACATTTTTTATACAAAGACATAACTCTGAAAATGTAACAAAAACTGACCTATTTCGATGGGATATTTACACTCTCATTTTATTTCTGGAAACATTCATTGACCCGTAAAAGGGTTTACATTATTAGCACATAAAAGCAGCATCAAGTTACATGTATCTTTACAAAAAGTTAATAAAATGAAATTAGTGAACATCTCTTCCGATCTTTCATTGTTAGAGCAAAAACCGACTTAAAAGGGACTTTCGGCTTTCTCAACTGATTTTGATGGTGTGTTCTTGTGATGTGCTGTTACACCTCTACCCCAAGATAGGGGAGGGTTGACGCGCCCGCAAACATGTTCAACCACGCCATATTCTGTAGGTGTCTGTCCTAAGTCAGAAGCCTCTAATTCAGTGGTTATGGTTGTCGTTTTTTGCTGTATATCATATTTGTTTTTCGTTTGTTATTTTGTACATAAATCAGGTCGTTAGTTTCCTCGTTTGATTTGTTTTACAGTTGTAATTTTGGGGCCTTTTATAATATGCTATGTGGTATTGTTGAAGGCCGTACGATGATCTATAGTTGCTAACCTTCTACAGCAGTTGGTCTCTAGGGGAGAGTTTTCTCATTGGCAATCTTACCACATCTTCAATTTTTAGATTTTTGCCTTTCCTGCATTTCATTCATCAGGACTTTAAAAGACTTAATATGTCCTTTGATTGAGTTAAGCTATTTCAGTTGATATTTTATAGTGTGTCTTTCTATGTTGTGATGTTACACTATTGTTTCAGAAAAAGGGTGAAGGTCTGGTACCATTAAAACGTTTAAACCCGCTGCATTTGTTTGCACCTGTCCTAAGTCAGGAATCTGATGTTCAGTAGTTGTCGTTTGTTGATGTGGTTCTCGTTTCTCGTTTTTTATATAGATTAGACCGTTGGTTTTCCCGTTTGGATGGTTTTACACTAGTAATTTTTTGGGGCCCTTTATAGCTTACTGTTCGGTGTGAGCCAAGGCTCCGTGTTGAAGACCGTATTGTGACCTATAATGGTTTACTTTTATAAATTTTGACTTGGATGGAGAGTTGTCTCATTGGCACTCATACCACATCTTCTTATATCTATTAAGTTATCTTTAAAGTACTTTGTATTTGTCTTTTCATCGTTGTTCTTTTAAGCAATGGTCGGTTTTTGGTCTGCTCATCTTCGAACTATGATTGTGTTTGTCTTCATGGTATCTACTGCCTTTTTTGCAAAGAGAAAATACTGTATGTGTATAAAAATAAGAAGATGTAGTATGATTGCCAATAAAACAGCTATCAAACAGAGACTAATGGACGAGATTGTAAACAACCATAGGTCACCCTACGATGTGCATCATTACCTATTGAGATATTTTCTCACAAATTTGTATTTGACCTAGGTTTAGGTCTATTTTATGTTGGGCGGTGGTTGCAAAACTATTATAATTTAGACAAAATATGAGTAGGAACATCGTTTTTCTTACGACTTTCCCGCCGACATGTTGTTCAATACAACGAATATGTATTACAAACAGAGTCGGTAAAGGAAATTTATTGAAAAAAAAACGTATTTGGCTTCACAACTGACACACGGAAATAATTTGTGTTTAAAACAAGTCAGATATACCCCAACATATACTTTCTCTATAGTTATTAAACTTCTTGTACATATTTATAATAAATAATGTTAGGAAGCTTATAAACTTACCTGTGGTTATTTGCACTGAGAACATGAAAGAAAAAGGAATAAATAGATGATGTGTGATAGAATGGTTGCTTTTCGCAATAATGCTCTATGTCTGTTCGTAAATATACACATATCAACTTACAACTAAATGGATTTTTTTTTATATACGAGTACTACATTGTAGGTAGAATAGAACAAATTCTGAAAAATAAATATACAGGTTACCTTGCTATGTTTGAGCCATCTGAGTGAAAATACTGTAAGTGCTGCATACAACGGATTTATCTTTTTTTTTTAACATTTCTATAACTTCGTTAGTTAATAAAGAATTACCAGTCTAACCATGGATTTTTTTCTTATATTATACTTATATATCTCCAAATATTTATTTTTGTTCAAGTATCATAGTTTTACCTGTCCAAGGGAAGCGGCTCTGGTAAAGTTTTGTTAAAGCCATCTTTCCCTATCAACCAAAATGTCTTGGCCAGTCCTTTTCTCTGAAACACATTGATGTGAAGTTGAGAACCCTTGCATTTTATATCATTTTTGATATATAAAATTGATTTATATCAATAACATAACATTTGTAAAGTAGAGAGAGACTGGGGGTACAAATAATGCGTTTATTTTTGGGAAAACTTTGTAGATAATCAAACTGTTTAATTAATAATAAAGAAAATCAATACAAGGCTCATGAAAAGCTCATCTGATTTATCTTCTTCAGCATCATTTGAAAAGCGATGAATGACATGTTTAAAATATTGTAGGAAAAGAAACTTATGCAATAATGCGTCATCTCTATGGAAACCTGTCAAGAACTATTTGTTCTTTTCAATAAAATAATTGAGACAATGTTCTGAAATGTCAGTTACCTTTTCAACGATCTTAAAAGTATCAAGTCAATTGTTGTACGATAACGTGATGTGTGAATCGTTCGTACTTATAAAGTTTCAGGGTATTGTCTTTTTATGTAATGTCATTGAGAAGATATGTCACCAAGATGACAAGGCATGAGTACAAGGAACAAAGAACACATGGGGTCAAAATAGATTTTCGATAATAAACGCGTTTCTATGTCATATGCCAAGCTCTGCCACGTCCAAATTCGAAAACAAATTAATAAATTTACACTGATACACTATTACAGAAAAAAAATCTCCAACAAACACAAAATTCCATAATGCCAAAATCACTGAAATAAAATAGACCACTAAAAAGTAAATAACTTCGGACAATTACTTACATTGTCTTTTTATATTACTTGAAAACTGGTTCAGAGAAAGCTCTTTATATCAGGCAATACAGGCTAAAGGTTAAATAAAGTATATACATATTAACCAATTGATAAAATCTTTCCCTGTTGTAAAAGTTTTTGGTACTGCTACAATATTACGTTGATTGCAAGCTTAGACGTCAATGTAATACGTGTAGGTCTTGTCCTATTGATTATTTTTAAAGTTTCTGTCTATCTATCATAGTGTTTTATTATATTAGGGAAAAACGCAAAAAATTATAAACAATCGTCATTAAAGAGCAAAAACTCCAATGTATTGGAGTTGTCTGACGATTTCACTCATGTTAACTTATTTGTAGATCTTGTATTGCTAATCATTTTTCCTAATAAAAATTTCTTTGTAACTATTATAATTTCAAAATAATAGACAAAAATGAAAAACAAAATGACATTTAAGGGCAATAACTCCTATAGGAATTCGTCTGACAGTCTTGACGTAAATGGACAGCAGGTAGCGATCTCTACATTCTCAACATTTCTCACTATGTTAGATTTTCTCTTCAAGATAATAGACAAAATTTGCATTTTACCCCTATGTTCTATTTTTAGCCATGTCGGCCATCTTGGTTGGCAGGCGGGGTCATCGGGCACATTTTTTAAACAGTGCACCCCAATAATGATTGTGGCTACGTTTTGTAAAATTTTGCCCAATAGTTTCAGAGAAGAAGATTTTTGTAAGATATTAGACAAAAACGCAAAAATTTGTTAAAAATCAACTTTAAAGTGCAATAACTGCAATAAGGAGTCATCTGACGATTTCGGCTATGTTGACGTATATGTAAATCTTGTCTTGCTGCACTTTTTCTCAATAAAGTTTCTCTTATATATGTCTATTATAGTTTTTTTATAATAATAAGCAAAAATGAAAAAAATGGTAAAATTCGACATTTAAGGGCAATAACTCCTATAAAAAGTCGTCTGACAATTTTGACGTAAATGGACAGCAGGTAGATCTCAACATTCTGAACATTTCGGTCTATATAAATAAGACAAGACTATTTCTGATACTAACAGGCACGGTGACCATTTCGATTATGTACCATTATGTGCCATTTGGGTTGCTGAACCAGATGTTTCTGCCGGACGCTTTCTAATGCTGCGTTTATCTGTTTTCCCTGCTTTTATCTTTTTAACTGCCCTGTTGTCTGCTGTTCTTTTCTCATCTTCCGAGTCGCTGGCCACTTCATCTGAAAGGTATTCATTAACAGTTCTCCAACCGCCCTCGGACTTATCTGCAATTTTGATTAATTTATTTCTCTTCTTGAGCTGAACGGAGGAATCTTCTAATACCCGAACTGCCTTTTTAGGTCGATTCTTCTCAATGTAACTAATTGCCGTGCTGATACTGTCTTGAATATCAGAATTAAGCTCAAATTGTACTTGATTCCCCTTAAATTTAAAGGTATTCTCTGCTTTCTTTGCTCTCTGTAGTATCTGAAAAATTCTTTTCTATGCCGGAAAGTTTATTATTAAAATACGTTGTCATCAAGGAAAACAAATCTGCATTTGAAACTTCTGGTGACTTATCTTGTTCTGAATTACCTTTTCTTTTCGTTGATTCTGCAGCAGAACGTAAGGCATCAATTGACTTGTCAGGAGTCTTGGTTAATTCTCTATCGTCGAGGTCTAGTTCTGAATCGGACATCTTGATAAATTGTCTGCAAGTCGAGTGGTCACCGCCCAGCCTTCGATAAACTTGAAACCCGTTTTCAATCTATTAAATACCCTACTAATTTGCATAACTCGTTTATTCTCTTGTTAAACAAGAAACTAAAATAGATCAGAAAATTCATACGCATACCGCACATAAATTTATGTATTGATTATTGCATAGAACAGGGTCAGGGATGAATGTTATCACACTAGTTCTTATCAATCATTCATTTATAGTGTAAAAGTCCTAGCAACCATTTATTTATATTGGAAAATTGCCAAGCAACCATTTACTTATATTAGAGAAAAGTTCCTAGTAACAATATATTTTCGGTTTCATTGAGAAAAAAATCAGAAAAAAATGAAATCAAACATGCAGTTTTCTTTCAATTAATAATCCCTTTGAAGAACACATTTTGTATGTACCGAAATGTTGAATTACACTGACTTTATTGTACATATGCATAATCCAGAATAGTTAATTATATGAAAAATTTTAAGGTTGAAAAAATAAGAGTTTGATTACAAATCCAAATACAAAAATAAGATGTGATATGATTGCCAATGAGACAGCTCTCCACAAGATATATTTAAGACAGGTCCTTTGAATCTACAAAAACAAGGCAAAACGAAAAAAAAATGCTCAGAGAACGACCAATTTATTTCTTTGGTTAGGGTTTGGCCTTTAGGCAAGAGGTTTTGCGTGGACAGAATAATCATTTTTACCCGTTATAAGGCTGGATTACTTATTTCGTTTTTTTTTCGTCGAAAAAAAACTTTTCCTTTGTGTACACACCTATTTCTTTTTTCAAATCGTATGTGCATCTAAAAGTACAGAAAATTCATTTTCAGCATGTCTTTGGCAAAATTATTGATCTTCAGTTCTAGACATCATCACATTCATTTCATTATCCCCATCACAAAACATAAAATGGTCCTTCCCTAGCTTATAGAACTACTCTGAATCCGCTCAACTGCTACTTTAATATTCTGTGGATAATATAAAAAAAAACATCCTTCTTAAAAACAAATACATTGTTTGTTCTTCAAAATTTACTTTTTTTTTTCATGTAGATTTTATCATGGTGTTCACATTTTCTACCTATCTATTATAGTTTTTAAGCTGTAATATCTCAAAATTTAGCTAAAATAAATTCTTTTCGGACAATAACTGCTTAAGAAAGTTGATTCATAATTTCAGCAATGTTAACCCATTGGTAAACCCTATCTTTAAGCTCATTTAAGCTGTATATTGCCTCTCTTTACCTTTTAAAATTTTCAAGAACTGCAAAAACATTAATGACAATTTCAGTAATTTCAACGTATTTTAACTCTTTTCTCATTGATCTGGGTTTTTTTTCTGAAAGTATATCTCTAACGTGAGGGTACCCAAATTGCACATATTTTGACAGTTTTTTCACCTACGTTTATTTATGATCAAGACAAAAGTTTCCATTATGTGTTTATTTTGTAGATGTATCCTTATTCACTATATAGTTCCACCAATTTAATTTTGAATCCATATTCAATCATAGAAAAATGGGTTTGAACCGACCTCCAAACACTCCAATATTCTATAATGAGGAGTACCCAAATTGCACCCATGCTTAAATTCACATCCGTAAAAATCGGAGAACTGATGTTTTGTTTTATTTCTTCAAATATATAGAACAATTTGACAATAGTTCATGCTTTCTATTCATTTTTTAAGAAATGGATACCTGTAACATAATTATTTTAATTGCTAATTTTTAAAAGTTGACTTTTTGTGGACGTCGCATGGCCACGTTTCTGTAGATTTTACTTTTTCCAGTGGATACTTTATCTGTTGATATATGCTGTGAACGTTTTGTTTATATTTACATATATTTAGCTATGCTGAAAGACGTGCATAATGTCAAATCATAAAATTTACAAATTGTTTAGTCTCTAAGAAAACTTGTAACAATAACGCTGCTATTTTTGCTAAATAGGTGCAATTTGGGTACCGTGACGTTATCTATTACAGAACTTAAGATAAAACCCAAAACGCAGAAAGGGAAAAAAATTATTATAAAGTGAAGTTTCTAAAACAATTACAGTAGAACCCAATTCATACGATGCCACTGCAAAATGTAGTTTCTAAAACAATAGCATAACTCATTTATTACAATGCCTTTACAAAGTGAAGTTTCTTTTTTTGTACAGTTTATTCATTTATTTAATGACAATTTGTCACACCTGGGACTTTAATATATTTTATATGTCATCGGTCTAAAATAATTAATAAAATGATTTCCATAAGCTATCTTTTTTTTTTCGTTTCTATACATATTAAATTGCTTAAATTAAAATGCAGATATTATAACATTTGTGATCAGTGACGACGTTCAGATGTCTATATCGTTGTAGATGATGACACACTTACACAAAAAGAGCTTTCCTCTGCAGACATTACTATTCCTCCAGATGATGCCACACTTACATGAAAAGATATTATATATGCAGGTATTACTATTTCTCCAGACGATGCCACACTTACACGAAAAGAGCTTTTGTATGCAGGTATTACTATTCCTCCAGACGATGCCACACTTACTGACAAAAATCTTGCTTTAGACTGTATGCTGCCTTCAAGATGTCGTTTGGTTATTTTTGTTGGTGAATTGCTGCCTCATCAATGTATACCCTAAATCTTCATATTTACCAAAATAGATTTTACAAGATGGTTTACTGTTTCTTCTATTTAAAATCCTGTCCAATTTCTTATTTTGTCAACCACATCGGTAGCTTACTGGCCTCGAATGCGATAGGTAGGAAATTTGATCACCAACTAAATAAACATTAAACTTAAAATCCTGCTTCTCCGGTAATCGGGTGACATTTAGAAGTAAGTATCCGCGTAAAAAAACTAGCGTTGGTAAGGTGTAATGTCTGAATGAGGTGTAATGTATGAGTGAGGTGTAATGTCTAGTGAGGTGTAATGTCTGGGTGGGTTGCAATGTCTGGGTATGGTGTAATGTCTCGATAAAATGTAATGTCTTGGTGAGTTGCAATTTCTGGATGGGGTGTTATGTGTGGATGAGGTGTAATGTGTGGATGAGGTGTAATGTCTGAATGGGATGTAATGTATGGGTGAGGTGTAATGTCTAGTGAGGTGTAATGTGTGGATGAGGTGTAATGTCTGAATGGGGTGTAATGTATGAGTGAGGTGTAATGTCTAGTGAGGTGTAATGTCCGGGTGGGTTGCAATGTCTGGGTATGGTGTAATGTCTGGATAAAATGTAATATCTTGGTGAGTTGCAATGTCTGGATGGGGTGTTATGTGTGGATGAGGTGTAATGTGTGGATGAGGTGTAATGTCTGAATGGGGTGTAATGTATGGGTGAGGTGTAATGTCTAGTGAGGTGTAATGTCTAGGTGGGTTGCAATGTATGGGTATGGTGTAATGTCTGGATATAATGTAATGTCTTGGTGAGTTGCAATGTCTGGATTGGGTGTAATGTGTAGATGAGGTGTAATGTCTGAATGGGGTGTAATGTATGGGTGAGGTGTAATGTCTAGTAGGGTGTAATGTCTGGGTGGGTTGCAATGTCTGGGTGGGGTGTAATGTCTGGACGGAGTGTAATGCATGTGTGATGTGTAATGTCTGTGTGGGGTATAATTTCTTGGTGGGGTGTTATATCTGGGTGGTTGTAATGTAGGTGTAGGGTGTAATGTCTGGATGGGGTGCAATGTCTGGATGGGTTATATTGTCTCAGTAGGGTGTTATGTCTGTATTGGGTGTATTGTCTCAGTGGGGTGTAAGGTCTGCATTTACAAGCTTTATAAAAATAAGGAGATGAGGTATGATTGCCAATGAGACAACTATTTGTTAGTGTAAATTAACAGGGTGGCATCTTCTGGGGGAATAGTAATGTCTGCATATATAAGCTCTGTTCATGTATGCAATATTTCAAGCCTTAAAACCATCTGAGTCTTCATAAATTGTGAATATATCTAACCAGAGTCATATATATTTACAATCTCTGAATTAGCTGAAAAAAGATCCGTTTTCCCCACTCAATTCTCCAAAATAAAGAAAACATTAAGACATGATACTACAGTTTTGGACAGTTGTGGAGGTAAATACATCATAATATTAATTAGTATAAATAATAATTATTATCATTATTATTATCAGAACTTTTTATGTACTTCATATATTGTTTCTTCTCCTCTGTACTTTATTTGTTTTGTATATGTGTTCTTCGAATTTCGTTCCTCTTTTAATGTTTAATATCATGTTCTTGTCTGTTTTAATTTAATATATATTTTTTTGTATATGTGTTCTTCGAATTTCAATCCTTTTTTTAAATGTTTAATTAACGTTTTTGTCTGTTTTATTTTATATTTTATTTACATCTGTCGAATGTACTTTTTTGCAATGGCTTTTTATTTTATAAATTTAGTCTAAAATCCCGTTTTATCAAAATTCATTGTGCTATTGTCGATGATTGTGTAGAGATATGTCGTAATTGAAAAGTTTCAGGCAACATCTTTTTAAGTTAGTACTGGTTCGTATATTACAAATCGTTCATTAGTGTCATATTGATAAATATGCACGATAATTAGACATATACAGCTAATTATCCCCTACAGTGAAAGAAAATAAAATATTTCAATTACTGAAATGATCAACTGAAAGGTTTGATTTAGCTTTTAACACTTATATTTGAATTGAAACTGAGATATATAAATACTTCGTACAGTAAGAAAAATACGGTTATATTTTCGGAAATTGTACAGTAATTAAGGTTAGTTATTAATCTAAGAGCAGCAAGTTTTTGTAAATATTTAATAGAGTTATCCTTCTTTTGCTATGATATAGAATAACACAAGTAGTGTCAGCAGGATATAATATGTTATTGCACTAAAACAATATTCTAATTGATTACATTATTTTGAATACTTGCTTGTAATCATTTATGTCAAGAAATTGGCAGCATGGTTGGTTAACGAAGACTCTCGTGTTTCAGAACAGCAAATCACAAATCTGAAATCTTTTCAATATATTAAAGCAGTTTAATTCCATGCTCTGAACAACCCTTGACGTAACTCTGGGCGACTCGCAGGCTGCCTATTGCAACGTCAAATTTCTGTCATAATTTAATATCCCCTCTAGTTCCGCTGCCAGTACTTATTTATGCATATTTTTTCTCAGAATTGTTTGTCGTAAGGTTGTTCTTTCATTGACTGATATCCCACATCTCTTTTTAATCAAAATAATGCATAAATTATATTAAAGAAGCAAGATATTGAGTTTTTATGTCGTACTTTGATTTATCTTTCGACCCTCTGTTGACTTTTTATGTATAATGATCGTACTTTGATTTATCTTTCGACCCTCTGTTGACTTTTTTATGTTTAATGATCGTACTTTGATTTATCTTTCGACCCTCTGTTGACTTTTTAAGCATAATAATCGTACTTTGATTTATCTTTCGACCCTCTGTTGACTTTTTATGTATAATGATCGTACTTTGATTTATCTTTCGACCCTCTGTTGACTTTTTATGTATAATGATCGTACTTTGATTTATCTTCGACCCTCTGAGGTCTTTTTTTGAAAATCCGAAATACCGATTAAGACCGTTGTTTTCAATAGTCTTAGAACATCCCCTCATCCATGTGTCAATTTCATCTTTGCATTCTTCGGTATTTAATATTTTTTATGTTTTATTGTTTTTCGGTAGTTTTATGTCAATTGATTTAAATAATATGTGAATTTTCAAAGAGAACGTTTTAGTTTAAATATTCATGTGCGATCAACTTGTAGGTGGGTTGATTAGAACGAATATTGAAAGTCTTTGGGAAGCAGGTACAATTTGAAAAAGGCAAACAAATTACAATCAATCAGATGTGCATTCTTTACGATGAAGCGTTGAACTGGTTCCTAAATATGCAAAGCTTGACCTCATTATGATAAGGAGGGACCTTCTTGAACTATGATAAGGATTTTATAATTCGCCAAAATCGAGGGGCTTTCGTATTTAAGCATCCAACAGTTTTAGCTGCGGATGAGATTTATTTGTCAATACGATAAAAAGACCATTCGACCTGGTTCATTATCTGTGACATATATTGATAGTATGATTAGATAGACGTTTGACCCGAACATACAGGAAAATCCATCATACGTTGTATGACGTACACTGTGTCCACATATTATGGCATTGGAAATTTTATCAGACGAATCAGTTCTGTTCAACCTGATTCATTGGATTTTATTTTCAATTTCATGTGTATAAGTATATTGCTTTGTATATTAATTAAATTATAATATCCAAGAATAGTGTAAGAATAGGACCTTTTTTATCCGTAACACAACGTGTGATACTTTTCCTTATTGCCTTATGGAAATATTTCACAGTCAGTAATACAATGCGCGTTCAATCATATCCCATGTACCAGTAATGTCTGCTTCCATAGAAACGACATTAAACCTTTTTGTAAATATTTTCATCTCTTTAATTCAAACTAGCAGTTGTCAACTTCCTCGTAATATGCTGTACTGGCTTTGACTTTCGTGTTTTATATACGCAATCTTCTGAATTATGAATGACTCTTTTTAGAATCCCAATACTTATATCTTAGAAAGGTGATTGGACGTGTTGGAAATCAACTTCTCCAGTCCGACAGTAAGGCTCAAACAAAATAGAGTTTGGATGTGTGGGATGTATAAATACACAGACACGTTCAATCGGATAGGGGACGTTAAATCCAATGTGTCGAGAGTGCCAAGCTATCTGCACGTTTAGGAACCCCTGGAACAACTATTTGAATAGTCTAGATAGCCAGTTGAGAGTAAACATTCTGCCCTATCCAACATACCCATTTCGCAGTAGCCGTATAGAATTTCAATCCTTCGTGCCGGTCGACCCAGTTTGCAAAACCTGCATACTGGACTAATTGTTAAAATGTTCTTGTCTTCAAAATGCCTGAATTATTTGCCAGTGGACGTTAAACTACCATTAATCAATTAATCAATCAATAGGGCGCAAAAGATCACACATGAGGTCGTGAAACTTTAGTAAAGATTTAAGATTTTTACTGAAATAATCCCTGGTAATTTTGGTCGTACCATTAGATCTAATTGAAGTGACCTTTTTATATCTAAATTAAACTGTTTTGTATGTGACGTTTAGACTTATGTCAAGACTTGAGTCAAATTTTGTCATGTTCAATCAGAATCCTACATATAAATGTAGGGTGTATTTTAAAATACGATAACGTTAACCTGTGTCTGCTGACATCATGTTGAGACAGTAACCGGGACAGGGTCATGAAGTGAGAGAAACGACTACAGGGTTACGTTTACTATATAAGCATATCATGAATGCTTGTTTCATGTTGTCAAATATAAAAAAGAAGATGTGGTATGATTGCCAATGAGACAACTCTCCACAAGAGACCAAATGACACAGAAATAATTAACAACGATAGGTCACCGTACGGCCTTCAACAATGACCAAAGCCCATACCGCACAGTCAGCTATAAAAGGCCCCAAAATGACAATGTAAAACAATTCAAACGAGAAAACTAACGGCCTAATTTATGTACAAAAAAAATGAACGAATAACAAATATGTAACACATAAACAAACGACAACCACTGAATTACAGGCTCCTGACTTGGGACAGGCACATACATACAGAATGTGGCGGGGTTAAACATGTTAGCGGGATCCCAACCCCCCTAACCTGGGACAGTGGTGTAACAGTACAACATAAGAACGAACTATAAAAATCAGTTAAAAGAGGCTTAACTCAGTTATCGACATTGTTTTGCTGTCCGTTTCTAGATTTATTGTAATTTACTCTGTTTTGTCGTTTTAATAGCTGTGTGTTTTATTAAGGAAACTTAAACAACTTGTTATACGGTAGTCTTTAGACAGATTTCCTGGCGTCTTTAGAACAGATTTCCTGGCGTCTTTAGAATAGTTTCTAACATGATCTGTTCTACCCTTTAACAGTTTCTGACACAATCTGTTCTACTCAAAAACAGTTTCTGACATAATCTGTTCTACCCAAAAAAAGTTTCTAACATAATCTGTTCTACCCTATAACAGTTTCTGACATAATCTGTTCTACCATTTAACAGTTTCTAACATTATTTGTTCTACCCTCCATAACAGTTTCTAACATTATCTGTTCTACCCTATAACAGTTTCTAACATAATCTGTTCTACCCATAACAGTTTTTGGCATAATCTGTTCTACCCTTTAACAGTTTTTAACATTATCTGTTCTACCAATAACAGTTTCTGACATAATCTGTTCTACCCTATAACAGTTTCTGACATAATCTGTTTTACCCCATAACAGTTTCTGACATAATATGTTCTACCCTATAACAGTTTCTGACATAATCTGTTATACCCTTTAACAGTTTCTGACATAATCTGTTCTACCATTTAACAGTTTCTGACATAATCTGTTCTACCATTTAACAGTTTCTGACATAATCTACTCTACCCCATTACAGTTTCTGACATAATATGTTCTACCCTTTAACAGTTTCTGACATAATCTGTTCTACCCCCATAACAGTTTATAACATTCTCTGCTCTACCCTATAACAGTTTCTGATATAAACTGTTCTACCCTATAACAGTTTCTGACACAATCTGTTCTATCCTATAACAGTTTCTGACATAATCTGTTCTACCATTTGACAGTTTCTAACATTATCTGTTCTACCCTATAACAGTTTCTAACATAATCTGTTTACCCTATAACAGTTTCTAACATTATCTGTTCTACCCATAACGGTTTCTGACATAATCCGTTCTACTATATAACAGTTTCTGACACAATCTGTTCTACCCTAGATAAGTTTCGAGCACAATCTGTTCTACCCTATAACAGTTTTTGACATAATTTGTTCTACCCTATAACAGTTTCTGACATAATCTGTTCTATCCCGTAACAGTTTCTGACATAATATGTTCTACCCTATAATAGTTTCTGACATAATCTGTTCTACCCTTTAACAGTTTCTGACATTATCTGTTCTACCCCATAAATTTTTCTGACATAATCTGTTCTACCCTTTAACAGTTTCTGACATAATCTGTTTTACCCCATAACAGTTTCTGACATAATATGTTCTACCCTATAACAGTTTCTGACATAATCTGTTATACCCTTTAACAGTTTCTGACATAATCTGTTTTACCCCATAACAGTTTCTGACATAATATGTTCTACCCTATAACAGTTTCTGACATAATCTGTTATACCCTTTAACAGTTTCTGACATAATCTGTTCTACCCCATAACAGTTTCTGACATAACCTGTTCTACCCTATAACAGTTTCTGACATAATCTGTTCTACCATTTAACAGTTTCTGACATAATTTACTCTACCCCATTACAGTTTCTGACATAATATGTTCTACCCTTTAACAGTTACTGACATAATCTGTTCTACCCTAAAACAGTTTCTGACATAATCTGTTCTAACTTCTATCCTATAACAGTTTCTGACATAATCTTTTCTACCTTATAACAGTTTCTGACACAATCTGTTCAATCCTATAACAGTTTCTGACATAATCTGTTCTACTATTTGACAGTTTTTAACATTATCTGTTCTACCCTTTAACAGTTTCCAATATTATCTGTTCTACCCATAACAGTTTTTGACATAATCTATTCTACTCTATAACAGTTTCTGACATAATCTGTTCTATCCCGTAACAGTTTCTGACATTAAATGTTCTACCCTATAATAGTTTCTGACATAATCTGTTCTACCCTATAACAGTTTTTGACACAATCTGTTCTACCCTAGAAAAGTTTCGAGCACAATCTGTTCCACCCTATAACAGTTTTTGACATAATTTGTTCTACCCTAGAACAGTTTTTGACATTATCTGTTCTACCCTATAACAGTTTCTGACATAATCTGTTCTACCCAATAACAGTTTCTTACATAATCTGTTCTACCCTATAACAGTTTCTGACATAATCTTTTCTTCCCCATAACAGATTCTGACATAATCTGTTCTACCCTATAACAGTTTCTGACATAATCTGTTCTTCCCCACTACAGTTTCTGACATAATCTGTTCTACCCTTGAACAGTTTCTGGCATAATCTGTTTTACCCTTTAACAGTTTCTGACATAATCTGTTCTTCCCCATAACAGTTACTGACATAATATGTTCTACCCTATAACAGTTTCTGGCATAATCTGTTCTTCCCCATAACAGTTTCTGACATAATCTGTTCTACCCTAGAACAGTTTCTGACATAATCTGTTTTACCCTTTAACAGTTTCTGACATAATCTGTTCTTCCCCATAACAGTTTCTGACATAATCTGTTCTACCCTAGAACAGTTTCTGACATAATCTGTTCTACCCTAGAACAGTTTCTGACATTCTCTGTTCTACCCTATAACAGTTTCTGACATTATCTGTTATACCCTAGAACAGTTTCTGACATTATCTGTTATACCCTAGAACAGTTTCTGACATAATCTGTTCTTCCCTATAACAGGTTTCTGACATAATCAAGTCCTAGAACAGATTCGGAATTTCTAATCTAGTAAAGGTTTACTAGTTTACTAGTAAGAGTAAAAAGGAATGACTTTATTCTTTTTAATGAGTTTTCCGTTCTAATAGCAACATTCAAGCAGCACCTACATATGGACTTTATATCTCAAGTTTGATGCAAAAGTCATGTGTTAGTGTTTGACTTCCTTGGTCAAATGGTTACTGCTTATAATGAATATATTGACCGGAGGTTTATTTATGGTCAACATGAAGTCATCTCTTTGAAAGTATTCCGGACACCAATATGATTTGCTGACCGTTACGGAATATTTGTTTCAAGTACGACCATGTATATGTTTCATTTTTCGAAGCTAGAAATCGATCAATCTGTGACCGTTCTGATCACCTGTTTTTAACGCATCATGTATAGCACGACGGTTACTACTTAAAGAGCTAAAGAGCAGGAACTAGTAACTGATACATAGCACCTACGAGATCTCCAGATGTTTGCTGTGGCTCTAATTTATTGCTTTGTGGACTGTTGTTTATCATGTTTTTTTTAATCCGTTTGGTCTTGGTGTTCTTTGTCTTTCTAGAACTAATGATTTTCGGTTAATCTCTTGGTATCGTCATACTTATTTTTCTTTTTAAATCAATGCAAAGTGCGTGATTAACTTATGTTTTTATCTTGTGTTCTATAAACCTATATACGTTATGTACTAAATAGCGAACACTTATACAATTGATTTGAATAAAGTTTACAAGTACTGATTTATTACATGTGACCACAATATGCATATGTATATAAACATATAAATGAATGTATCTTGCTGATAAACACACCTTTGTATACTAACATAGATCATGCTCTTCCTCGTTGTTTTACAATGATTGTCGGTCCTCGTCTATAATAATTGCAAAGCGATAACATTTTACTTCTAGCATCATGTATGAAGAACCAACTAGGAATCGCCCTTCGTCATTCCGGAAGGCCATCAACAACAGTCCATTGAACGACCAAAGCGTGAATAAGTCTCCCCTTAATGTGAAACCAACTTCACCATTAAGCATGTACAACCATCCGGACGATTACGGGTTATACGATTTGCCGAACACTCATCACAATTTTCCGAAAGTTATTAAACCAGAGGACTTGATACCAAAGTCTCACGTTAAACGTAACCATAGCACCGATTCAACGAGCTCTGATGTAAGTTTGTTGTCATCAAGTTCTACAGCATCATCACCTACATCACGAATTTTGTTGGTTGTCGTTTTAACGTTGACAATACTCTTTTTGGCATCATTTGTGTACCTACTGCTGAAAATGAAGTCCATTGAAGACGGATTAAAGAAAGAAAGACACAAAATGGACAACATTCTGACTGTTTTTTGTGTCCCATGTGACGATGTCAGACTTGGACCTTTTGAAGAGGACAACGAAAATTTACTGTTGCTTGATAAGAAGACTGTCAACAGAGTTGAAATTTGTTGTGCAAAAACACCAAATCAAACTATTGTTTTGACCAATCTTGTAAGTATTTTCTTCTTTATATTACCTGTACTTAATCATACAGAAGATAAGTCACTTATTGTCAAACAAGTTTACTTTTCCATGTTTTTCTAATATGAAATAACATGGAGTTATTCCGGACCATATGAGTATTTGGACTATACGCGTATGGTCGGACCATATGAGTATATACTCATTTAGTTATTAACGGGCCGGACCATATGAGTATTTTGACCATATAAGTATTTTTTTTTCCAATATGCAAACTTTAACCAATAATTGATGCCCATTTATCCTTTTTGTTTAGCAAGTAAGATACAATACAAGTATTTCAGTAAATAAAATATAAAAAAAAATTGATGCGACGGCTGCAAGTAAAAACAAAACAAATCGAAGACGTTTTGATATATTGCAATGAAATTTCACAATTGTATAAGAAAATAAATAAGCAAAGATAAACTTTCTATTTTTTTAACCAGGTATGCATAGCTTTGTTCACCAGACCCAAACATTACACGTTACTGACTGATTTGTTTCTGTGACATATTGTCTGAATCTGGGTTAGATCCGTCGGTAGTCATGATAGTGTCAATCAAAAGCGTCCGTTAATATATAGGGTTTGACTTTTTGTTTAATGTTGTATTTCTTGAATCTGTCTTCTAAATTCATTCGTCAGGACAAATCGACCATAGATGTATATGTTCAGTATACTTTTAACTTGTAAATTGAATTCACTGGGTTATCCATCGTCACTTTATTCAAGTAATCATGAAAATACTTATTCAGGTCTCATGTCGCGCATAATCATGATTAAAAAAACTCAAAATTTTTAAATATTTATATTTTTTTATAAATTCTTCCAAAATTTTAAATCAATAAATTTTTATAAAGTCTGTTTTTTTTATGTCAAATCGAAGGTTCATACCTTATGTAGTTTATATTATAGTATTAATTAAACCAATGATTCGTACAGAAAGTCTAAGTCTAACTATGTACATGCTTGATTTAACATTTTAATCGTCGTCGTGTTAATCACCCGAACCATGTATATACTCATATGGTCATGACCATACGCGTATGGTCCAAATACTCATATGATCAGGAACAGAGTGATCATGCTCCTTATCAACTATTGCTCAATTTCTTAAATGATTAAATCCATCACTCTATTAACATGTTATCTTTCCTAATATGTATTTGTCACCGGACCGTTTAAGCAGCAATTCATCAACAAATCATGTTGAAAATCATTCACAAGTTCTATGTGGAGTGATGCAAGCTTTCCATTTAGTTTTACGTTGATCTTCCCCATCTTCGAAGGCCGTTTAGGGACCTTTAAATGCCTATTATAATGTACAGGTACGTATATAAATATTCTTTGCGCGCTCATGACTAAATGCCGCATTTTGGTAAATATTGATAAAAAACGACTAAGCAGCTCAATTGACTAAAATAAAAATTGATACCTTGCAATGGGATCACATCTTCAAACGTTTTCTTTTATTTCAGATTGTAGAAAGAAATCGCCAAAAGCACAAAACAGAGGGTAAGTTTTTCACCAAAAAGTAATGGGTATCGAATATTAAAATGTACCGATAAAGAACTTAAGCCTAGTATATTAAAATCCGTCCTTATCTTGACTGAGGTCCGCAACCACAATTGTAGCTTACATGTTAATTTTTGTTGTGTTTATGTACCTCGTAACTCACTGAACTCCTCAAACAAAACCTTACAACTGTCCAGACTAGAAAAAATTATTCAGTTATGTCCCTTACCATGATGATTGTCAAAAGAAAAGTATCAAAGGGCTAAGCCATTTGAGTATAACTGACCATAATAAATGGTTATTTCCAAATTATTTTTGTCCAATTAGAATTCACCCCATATCCTGGTGGTTTGTGCATATTTACCCTTAATGATTAACCAGATATCGGCAACTGTAAGATTTTGGTCTATATATATTTTATAGGATATACAAATAAACATTTGTCCTTGTTTTAGTAACTCCTATTGTAATTGATAGATATACTTGAAATGGAACAACAAATTCAACAGAGGAATGCCTCCTTTCAACCATCTATTACGAAAGCACCCGTTGCAGCTCATTTACTTGTCGGGACTCAACAAGTTCCAAAGCAAGGTATTGTATTTTTGTGTATTTCACACACTACTAACTAAATATTCCAGTTACGTTTTAACAGAAGTTAATAGTCACAACCTTTCGAACTGAAAAACTAAATTATCATCAGTGAATCATTTGGTATACATACTTACAATTTACGTATTACCAGGCAGTAATGCATGTTCATTTACTTTAGGAATTTGTTGAGAATAGGGATGAATAATTCCGTGGTTTTGTCGTTTGAATTGTTTCACATTTTGTCATGCCGTTTTTGTTAATAGTAAACGTTACGAAAGGAGTTTTGCTTATTGCTTAAGGTCGTACGGTGACCTATAGTTGCTTGTATCCACATAATTTGGACTCTAGTGGATAGGTGTCTCATTCGCAATCCTACCACGTTTTCTTATTTTTATAATGAATTTTATTGTATATCTTGTAATACTCTTTATTTCTACTGAATGTTCGCTTCTAAGGTTTGAAATTACTTTTTGTTTTATATAACACCATGGATTTGCCTTTTAGATGAAGCACCATTTCCCATCACGAATTTGATGTCAACGGATCCTATTGCGCATGTCCAAGGTTTAAGAGTAACAAGGGACATGCTAAGTATAAACAATTCAGGACTGTACTTCGTCTACAGTCAGATCTACTTCAGCAATATCAACAGTCAAAGTTACAAACAGAATACTTCACAAGCTTTATACCATTATGTCTACAGATACAACGTTATATATCCAAATGGCGGGAGTGAACTATTGTTAAAGAGTGTGCGCACTCTTTGTTGGGCTAAGGATAAACTCTATACTGACTACACTAGTTATACTGCTGCTGCATTCCAACTAAATGCTGGCGATAAACTGTATGTCATGATATCTGATATTGCGATCCTATCTAGAGAATCAAAGGCCAGTTTCTTTGGTATTTTTAAGATTTCTTAACAAACAGTGACTACGTAAACATATTGTTTGTTTTAATACTAGAAAGGTCTCATACGTATCATCGAAAAGTGCTCACTTATAGGTTCCTTATGATTTGTACGCTTGTCCGTCGATGAAGGTCATACGATTGCCTAAAATTGTTCAGGGTTTTTGGCTATCGCATAAATCATAAAAAAGGTTAACAAGGAAACAAATTGGGTCGGTGCAACCACCAACACACAACTCCTCCAAATAGATCACAGCAACGACCAACACACAACTCCTCCAAATAGATCACAGCAACGACCAACACACAGTCCATTTATTTTTGTCTCTTAAGTGAAAATTCTTCTGATATATTTTGCATTTTTTTTTTATTTATGTGAACATAAAAGAGATGTAGCATGTGTGACAACCATTGAAACAGAAAACAAAGAAGAATGTAAGAAATGCAGACGACATTAAAAAGACAAATATACCTGCCACTGTAGAGAGAAACAGAATACAATTATGTATATGCATGTATCTACGCATATATAGAAGTCGATACGACACAACAAAAGAGAAAAAATCACATTAAATAGAATCAGACGGCCACTGTTTTGCCGTCAGAGATTATCATGAAAGACTATGCAACGAAACGATGAAACATAAACGGACAAAGATATCAAAATCATTATTATCATATGACTTGACAGAGAAAACTATTGACTAAATGACTGAAATAGTAACATTTATTTACCAAAAGAAATGTTACGAATTGGTTACCACGACATATTATACAAAAATACAAAAAGAAAGAAACCACTGCATGTAAAAAGTAAAACGCTTAAACTTGATACACAAAACAACAAAATCTGAGAGACAGAAACATAATATAGAGGAAAAAATCTTTTAACTTTAATCGTGTTGTGTTTCAAAGTTTTATAACTTCGTTGACCTTGTCTATTTCTTCGACAACGATAATTACACTTTATACATTTCATGCGTCCGAAGCGCTTTACTGGATTAACCTTCACCAGTATTGCTCAAACATTTCAAAGTCATGGGCTCTTTTGACAAAACAGTCTTACGACTAAGATTGATCGTAAGGTATACTGAAATCTTCATGAATTACAAGTATTTTTACTTACTCGTAAGATTTTTTTGTGAAATGAGTCGTAGGGATGCAAAAAAACGGTATTTGAGAAGTGACGAAACGATATAAAGCAAGTAAACACCTCTGTAAATAAAAAAAAAAAGAAAGAAAGAAAAAAAAAGAAAGAAAGAAAGAAAGAAAGAAAGAAAGAAAGAAAGAATCATCGTTATTTATATATGTTTCATATTATGTATAGTGTATAAAGATAACGCCTTAATGATTGATGTGATACATGTACAATCACTAGTTTGATACATATGAAACAAAATGTAGTACTTTGAATGGATAAGTATCAGAACCTAATTTTATATTAAATAAGCTAATTTTTGAATATCAATAAAATTGTAAATAAAATGAGAAATAATTTTACTTTATTCAAATCAAATTAATGAATGCAGTTCTTTTATTCATATTCGAAGGCAACTTGAATACTCGCTATACTCGCAAAACTTTCAAAACAAATAATTCGAAGAAATATACTCAAAACGGCTACTGAGATTGCGCAACGTTGTTGCATATGACTCCGAACGGCAAATATAATCCAATCAAAAACAGAGCTTCAAAACACCTAAAGTAAGGCTGCACATGCATAGCCCACGAAAGGTATTGTTTAACGTACTTACTCTACCGATATAGAAATTTGAAATTCTGAGAAAAACATGATTTTATGCAATTACAGATTTTATTAACCAGTTTTGTGCACTATGTATTAAACTGCCCCTTTATTAATAGAAGCGAGACTGGTCCATTACAGAATAACAGGGCATTAATACAGGGCCATTATGAATAAACAGGGCTATTATTGATAATCAGGGCCATTATGAAAAAACAGTGCCATTCTGAAAAAAACAGGGCCATTATGAATAATCAGGGCTATTACGGATTTCCAGTTGCTATCAATTCAAATACATTTCTGGGGAAAAGAAACATCAAGAAATTGAAAGTGCCGAAGAATCAATACTCATCTTATTTGACCCAGTTGTCAAGTTGATAATTACATAATACATTCCATGATGTGTATCAAACTATATAACTTTGAGTTTTAAAATCAAGAATGAAATCATAAATTGCTTTGAATAGGACAACAATAAAATTTGATTAACATTTACATGTTATTCCATCACATCACTTTAAAAGTTTCTATTTGATATTGCATTTTGTGTACTCATATCTATACTACTAAAGGAAGAGGCCGATTTCATTGAGCCGCAACTCCTCAGAAACCATACAAAGTCGGAAATATTTGTAATATGACGTATAAATGTAGTGTTTTGTACTTCCTAAATTTGTCTTTGAAACAATATTTTTTCCACAGAAAACGCCAATTTTTGAGAAAATATCCAAATTCGGAGACCGTTATCGATCCGTGAATTATACGCTTTTGCGCATGCTCAGTCGACGTTCTGCACATGCTACACCTGTTACATGTACATGTACCTTATCTGTACATTCTGCCTCTGTCAGTCGCACCACCAAACGGTGTATTTGGAATTAAAATTTTGCTATATACACGAGTCATAATCACACCTGAAATTCGTCAGTATACAGGGATTGACACTACTAAATTCAATCATTGGCAAAAAAATATATATATCTACAAGTAGTTTCTGGTTGTAGTAAGAAAAACCAGGATGGGGTCAAATGACAATACACATACTAAAAATCCAGGCTAAAATAATTCAGTCACGGACCCGCGATGTCGCGGGTGTGTTCTAGTATATACAATTTCTCCCATAAAAACTGATTTGGCTTGGTTAAATATTACACATTAACGGTTTGGTTAAAAAAAGTATTAAGAAGTGGGTGTTTTCAAATTGACCTTGTTATTTTTCCTTGTTCGGTAATAATGGCCTCGGAGGTTGTAATGGCCATGCGTTACCTTCGTGCCATTACTTGGACATATAACAGGGCCATTATGAAAACACCTATTAATTAATACTACAAACCTTTGTACAAAATTTGAATATCGAAAATTAAAGAGTGCTTACCACCGAATGGACATTTTCCCCTGAAAACATGATGCAATGATTTGTTGAATCTTTTAGTTCAGCTATAAATTGTTTAGTGAACGATAATTATGAAACAAGTATATTCTGACAAAATGTCCGGATACTCAGGCTTTGTTAGTAGATATGAACAAAAATACTAATTTGTCAAATCATTGTGTAATGGAATAAATACTTTAAAAGAATTGTGAAAAATTTGTTTATATTGACTGACAGTAGATATACATCGATTATTTATGATAACTTCTATTACAAATACATTGTGCTGCTCCGAAGCTGCTTTTTGAAGGGGCATTAGCTGTCAAATTCATGTTCACCGATTTGACTGAAATTCTCATATTTGATTTATAACATACTAAAAGAGAGGCGAAAGATACCAGAGGGACATTCAAACTAACAAGTCGAAAACAAACTGACAACGCCATGGCTAAAAAATAAAAAGACCAACAGACAAACAGACAAACAATAAAATTGAGGATGGAAAGGGGGAATGTGTCAAAGAGACAAAAACCCGACCAAAGAGCAGAAAACAGCCCAAGGCCTACCATGGGTCTTCAACACATCGGGAAAAATCACGCACCCGGAGTCGGGCTTCAGCTGGCCCCTAAACAAAAATGTGTACTAGTTCAGTGAAAATGGACGTCACACTAAACTCCGAAACATATAAATGAACTAAAATTAAAAAACATACAGACCGGAGGCTCCTGACTTGGGACAGGCGCAAAAATGCGGCGGGATTAAACATGTTTTGTGAGATCTCAACCCCCCTAATACTTCTAGCCAATGTAGAATAAACAAACACACAGCAATACGCACAGTAAAACTCAGTGAGTCCGAAGTCAGACTAGGTAACAGAAGAAACTAAGCAAAATGACAATGATACATAGATTAACAAAGGACTACTACATGTAGCAGTTGCTGACATGCCAGCTCCAGACCTCAATCAAACTGATTGAAAGATTATGTCTTCACCATATGAAAATCAAGCACAATCCCTCTCGTTAGGGGTTAAGTATAATACCATCATACAATATACAAGAGAACATAACCCGTATCATGCCAACAACTGGTTTTAGAATACATGTGTTTATTTCCGATGCAAAGACCCTATGAGTGAATCAATATTAATTCCAAATTATGCCATCTTTAATGACCTGACAACAGTATTGTAACTATATCTCTTCTGAATAAGTCTGTTTAAAGGTTTGGTTAGCTTTTGAGGTGAATGACGATATTTTTGTGCTTTGTATAGAATATTACCATAAAAGATAGGATGTGAAATAACTGAACGTATAAGATGTCTGCATGTTGATTTATATTTACGAATGTTGTCCTTGTACCGATGATAAAATTTAGTAAATGTTTTGACTAGTTTGTTATATCGAAAAGCTTGGTGTAATATTTTTTCAGTAATACAGAGATTTCTTTCGTTAAAATCAAATGCGTTCTTACATACACGAGCGAATCGAACAAGTTGAGATATATAAACACCATAAGATGGTGACAAGGGAACGTCACCATCTAAAAAGGGATAAATAACAAAAGGAAATGAAAAATCATCTCTTTTATCGTAAATTTTGGTATTAAGCTTCCCGTTGAAGATAAAATATCAAGACCCAGGAAAGGGCAGTGTTCATTGTTAGTATTAGCTTTAATTAAAGTCAGTTCAGCAGGATAAATCTCTTTAGTGAACATTCTGAAGTCGGCATTATTTAAAGCCAATATATCATCCAAATATCTAAAATGTTATTAAATTTTTGTATCAGATGTTGTGTCGATGAGTCTTTGCTGATTTTAGTCATAAATTGTAACTCATAACAATACAGAAACAGGACCGCAATAAGTGGTGCACAGTTAGTCCCCATTGGAATTCCGATAACGTGACGATATACGGAATCTCCATAGCGAACAAAATTGTTTTCTAGTAAAAATTCAAGTGCAATTATCGTATCAAAGTAGGTCCAATTGACATAGTTCTTTTGTTTGTTGTTACTTAAAAATGACATAAATAGTACACAAAACACAACATAGAAAACTCAAGAATTAGCAACACGAACCCCACCAAAAACTAGGGGTAATCTCAGGTGCTCCGGAAGGGTAAGCAGATTCTGCTCCACATGTGGCACCCGTCGTGTTGCTCATGTTAGTACAAACCCGGTAGGTAATAAGTCTAATTCGCTAGGTCACATTCGGGAAAAGGGACGGACAATAGGAACATATCCGCTATCATCTGTGAAACGGATATTTCATAACGGACAACCAACTCGTGATGGCGTCCGTAAAACTTACGAAGGGATGATTTCAACTTCACCACTTGGAACTCTTTGTTTAATATCTTCCTTGATAGCAACGTATATCTAAATTATAAAAAGTCAAAAATATACAATTTACAATGCATGGGCTCCATAATATGTATTACATTGTAGCATTTCGTATGTATTTTAGTCTAGACGCCATCTAATCAACCATCGAGGTGACCTCCGAAGACTGCCGACGGTCATATAACCCGATATAAACATAAATATAGATATAAATAGATAGCGAACTCGTGCAATTGGATTTTTTTCTAGGTCTGTTTGATTTCATATTATAAGTTAAACATATATGTTAATCATCGTTTTTACCTGTATAAGAATGAGTTTTTGTGGGTCGAATCAGTCAATCAAATGGTTTACCCTTGTTTCACTTTCAATGTTGACATTTTTTTCATTAAATAACTGAACTCACCTTATTCATGCGTAAACCATCTCTAGCTAAGGGGTCAAATTGAAGATCACATGAATACGGATTCAATGAGGTCGAGTTATTCACTTGCAAGTGAATAATTCATCAGCGATGTTTCTTAGCTTATTTTGACGAAATTGAACCAAGCTGGCTACTAAAAGCAAATTATTATTTCACTGTTTCACTTTCATTAATGATTGAACAAAACAAAATCATATTTTGATATTTTTTTTTATATCTCGTAGCTAATGCCCATTTAAATTCATTTTTTCTTTAGTGAAAGATTGAAGGTTACAAGTACTATAGTTTGTGATATTTAATTTATAACCATTTAAGTGTCTCTATATAGCTAACGACATCAGAATTACAAGGATATACATTTTGAAAATTATATTTCAAGTTATAATTTGTTTGAATTGATTTTGAATTATTGAAAGTATATATTTTACAATATGCATTTGATGTGCATACTTCAAATCTTTTTTAATGTGAAATTCCCTCAAATAAATACCAAACAATAAAAAAACTATATATAATGTTCAGTACTATGAACAATTATGTAAGCTGCATAATATGTTCAAAGTATGTTTTCGTTAGTAAAATATAAAACATATATCTCCTACAGAGATTTAATATACCATAAGTTGAAGACTTAATTCATTACAATCAATACCTTGAAGGTTACATGCTTGTGTGGAAGAACGATATTATATAATACTTACAATATCTAAACGATCGATGGGTGCAATAATGTTTTGGTTGGCTTGAATTGAAAGGTGCCTTTTTGAATATTTTTTTTCGAATTTCGATTAAAAATCAAATTAATAACTCAAATTAGGTATCACGTAATTTGTACTATAGACAAAAAATAAAACCTTAAAGTGTTTAACAGTTTGATAGAAAATTAGATTTAATTTTGTTTACAAGAATAAAATTGAGAATGGAAATGGGGAATGTGTCAAAGAGACAACAACCTGACCATAGAGCAGACAACAGCCGAAGGCCACCAATGGGTCTTCAATGCAGCGAGAAACTCCCGCACCCGGAGGCGTCCTTCAGCTGGCCCCTAAACAAATATGTATACTAGTTCAGTGATAATGGACGTCATACTAAACTCCAAATTATACACAAGAAACTAGAATTAAAAATGATACAAGACTAACAAAGGCCAGAGGCTCCTGACTTGGGACAGGCGCAAAAATGCGGCGGGGTTAAACATGTTTTTTGAGATCTCAACCCTCCCCCTATACCTCTAGCCAATGTAGAAAAAACAAACGTACAACAGTACGCACAGTAAAACTCAGTTTAAGAGAAGTCTGAGTCCGATGTCAGAATAGGAAACAAAAGAAAATAAACAAAATGACAATAATACATAAATAACAACAGACTACTAGCAGTTACTGACATGCCAGCTCCAGACCTCAATTAAACTGATAGAAAGATTATGTCTTCATCATATGAATATCAGGCACAATCCCTCCTGTTAGGGGTTTAGTATTATACCGTCATAAAATATATGAGAAGAACACAACCCGTGTCATGCCAACAACTGGTTTTAGAATAAATATGTTTAATTCCGATGCAAAGACCCTATAAGTGAATCAATATTAAAGCCAAAATATGCAATCTTTAATGACCTGACAACAGTATCGTAACTATATCCCTTCTTAATAAGTCTGTTTAAAGGTTTTGTTAGCTTTTGAGGTGAATACTGGCATTTTTGTGCTTTGTAAAGAATATTACCATAAAAGATTGGATGTGAAATACCCGAACGTATAAGATGTCTTCATGTTGAGTTATATTTACGAATGATGTCCTTATACCGATGATAAAATTTAGTAAATGTTTTGACTAGTTTATGATATCGAAAACCCTGGTGTAATAATTTTTCAGTAATATATAAATTTCTCTCGCTAAAATCTAATACGTTGTTACATACACGAGCGAATCGTACAAGTTGAGATATATAAACACCATAAGAAGGTGACAAGGGAACGTCACCATCTAAAAATGGATAATTAACGATAGGAAATGAAAAATCATCTCTTTTATCATAAATTTTTGTATTAAGCTTCCCGTTAATGATATAGATATCAAGATCGAGGAAAGGACAGTGGTCATTGTTAGTATTAGCTTTATTTAAAGTAAGTTCAACAGGATAAATTTCTTTAGTATACATACTGAAGTTGTCATTATTGAGAGCCAATATATCATCCAAATATCTAAAAGTATTGTTTAATTTTTGTATCAGATGTTGTTTCGATGGGTCTTTGCTGATTTTAGTCATAAATTGTAATTCATAACAATACAAAAACAGGTCCGCAATAAGTGGTGCACAGTTAGTCCCCATTGGAATTCCGATAACTTGACGATATACGGAATCTCCAAAGCGAACAAAAATGTTATCAAGTAAAAATTCAAGGGCAGATATAGTATCAAAGCATGTCCAATTGACATAGCTCTTTTGTTTGTTGCTACTAAAAAATGACCTAAAAGAGTTTGAACATATGTATTCGCATTCCGACTTTTTAAATGCCCATTTAATTAGGTGTGTGAATTTTTTCTTAATAAGAATATGAGGCAAAGTGGTATATAGGGTAGAAAAATCAAAACTTTGAACAGATTCAAAATCACCAATATATGCATGCAATTTATCAAGTACTTCCAACGAGTTTTTGACACTCCAAAAGTAGTTAATTCCACTATTTTCAAATGCCTTATTTGAACAATTTATTACCAGGTTTTTGATTGTACCAAGTGTACTAGTAAGTAGAATAGACAATTTAGTAGTGGAACAATGACTTGAAGACGAAATAAATCTATATTTGTAAGGTGATTTGTGTAGCTTCGGAAGCCAGTACATAGTTGGGACTTTCATTGTATTTGGTTCTGCTTGTAAAGAAGTAGCTAATAGTTTATGTTTGTTACAGATATCGTTTTCTGAAAATGAAGTCAGTAGGAATGTTGGTGAATTCGTGATTTCCTTTTGCAGAAACCTTTTTTAGAAAACTAGAAGAAATAAGAAATAATTTCACTATTGTTACCTCTTTTACAAAATTAAAAATTCCATTGTTCAAAAGCAAATAAACTGTTAATCTTTATTGTTATATAAAAAAAATTAAAACAACATTTTTGTAACACAAAAAAAACATATAAAATGATACTTTAAGCTTAGACATGAACACACATTATTAGTATGAGTATGCAGGACTAGATGGCGAGTGAAAAGTAAATCACTCCGGTATATTGTGTATCATTATACAAGTATGAAATTATCCGTCTGAATTAATACACTCTATTTGTTGTTGAAAGTTATCTTATATCTGTGTTAGATTTTGTAATATGACAGTAGTCTTCATACCAAAGTTTCCGACAAAATGGACAAATTTCCTTTTTCCAATGATTATTTTTCTTTTGTAAAGTGCTGAATGCTTTATATAGAATTCTACTGTTTCGATATGCGCTTGTTTGAGTGAAGTATCATATTTCACACACCACAACGGAAGCCCCACTTTGTCAAAGGATTTACTGCCGGACGGGGAAATCCAGGGACGACCATATTTCTGTAACAAAGTCAACCTTGGGGGTTTGTTGAATTTGACATATCAAAACTACACGCATTGTAATATTATATGAGATGAGTATCTAGACGTCTCAAAACAGATATAATACGAGATGAGTATTTAGACAAACAGATCACATTTGATTGAGTGATATAACTAACAAAGAAGAAAGAAATCAAACAACGATATTGTTTTCATTATATCATTATTATAACTATTGTTTGTGTACGTTTGAAGTGTAACTCGAAATTGGACTTATACCATATATTGTTGACAAAAAGTAATTAAATTTAATATCATTTAGATATAATCTGTGTCAGTATTGGGTTCGATTTAAAGGTTACTATCTCTAAGATAAGAAGGTCAAGGTTATATTTGTTATTAAACATAGAGTAAATGTGCAAGTCATATTTGTTTTTAATTGTATATTTAGAAAAAGTGATATAATCATTTCAAAATGATATGACATTTAATGTAATTGTTGAAGGCCATACGGTACCCCCATATTTATTTACATCTTTGTCCATTGGTCTACGTATAGTTGTCTCACTGGCAACCATGTCACATCTTCTTATTTTTATATTGTTCTATTTTTCCATATACTTGAATACTATAAACTGTTCTAAACTTTTATCTATTTATTTAGTTACGAAAAGTAAAACAAATCAGTATTACCCTTTGAGTTTTGATGCTTCGAAAGTGTTACATATATTAGTATTAGTATTGGTATAAATAAAATAATAAATTCAAATATCTCTCTTCATTGATTTGGGTACCAACCATTCATTTTTTTTGGGGAATGAGGGGGGAGCATGTTCTTCTAACATGGCCAAAAACTTCGATCAACTTAGTCACCTTTCTGCATATGTACACAAAACTTTTCCGCTTTCTAACTTTCAAACCCCTAAGAGTTTGTTAATAAAACTTGGCATGATTATTCACCATTACTAAAAGGTGTGTCAGATAAAAGAAAGAAAACCATCATTTAAAGTAATGGTAAAAAACTTGGTACAACTTTGTCACATCTGCTAGAACCAGTCGTGGGTGTCGATGGAGTCAATGGCAAGTGCACAACTGTTGATGAGTCCAATTCAGCGATGTCATAAAAACAAAGAAAGAACGACTCGGGCTGCGAGTAGTTTTTGCTATATTTCATTCATACTAACTTTGTAACTGTGAAATAGCATGCTGACCAACACAAGAAAGATATTTCATTACTATAAGTTAGTTTACAAAAAAATTTCATACAAGAGAAGTCATATCTTTCTCACTAATTATCTCTGGCTAAGAATAGATAAAACTTTTATTTTTGGCCGAAAATTATTGTACAAGTTCAACACTTATCGAAAATTTATCTAATAATGAATACAAAATATCTTAAAAGTACTCAACAGGTAGGTACTAGAAGTGATAGTACCGAATTTCGAAATGTTGAATGAAACGAACTTCGCATATACTTATACGTTTTTAGCATTAAAAACTGTACATCTATTAAAAAGTCCTTGATATTACATGTAGGAAGTGCATCTTTTTTGTCGACTTTTTTTTTTACTTAAATGAAAATATAATATATTTATTGTATTCTGCTATTTTACAATCCAAGCTGGCGGAAGACTCCAATACTCTTTAACATATAGAGTATGACAATGGGATGTTATCTCTAATTTTTATTTAACTGCATGACTCTTTTACATCTTATAAAATATACACCAAGTGGAAATATAAATTGAATTATACTACATAGGAAAACTTAACATAAAGTAGAACACCATTCTTGAATCCGTAATAATAAAGATTAAAAAAAAATTAAAAAAAATATACGGTAGGCTATCTTGTTTCAAGAAAAATAAACGTTTTCTTAAACTAAGGGAGCTGCCATTTGATTTTATGGAGGGGGGGGGGGGGGGGGGGGGCTAGGATGAAAAATTTTGTCCTGCATTTTTTTAGTTGTAATCTCTATCCTGCCTTTTTATTTTCCACTCTATTCGGTCCTGCCTTTTTTTTTTTTAGTTTATCCTGACTTTTTTTTACCTAAATTGTCATCCTGACTTTTTTTTTTACAAGTGTCTCATCCTGCCTTTTTTTTTACTCAAAACTCCTGTCCTGCCTATTTTTTTTTCAAATTTTTATCCTAGCCCCCCATAAAAATCAAATGGTAGCTCCCTAATATGCTACGCATTTTCTTACAAAAGGAGCTTCGTGTTATTAATACTAAACATGGTTAACTGGAAAGAAACTATCAGCATTCTACCTGAAATATTGGGTGCAGAAATAAAGACGAAAAGGTTAGTTAATTCAACAAAAGCCTGCTGTGCCGATACAATAGGAGGGCTATGTATGTGTATGGGTGTGGATATAAGGGAAATTGACATTATGAAAACGGGAATTGTGCTTCCGCATTAACTTCTAGTAATCTAAGATGAGTACAGCTATAAATATAATAAAAAAAATGGCAAGATATGTAAATCGTCGTTGATTGTATTAATGGAAAACCCATTATAATCAAGGATATATATATATACATGTATCTTGCCAAGTATATGTCAATCTGCAAGCAGATGTTTAATGATCCAAATGTAAATAAAAAGTTTAAATATTTATTTTTATGTAAAAGTTTAAATCGATTATTTGTTAAAAAAAAATTAATCTTTACACGTAAATTGAATCATATCACTGTTTTCTAGATGAATCGAGATTTACTCTTTCATTACGAGAAAAAAAAATTCACATGAGACAAATATTAATATTGAAAACATCTGAATCAACCTTTTTGAAATATTTATAAAAATCAAAAGAAATTATAGATAATGGTAAATGAGACAGCACACAATCAAAACAACATAACCAAAAAAGACCCTTATATTAAAGTTCAACAATAAATCTAAACCATATGACAAGACAATTGACATGAAGGGGAGCCAGAAAATACATCAAAGACGCCTAGATGTGATCTTACTTATTGCATGCGTCATCAGTAGGATCGTCTAGAGGAATTGAGGCAGGAATTTGGGGAAACAGTTTTGCTCATTCCTTAACCATTTTTAATGTTCAGGTAATCATCAAATAGGGTTCAAATAAGTTCTGAATTTAATACCTCGCGAATAAGGGGAAACATAGGGATTTATTCATTTATTACTCTTTCATTTCATGTCGATAATGGCTTTCCCCATTTATTTAAGATGATGACACTACCACTATTCTTGTACTAAATAGTCGTCTGATCTGTAATCTTATCTATTCCCGATTATGACATTTGGATTAATTTTAAATTGCATGGCTTGTGATGTTCTGTCATTACGATTCCCTAAGTTTTTGTTTGTTTATCTTGCATTGTATCTTTGAAAATTAATGAATTGATGAGCATATGCAAATCACTGTTTCCTCTAATTTACCCCATGATACTATGGTTTATGCAGAATGATAACTTTCGATAATTTAGAGGGGTCTTTCAGGAATGTAATATCATTTAAGGATAAAGCATGATAAATGCAGAATATACAATCACATTTAATTGAATTATGATAATTACATTGCAGAGAAAGCACGTTGAAACAGTCCTAACACAATTTACTTTAGATAAAGTTTCACATTGTAAATAAATGTCATAGTACAATTAAGAATATATATTCATAGAAAATCAAATATCTTGCATAAATTGCCAAAACGGTTAACATGGAAAAAAGAAAAAAAATATAACAAGATGTCAGAATACAATTCCAAACTTATAATTCACAATAATAAAAAAAACATTTTACCAATGTAGCACGTGTGACACGTAGTAAAATTTGTATTCGATGCACAAATTCATTCTTTAATTTGATGACTGGTATTTTAGTATTTGCAATATATTAGTGTTGTGTAAGGTATTCAAGAGAATATAATATTAATTTTGATACTCAATGAATCCCAACTGTTGACTTTAGGATATAGAAACATGATCATCTGGGACTCTCCTATCCGACAGTAAAAGTTATGCCATAATCAGCCGTCTGTTTTTCTTTTTAAATACGCAGCCACTTCCGGCCAGAATAGGGACGTTAAATGCGATGCCTCGTATAAAAACCCTTGCAACATCCGTATGTTTTCAAGGAAAACATGTCGAAATTCATATATCTTACCTAAAATGACCAAATTACACATAAATTTGGGACAAAAAAGATTTAAATGCAGTAGTACTTTTGATATATAAACGATCCATACTTAGTAAAGTAAATATCTAAACGGACCTATGCGGAGAGTTATTGAGGGCAAACTTATTTAATTTGTATGCCTCTGAATATAAAAAAGTTAAATCTTTCACTTCTATAATTCTCTACACTAAGACTTTTAAATACCTTAGAATCCCGCAAAGAAGATAACATTTCTTAAAGTGTGTATATTCAACATCGAAGATTTCAACAGATAGTGAAATACATAAAAGAAAAATATATGAAAACTGAACAGAAATCTAATGCTGATTAAACATATAGACTTCCTTTTTGTATCTTCTGTACATTTTGTTCGAAAAATAAAATGAACTAAGATGCATATATATCTTTCATGTTCAGGACAGATATACTATATTTATGAGGTTAGAGCAGTTGAAGCTAGAATAATGATATAGACCATCACTGGTGATCCGATGGATAAAATCTGTCGTAGAGTTGTCACTGGTTCAGACGTACTTAACACATATGGTTTTTATGGTTTTAGAAATAGAAATACCAATGAGATGGCGAAAACATTCATAAAGAAGTTCGTATATTTGAAACACATCATATTTTTGTTGGTACCATAGTAATACAAACATTAACAATGGCCAACTGTAGATTATAACAATGATATCCCTAAACAATGATGAAATATATGCCAACAAGTATGTTGCATGGTAAGTGGTGTCCAAAACTATCATAATTTGTAACATTAAGTATGGGAAAAAAGAATTTTTTTGGTAAACACATTAAACGTTAGAAAAATAGCGCATTTTGCTTTAAAAGGTAAGGCTAATTTCCTCTGAATTTATTTCCCACCAGGGCCATTATCCAAAAGTATCTCAATACTTACTGAAATTTACGGCAAAGCAATTCCATATGTGTACTTTGAGGTTTAACGAGGCAATAACGTTCTAAATAGATCGCCAAAGTATAACGCACGAAGAAAGACCAAAACCACGTTTTGACAGATTTTGGCAAATTTTGAAGACTTTTAGTATTTATCTCAAAATGTATTGTCGACATCACGAGTTGGTTGATCGTCATGGAATATCTGTTTCACAGATAACTACAGATATTATTCAATTGTCGTAACCATAATCCCGTCCTCTTTCTTCGATTGTGACATCCCCGAATGTGTACCTTACAATGGGCAACATGACGGGTGGAACAGGATCTGCTTATTCTTCCTGGAGCACCTAAGATGTTTTCCCCAGTTTTTTTATTCATGTTGCTAGGTCTAAAGTTGTGTTTATCGGATTTGGTTGAGTTTGGCACCCGCAAACATGTTTATCCCCGCCATATTATGTATGTACCTGTCCCAAGTCAGGAGCATGTTATTTGTTGCTGTACTTCATATTTGTTTAACGTTTATTGTTTTGTACATACATCTGGCCGTTAGTTTTTTCGTATGAATTGTCTTACATTTGTTATTCTGGGGCTTTTTATAGCTTGCTGTGCGTAATGGGTTTTGCTCATTGTTGGAGGCCGTGTGGTGACCTATATATGTTAACTTCTGCACCATTTGCAACCATACCATATCTTGCTATAATTTCTACATTGTTTGTGTTTTGAATGTGCCCTTGGTATCTTTCACCTCTGTTTTACAAGCACAAACGGTATTTTAAGGGTTTTTACAACTTCTATCGCTGCCTTTTTTTATATTTTATTTTATTTTTTAATTGAGAATCATGGAAATCTATGTACATGAATGTCATCGTTTTGAGTTTCAAGTTTATGGACAACTTAACACAACAGCAGTCCAATAATATTTTCCCTAGACCATTTCCTTTTGAGCTGTATTTACTTCGTATACTTTGATTACTGATAAGTAGTCAAAGTATATGAAGCAAAAAAACAATTACGAATTATGTTACCAATCAGGAAGAGCGTAGCGCTGCCACGCAGGTAATACATATAAAACATTCCGATTTCGTGGAATCGAACTTAAACTTCCTCGGTTTAATTATAGATAGTTTATACATACATAATAATATATTATTCTTATGCACCAACATCGGAAGCATGATTTGTCATATATTCATGAAATCATTCCATAGGTCAATATTCAAATAATCATAATGCATTTAGTAGTTTAATTATGCACTATAATTGATCTGATTAGAAGCAAAGCAAAACGTTAACAAAAATTATAATAACGGAATAGGTTTTAATTCTATATACAAAAGTAACCTTCTTTTGCGATTAGCTTCCTTTTGCTAATAAAAAGTGATGGTTGCATTAAAAGTACATATACAAAGTACTTTAAACAAGCTATAATACTTTGGAAATTCAAAAGTGGTAATTTATTATTCTGTTAAAGATATGCATGCAAACACGTGTACCTTTATAAATAATGATTGATAACATTGGATTTATTATGGTACATAATTAAATGTCTACCTTATATTCAAGTTATTGGGAAATACCCAAGTATATTAAAGGTCTACTGAATCAGGAAGTAAACAGTATATAGTAACCTAATCATGCAAAAGACAGTATAATAGTATTAAGTGTTTTATACTTTTGATTACTTATTACCAACACGAACAGGAGACCGCAGAATTACTCTCCGGACTGTCGTTTCAGATTAAATGGTACATTTCTAAAATAAGGATTTAATCAATAAACGAGTCATTCGATTATTAACGATTTTTGTTTTACTTCTTATCAATATATTAACCTTACTTTTTTTTTATTCAACAGGATGAAATTGGAAAGAGACCAACATCATACTCCAATGCGATTCTTAATACATCTGTTGACGTTTGTAATAAAATGGCCAACGAAAACCCAGTCTTCCATCGACCACAGCCAGATGCATGTAGTGCTTATGCCGTATCAATAACACAGCAACCTAACTCAAATGAGGCAAATACAGAGTGTAACAAATATCATGAAATTAGACAATGTACGAGAAGTGCAAACGGTGACATGCATAGAAACGGCAGTACAACAAGCAGTAGCAGTTTACTGTCAGGATCAACCGAAAGCATAGTTCCGGGAAAACGTTATATTATTGTGATAATATGCGTAAATATTACCTTCTTTGTTATTGCATTTTCTCTGATAATTGTCCAATTTGTGATGCTTAACAAATTACAGGGTAAATTGGAAGTTGAGAAAGCAGAAAGAAAAGGCAAATCAAACACACTATGTTTACCTTGCAATGATTTGATTCTAGGTCCATTAGAACATGATAATGAAAATATAAAGCTGCTGAATAGAAAAGAGGAAGATGGAATTCAAGTATGCTGTGCTAAAGGATCCAATCAAACGTCAATTCTAATGGATTTGGTAAATATACATTGTAATGATTTTTATGCTAGTTGTTGATAAAAAGTTAAAATTGTCAAAAACTTTTACTCACATTGAGATTCACCTCAAACTAGCTTATAGGTGAAACTCACTTGAATCTCATAAGATACTCACGTGAATTTCACTTGAAAATCACATGGATTTTTTTCACGTGAAATACATGTGAATTTTCAAAATAAAGTTATTCAAATAACATCTGAATTTTCAAATTTAATCAAAATCATGATTAATACAAACGTGAAGTTCACACGAATCTCACGTAAAATTTTTCTCGTGAATTTCACGTGAACTGTAACCCGAACACAACGATCAAAATTTGCTTGTGTAAATGTTTATACTAGTATATCAACCATAACGTTACTAAAATTCTAATGAATGCATCTCTTAATTTATAATAAGAACCAAACGTACAGATTTATAGTATTGACAACCTGCTAATTTACTTTATTTGGTTAAGTCTTCCAACATGTACCTTCATAACGCAGCCCTTCATTAAATGTATAAAAATCGCTTGGTATAATTCACCCATTAAAGAAGGGTTCGATACTGATACATTATAGATCGGTTGCATTCCATGTTTGATTTTACTTCAAGTATGATGCCAGTTTCCTGTATAATTTCGGCCATCTACTGATTTGGTTGTTCCTTCCATGTACTATTTTGATGATTCAGTAATTGTCACTTGTAGTAAGTTTTATTATTTAAGCCAGGCAGGTGTCGTACTATACAAATACATATATCTTAGAATATTGTTAAGGCTTTAAATATCTCATTTGCCATTAAATGTTCCTCGTTCCTTTTGGAGTTCATTCGATTTCCCTCAGTTTTTGTTTGTTTCCTTGATTTTTCTTCGTAATCGATTTATGAGAGTTAAACATCTCAGTAAACTGCTGTTGCCTTACTTTACAGTAACATGCAGTACGGGATAACGGCCAAGGATTTATATAGTAAGATCTTACTGTATAAATCCTTGATCACGGTATATACATTTAACTAGAGGCTCTCAAGAGCCTGTGTCGCTCACCTGACTCTACTTTGGTTTTAGAAATCATGTAAAGATAGATAAAAATCATAACAGATACCCAAATAATGATTGAGGCCAAATTTTGATTAATATTGGTCCCGTTATTTAATAAAATATCCTGGTGGCCATCTTGAACAGTAAATCGGCAACAAAGTAGCAACTCTTGGTCAGCACTTCATAAGGAACATTCATGCCATGTTTGGTTTCATTCCATTCAGTGGTACTCTAAAAGAAGACATTTGTATGTATTTCCCATAGGGTCCTATGTTAAACTAAGCCCCCCCCCCTAGCGGCCATCTTGGATGATGGATCGACTGCAAAGTAACAACACTTGGTCAGCAACTCATAAGGAACATTCATGCCATGTTTGGTTCAATTCCATTCAGTGGTTCTCTAAAAGAAGACAATTGTATGTATTTCCCATAGGGTCCTATGTTAAACTAAGTCCCCCGCTGTCGGCCATCTTGGATGATGGATCGGCTGCAAAGTAACAACACTTGGTCAACATCTCATAAGGAACATTCATGCCATGTTTGGTTCCATTCCATTTATTGGTTCTCTAAAAGAAGACATTTTTATGTATTTCCCAAAGGGTCCTATGTAAAACTAAGTCCCCCGCTGGCGGCCATCTTGGATGATGGACCGACTGTAAAGTAACAACACTTGGTCAGCATCTCATACGGAACATTCATGCCATGTTTGGTTCCATTCCATTCAGTGGTTCTCTAAAAGAAGACATTTTTATGTATTTCCCATAGGGTCCTATGTTAAACTAAGTCCCCCGCTGGCGGCCATCTTGGATGATGGATCGGCTACAAAGTAACAACACTTGGTCAGCACCTCATAAGGAACATTCATGCCATGTTTGGTTTCATTCCATTCAGTGGTTCTCTAAAAGAAGACATTTGTATGTATTTCCCATAGGGTCCTATGTTAAACTAAGTCCCCCGCTGGCGGCCATCTTGGATGATGGACCGACTGCAAAGTAACAACACTTGGTCAGCATCTCATACGGAACATTCATGCCATGTTTGGTTCCATTCCATTCAGTGGTTCTCTAAAAGAAGACATTTTTATGTATTTCCCATACGGTCCTATGTTAAACTAAGTCCTCCGCTGGCGGCCATCTTGGATGATGGATCGGCTACAAAGTAACAACACTTGGTCAGCACCTCATAAGGAACATTCATGCCATGTTTGGTTTCATTCCATTCAGTGGTTCTCTAAAAGAAGACATTTGTATGTATTTCCCATAGGGTCCTATGTTAAACTAAGTTCCCCGATGGCGGCCATCTTGGATGATGGATCGGCTACAAAGTAACAACACATGGTCAGCACCTCATAAGGAACATTCATGCCATGTTTGGTTTTATTCCATTCAGTGGTTCTCTAAAAGAAGTCATTTGTATGCATTTCCCATAGGGTCCTATGTTAAACTAAGTCCCCCGCTGGCGGCCATCTTGGATGATGGATCGGCTACAAAGTAACAACACTTGGTGAGCACCTCATAAGGAACATTCATGCCATGTTTGGTTTTATTCCATTCAGTGGTTCTCTAAAAGAAGTCATTTGTATGCATTTCCCATAGGGTCCTATGTTAAACTAAGTCCCCCGCTGGCGGCCATCTTGGATGATGGATCGGCTACAAAGTAACAACACTTGGTCAGCACCTCATAAGGAACATTCATGCCATGTTTGGTTTCATTCCATTCAGTGGTTCTCTAGAAGAAGTTCAAAATGTAAAAAGTTAACGCCGACGACGGACGACGCCGGACGACGACGGACGACGGACGACGGACGCCAAGTGATGAGAAAAGCTCACTTGGCCCTTCGGGCCAGGTGAGCTAAAAAGTATACCTTATATGTATAGTATTATATATTAAATTTCATTTATATTTAACCCTTTGTCTATTGTAGTTATTGAAAAGAAGAGAAAAATTACACCATGCACAAGGTAACTATCAATTATTGATCAGTATACTTTTAATAAATATATGTTGGCCATAAATTAATTGATCAGTATACATTTAATAGATATATGTTGGCCATAAATTCGTTTCTTTTGTTTTTCATTCAATTTATGTTTTTTCCCGAATGGTTGATTATTTTTTAATAATTAACGTGTGTTCTCATATCTTCACTCATTCTAGTCTATTTCAATAACGATTTCCACAGACTCCGCTATTTTTGACGTTACAACAACCATGCCTGCTGACGTCATATAGAATGGACATTTTATTTTTCCCAGACTGTTGAAGAGAAACACATTCCACCACCGTATCTCGTGCAATCCGATATTTCTCCTCTCTTTTCGTTAAAGTGCATTTTAATGTGTCACTTTAATACGTTTTTGAATCGTAAATTCATTAAAGAGCATGTTTTGATAATTTATTTTTAGATATTATCGACTCAGAAACCAATAGTAAAAATAACTGTACAACTGACGAGGGTGGTAACCATGGACAAGATCATGGTAGAATAGCAGCTCATCTTTTAGCAGGAGTACAATCGATAACAAATGGTTGGTATTAATAATAAAAACAATTCATAGATAATTTTACTCTGATATTATTTATATAAAGGCGACTAAAATCTCTTGAACCTTTTTCAAATTCAAAACTTTTTTTTATCTAAATAACTTGTAAATGGTTTCTTACAGGAGCACCTCCATACATTATACAAAACTGGGATGACTCTGGACCAACTGCATATTCAAGTGGTGTTCGTGTGGAAAACAGTCGTATAATAGTAAACACTTCCGGTTTATATTTTGTATATAGCCAGATATTCTTCAGTAACCTTTACAAAGGGCAAACAACATCAAACACTTCACAAGCCTTGTACCATTATGTCTATCGATGGAACGTCTTTTATCCAAACGATGGAAACGAGTTGTTGCTGAAGAGTGTCCGGACACAGTGCTGGGCAGAAAACAGAGTGTATGGTGATTACACTAGTTATACCAGTGGTGTGTTTAAGCTCAGTGCAGGTGATAACCTGTATGTAAAGGCATCAAAACTTGATTTAATTTCAAGAGATCCTAAAGCATCCTTTTTTGGCATTGCGAAGCTGTAATTCCATCCTTGAAAATATGTTCCTTTTACATATATTATGTTAAAAATATAATTCACTAGAGCTAGAAAACGACTCATAGTTTATATTAACGGATTTTCAAGTTTAAAAAATACTTTAACCTGCAATGTCTTAGAGGACAAAAAAGTAAAGACACCAAAAAATTAAGTTCCAGTCCGGGAAACGTCAATTTTAACATAAAAGAGGCGTTAAGATAGTTCTGTGAGTTATCGCCCCTGCATGTAATTTTTCTAGCAAGGAACTTATCTGTTAGCTCTATAGATATGCAACAGTTACATTGTTGTAATATCCATAAAAAAAGTATTGCTCGAGCACACATCACTGGTAAATACAGGTACTGACAGGAATTAAATATCGAAATATACATTTTAAAAGCGTGCTGTTAATTTTTCTCTATTGTGCCAAAATATATGTATTTGTTAATTTTTAATTATTTGTTATAATCTTTCTTGTTATTTTTTGATAATATATATTTTTATAATTATAATCTATAATATAAGCTTTGTCATACAGTGTACATGTTAATATATTTTTATCATGAAACTAATAATTGACAAACATTTATGTCATTATTATATTTCATAGAAGTGAATAAAAATGAAAGAATTTGTGTATATTATTGAAACCCCTACCAATCATTTAATCTTGATACTGTGTAAAACCTGCATGTCTTCTTAGCAAATTGTTACTGTCTTCCTGTTAACTTGATGCTTGAGCAAGTTAAATTAATCTTTTTCATGAATTCGGATTGTTTATTTCTTCTTTTGCTGATTTTTTATTTATTGTTATTTGCAACTGGTAATGCAAGATTTCAGTATTCTGTGTACGCCTGAAAGGACGCATTTATTTTAAACTAACAAAAATGCGTCCATCAAGGATCTGTTGTAATATTTATAGTTGTAATTTTTTTTTTTTTTTTTTTATATTTGCTATTTTTTTTTCGTTTATATATCTGCGATGTGGTTGTGTTTTCTGCGGATGTCTGTTTTATCTAACTTGAATTGCGAATTATTTTTTTTGAGCTGTCTAGTAGATAGGCAACATCATCCGAGCCATTGATCCGAAGGCAAAATGTTATAAAAGATGGTTTATACTTGAGAAGTTAATTTCATCACTATTTGAATGCTATTTGTACTTCTGTTTTTCAGAACCATCGGATCTAAGTTTTACACAGATTGTTATTGGGTTGGTTAATATATCGTTATTTGCTTGATTAATATATCGTTTTTGGCATGGTTAATATCTTGTTATTGGCTTGGTTAATATCTTGTTATTGGCTTGGTTAATATATCGTTATTGGTTTGGTTAATATCTTGTTATTGGCTTGGTTAATATATCGTTATTGGCTTGGTTAATATCTTGTTATTGGCTTGGTTAATATATCGTTATTGGCTTGGTTAATATCTTGTTATTGGCTTGATTAATATACCGTTATTGGCTTGGTTAATATCTTGTTATTGGCTTGGTTAATATATCGTTATTGGCTTGGTTAATATCTTGTTATTGGCTTGGTTGATATATTGCGACTATTATCACAAAGATAATTAAAATCCTTCAAAATAAATTGATATTGATTTAATGGTACATCACATCGTTGTATAATTAGTTCTTAAAATCCTCATCATATATACATGAACGTCGCAGCAAACCGACTTACAAAAAAGATTGATTACTTGAAACATTGACCCTATTTTGTACTGCGCGTACAAGGTTAACCTCAATGAAGAGTCCATGGACCACAACATACGAGTCAAGTTTGATTTTGATGGTTGTGATATTTACTGTTCAAGAGTTGGATTATAAAATACAGGTGAAGCTTGATTTTGATGGTTGTGATATTTACTGGTCAAGAGTTGGATTATAAAATACGGGTCAAGTTCGATTTTGATGGTTGTGATATTTACTGTTCAAGAGTTGGATTATGAAATACAGGTGAAGTTTGATAATGATGGTTTTGACATGAGTAACACGACGGTTGTCACATGTGGAACAGCATCTGCCTACCCTTCCGGAGCACCCCCGGTTATTGGTAGGCTTCATGATGCTCAGTCTTTGTTGTGTGTTGATGATTGTTGTTTGTCTTGTGGTCGTTTTTCGTTTTTTGTCATGGCTCTGTCAGTTCAGTTCGTTTGGGATTTATGAGTTTGAATATCCATTTAGTGTATTCCGCCTCTGTTTTAGTAATATGTTCTTAGGTACATACGTAATTTACAAATTAATAAACATTTAAATTTATGTAAAATATTATGATTTCTTTTATGAGGACGTAGAAGAATACAAATTGGGTGCTAATATTTTGTGTTACGAGTATTTAATGAACTAGACACAGAGCGTCAAGCGCACCTTATAATTATTTGGGGTAGAAGTCAGATCCTTACACTTGACATAACACATGCAACATTGATTGTGTAACAGTGTAGAAGTCAGATCCTTACACTTGACATAACACATGCAACATTGAATGTGTAACAGGGTAGAAGTCAGATCCTTACACTTGACATAACACATGCAACATTGAATGTGTAACAGTGTAGAAGTCAGATCCTTACACTTGACATAACACATGCAACATTGAATGTGTAACAGTGTAGAAGTCAGATCCTTACACTTGACATAACACATGCAACATTGAATGTGTAACAGGGTAGAAGTCAGATCCTTACACTTGACATAACACATGCAACATTGAATGTGTAACAGTGTAGAAGTCAGATCCTTACACTTGACATAACACATGCAACATTGAATGTGTAACAGTGTAGAAGTCAGATCCTTACACTTGACATAACACATACAACATTGAATGTGTAACAGTGTAGAAGGCAGATCCTTACACTTGACATAACACATGCAACATTGAATGTGTAACAGTGTAGAAGTCAGATACTTACACTTGACATAACACATGCAACATTGAATGTGTAACAGTGTAGATGAGGTGAAATGATGTTTCAGTTAGCTTACAAAAGAGGGTTTTTATAATTTAAATCTTTTTTTGTCTTGATGTAAAAATGACAAGAAGAGATGATGGCAGCCATTTTGGACCACTGTATGGAAGATTCTTATCAAGAACACATTAAACTAGTTAATTTTACTCAAGACAATAAATGAATTAGTGCATATATAATTCATTTTTCACTAAAACACATTTCGTTACCTATTGATTGTTTTTTGTTGCGGTCAGATTTTATTAATGGCGGAATCCGGCATCGCTTTTTCGAGCCTATAAAACCACCAAAATGCCTTCAATTCCTAATATTACATGTAAATGCTTAAACTATAAAATTACTGGTTTGTGAAATGTAATTATCAGAAAATATTTGTAACTGGTTTATTATTGTAATTATGACAAATTAAGAATTTGTGTGTTTTAACATACGAGGATGGTGAACCATAAACGAAAACAAAATAATCTTTAATTGACTTTTTTCCAACTCATGTTTAGTTTTAGATCAACACCTTAATAGAAATGATAAGCGACAATATACAATTCTGTTATCTGTTATATGTTTAATGCTAAAGAACAATTATTATTTATTGAACACAAGCCAGTTTATAAACATTAATGATGTTTAAATTTCGGATCATATCAAGTTTTAATAGTGATAGCTGTGTATAAGAATAACCACTGCACCAGGAAGTTGAATGTGGAATAACCTTTGCTTCAAAGATAATTTATTATCAGTCTTTAAAATAATTTTAGTATATGTTTTCATAAAACTTATAAATGAACAAGCGATAAAACATTTAACTATTTACCTGTCTGTATTTATAACTAAAACTGTTTTGATGTATACATTTGACAGATCACAAATATACATGACATCCCCTAAAATAAAATAAACAAACAAAAATCAAAACCTATGAAACACTACACAAAAATAAAACGTTATAACAGCAAAGCAAAAATCACCCACGAAAACATATATAACACAAATTTACTTGAAATTTAAATTTAATTTACCTGTCTCCTATGGGCATGATGGGTGTGGCAGGTTATTTTGAGATTGACAATGAGGGTAGGTTGAGAACAAAACTTTACCACAAAAGAGATGATTTCAATTCAACTTCCAAATTGGGAACTTTCTATTTCTATGTAGCAACATTCCAGCAGCACCTGCATATGGAATAAATATCTCACGACGGATGCCACATGTGGAACAGGGTATGCTTACCCTTCCGGAGCACCTGAGATCATCCATTGTTTTTGGTGGGATTCGTGTTGCTCAGTCTTTAGTTTACTATGTTGTGTTTTGTATACTGCTGTACATATATTGGTCTTTATCGTTTTTAGACATGGCATTGTCAGTTTGTTGTCGACTTATGAGTTTAAATGTCCCTTTGGTATCTTTTGCCTCTCTTCTATTTCTCACATGAAGAGATATTTATCGTATCACATTGCACGGAGTGAGATACGAAACATGCGATAATTTGATTTGCTTGTCCTGCATCATGAAACGATATTGCGACATTTCCATTTGCTATTCGTTAGGTCATTGATGACTTGTACATTTCCTCAATGGCAACATAGATATATGATTTCTTGCATCAAATACAACGCACTCACACTTTTCACCTGAAAATCTTATTTTTGTCTAATTCTATTTCATTTTGAAGTGTAAAAAAGTTTCGAAATGTCTGATGGTAAAGATTGACGGAGGAACAGTACACATAACGTCATACTGGTATGTGCAAAAGACTAGATCAACGATTTGCTGACTATTCTATTTAAAACAAAAAGAATGTTTACCAGAGAAATCGGTTTAACAACTTAGATATATAGTTATGATAAAGTATCGCAAAGATATTCAACTCTCACTTGTTATGAAACATATTGATACCATTAAGGGCACCATATGCGCGTTTCGACAATCAATGTCTCTTCAGTGATGCTCGAGGCTAAAATACTTAAAAATCCAAAACCTAATACAAATGTTACACGATAGATGGTTGCTGTTCACAAGGAAGCTGTGGCCTACTGTATCACTAGCCTGTCAACACAGGGCTCACGTGACAGGTGCGGTAGGGCGATGGTTCTCTCCAGCAATCTGGCTTTCTCCACCAATAAAAACTGGCAGCCATAATAGGAGCAATAGTGCTGAAAGTGGCCTTAAACACGATCAAATTAATCAATAAATCACAAGGAAACTATAGAACCAAAGGGGCCTCTTGGTAAAGTGGCAGTAATTGTTTGTCTTTTCGGTTTTTTTTTCTCATTTTTTTGCCATGATATTGTTATTTACATTTTCATGGAAATTATATATGATGGGTATATGATGGGAAACACAAGCTCTGGGAAATCTTTCGATTAATCTTTTGTTTTTCTATCCAGTTACATACAGAAAACCTCTACATAACATTAGTCACAATTAATTATTCCGACAGTAAAACAGAACATCAAACCTCTCATTGAAATGTTTTATTGCAAAAAGAGACAAATATATGCATGAACCAAAGGAACACTACAATACCGTAAGTCGAAGGAACAATGTAATACCATAAGTCGAAGGGACAATAGAATACCATAAGTCGAAGGGACAATAGAATACCATAAGTCGAAGGGACAATAGAATACCATAAGTCGAAGGGACAACAGAATACCATAAGTCGAAGGGACAATAGAATACCATAAGTCGAAGGGATAATAGAATACCATAAGTCGAAGGGACAATATAATACCATAAGTCGAAGGGACAATAGAATACCATAAGTCGAAGGGACAATAGAATACCATAAGTCGAAGGGACAATAGAATACCATAAGTCGAAGGGACAACATAATACCATAAGTCGAAGGGACAATAGAATACCATAAGTCGAAGGGACAATAGAATACCATAAGTCGAAGGGACAATAGAATACCATAAGTCGAAGGGACAATAGAATACCATAAGTCGAAGGGACAATAGAATACCATAAGTCGAAGGGACAATAGAATACCATAAGTCGAAGGGACAACAGAATACCATAAGTCGAAGGGACAATAGAATACCATAAGTCGAAGGGATAATAGAATACCATAAGTCGAAGGGACAATAGAATACCATAAGTCGAAGGAACAACAGAATACCATAAGTCGAAGGGACAATAGAATACCATAAGTCGAAGGGACAATAGAATACCATGACAAATAAATAGAAAGGAAGAAAAGACAAAAAATGATTGTAACTGTACCACCAGGAACCCTTGATTCTATAGCTACTTTGTAAGTAACAACCCTCTTTCGTGGAATTTCTGATAGGAAACGCACACTCCAGAATTTAATATCAAATAAGATCTGTATACTTCATATGTAGCCGCTGCTGAAATATTGCTACATAGAAATGGAAAGTTCAAAATGTTAAAGCTGAAATCATTTCTTTTGTCTGAAAGTTAAGCTCTCAACAAATCCTTATTGTCAATTTCAAGATATGAAACAAACATAATTGTATCTGTGGTATCTTATTTCATGTTCGATTCGACAGATGAGTTCAACCTATAGTCATCCAACTTTGAATACTTCAGTGAAAGCATTCGGCAGACTCAGCAATATAACGTTGTGTATAATTTTGATATCCAGTACAGTGGGGGAAGATCAAGTTCTTCATCTTTGGTTGAAATTCGAAAGGAACATCGATCAGACTGACTACAGTGTCGATAAACAATGAAATCTGCACTGTTGTTAATGTTTCAAATTGATCTATGGCACATTCGTTTGTTTAGCCTGCCTTTCGTTTCATCGACAAAAAATTCAACACAAGGGTTACAACCAGGTTCAACCTACCTTTTTTTCTTAAAATGTCCTGTACCAAGGAATATGGCAGTTGTTATCAAATAGTTTCGTTTCTATGTATGTTGGCGTTTGTTTTTGTCGCACTTCAGTGTTCCTGTTGTTCCTTTGTTTTCCTCTTATAGTTGATGTTTTCCCTCGGTTTTAGTTTGTAACCCGGATTTGTTTTCTCTCAATCGATTTATGACTTTTGAACAGCGGTATACTACTGTTGCTTTTATTTACACACTAATCCGTAAACAATGCTAGTTGATTTACAATTAAGATCATTGCAACTCCTGGTAAAGGAATAATTTTAAGGTATTAATGTTGAATTGAGGATCTTTTAATAAAGGTTTAAATGTTTTGAAGGTTTTAGTTGTACTTTTCGAAATTACATAGTTTTGTTTGGAATCATGTCTTGTAGCTGAATTGTACACGGTGGTGTGCAGAGATTATTTTAATTGTCATTAGGATGATGGTGTGACTGTGACATCCGAGTTTTTGTCATGTCTGGGACACCTCTTATATCAGAAGACCCCGTGTCCGTAATAATTGGCGACGTCTGAGCCGGAATTTTTTCAGATCTTCTTAAATTCATGAATTGTGTTGATACTGGCCAGATGATGTCCTCTGTGTAAAAATTGTCACATCGTGGTCAGATCTACCAAAATGACATGATTTTAAAAGAAAAAAAGATAATTGACCAAAGTATTTACATTTGTTTTATAATGCACGTGCACAATGTGAGCTTTCATAACATGTGAAGCAGACATGAATAGCGTGTGAGACTGGTAAACTTGTGAGACTGGTAAACTTGTGAGACTGGTAAACTTGCTGTTAAGTTGATTATATATGCTATTAGCTTTTCGTTTTTGAAAGAAGCAAATCTGTTAATAGGAACTGTTTTTTTTTTCTATAACTTAAACTTCAAAAATGTGAATATTATTACATTCATAGTTAATGACAAGAGTATATTTTGATATTAAAATCCTATGTTGTAATGGATACGTTGCAAAAGAAACTAACTACACCTATATTTGTCAATTACATATTGGTAAAACTAATAATATAGAATGATACATCTTTAAAATAGTATAGTGCCAATTGAATATTACCGATAATAGTGGTTAATACTTAGAAATTCTTAAGGATACATAAGAAACCGAGGTTATAGTACAAACGGCATTTAAAGGCTTGATGAGAACAGGAAGTCTACCGGGTTATAACAAATTTGGAATTATTTCTTTTTAAATTTAGTTCATTTACATTGTTCTAATTTAAGGGCTTTCTAATATTATTATCGGTGAAATTTTCAACGCAATAGTATCAACTATTTATTGATTCGCGTGAAACTTTACATATTTACCATTTTAAAATATGGGTTCCTCATCTACCAATGGAAGCAAGATACAAGAATTGTGCGTATGTTTATCTGTCTGTATACATGATTGTTTGCATTTCGGAATTTTCGTAGAAAAACAATATGGTATGTGGATTTTTTGTAGAGAAACAATATTCTTCTTCAATAAAAGAGATGAATATAGATATATCAGTATTTATATATATATTATGTTTGAATAATGCAACAATCAAAATTCAACCTATCTAGGCGCATTGTATTTATATTGTGTCATAGATCAAATTTATTCGTTCAGTGTATGTTTACTTGTTTTTGTTAATGTGTCTTTTTGATCGAGTTACGCCATTTCAATTGATATTTTATAGAGTGTCTTTCTATGTTGTAATGTTACACTACTGTTTCAGGTTAGGGTGAAGGTTGGCGCCTGTTAAAACGTTTAAACCCGCTGTATTTGTTTGCACCTGTCCTAAGTCAGGAACCTGTTGTTCAGTGGTTGTCGTTTGTTGATGTGGTTCAAAAGTGTTTCTCGTTTCTCGTTTTTTATATTGATTAGACCGTTGGTTTTATAGCTTGCTGTTCGGTGTGAGCCAAGGCTCCGTGTTGAATACCGTACTTTGACCTATAATTGTTAACTTTGTACACATTGTGACTTGGATGGAGTGTTGTCTCATTGGCACTCATACCACATCTTCTTATTTCTAGTGAATCAGTTTTCTTTTTTTATAATGATGCGGTAACTATCAAAAATGTCTAAGAATATAATTTTACCACGATAATTAGGTGTTATACACATTTTTGTTATATTTCATAAAGATTATCTACTTTTTCTTACGTCCAAATGAAACTTGCACAGCTGGTCGTTTTTATAGATTTCCAAAACTCCATACAGAAGAGGAAAGACCTATCAGTATCAGCCAATGGTCATCCTACCGGGAAAACAAATTCTGAATTCGCTGATCACCCCCTTAGGTCCCATGTTAGAAAAATGCAATCCTACATTCAAGATACAACGGATCATTTGAATAAAATGGATTCATCAAATCTTTACCTAACAACACAATTTTGGTTTCGATGTATGCATGTTCCTTATGCAATAATATTTCAAAAAACGAAGGAAAAGCCGGTTGTGGAAAGGTATAGAACACTCGTAATGTTAAGGATCCCCAACCGAATGTCTGATTCAGTTACGTAAGCTAAATTGGAAGTGCTCGAAAATAACAACTTTGTTTTGAACAACCAGCACTTCTTGGCGGTATCAGCATGGGAACACAATGGCACCTTATTTGCCTAAAGTGGAACGATACGGTAGAACATCTACATAGTTTTCGAGATTATCATAATAAATTCAAATTTCATCTATAAAAAAATTCAAACTAGAAAATTGATTTGCTCGACACCACCATAGTTTTAAAAACAGAGTCATGACAACTGATCTTTACACAAAGAAAACTATCAAACACAAATTTCTCTTTCTGAAGAGTTGCCATCCGAAACTCCTGGAGCATTCCGTACTGTCAAGACACCAGCCGTAAGCAAAATTGATCCTCGGATTTAAAAACTTGACCCAACAAGAACAAAAAAATAAACTAGTTTTCGGTAAGCCCTGGAAAAGAAAGGAAGATATTCCTAGAATACAAAGATAAGACGACCCATACATGTAAAATTCAGTCTGATGCTACCTTTAATCTCGATCTGACAAATATTCACAAGCGATGTTGTCTAATGGAAAAGTATCCTATCTTTAAAACAGATTTTTTCATCAACTCCTGTGATAGCCTTCCACAGTCCCACAAATCTCATAAAATGGCAGTTACATCAAAGATAAAAAAAAATTAAAAAAACAACAACAACAACAACAACAAGAGACGACAATCGGAGGTTACAAACCATGCGAATGTAGCAATTGTAGGTGCTGTAAAGCTGATTTTTTTTTCGTCAGCACAGTAACAAAGAAGCAATACAAATTTAGACAACATCCAACTGTTGGAAAATTGTATTTATGTTCTTACCTCTGAAACTTGTATACCCAAGAAAAATCACGAGGCACCCCTTAAGAACAAGGCATTCTTTTGAAAATATCTCCTGTCAAATAACGGAGATAACCAAAATTGGAACACAAAAGGTAGAAAACAAAGATAAATGTATTTCGAATGTACCAGATACGTACTCTTGAACCTCATTGTCACCAGATACGTACTCTTGAACCTCATTGTCCCAATAAGATAGATAAGCAACAATTTTATAATAAATGAAAGGAATAAATCTTGAATGTCATATAATTTACACAGCACACAGATCTGTACGTACGAACTGTACAATAAACTACAAAAATTTCATGTCAGTCTCTGATTACATCTGGATAAATGCTCGTGCCTGATGAAACGAGTTTGCCTAACGAAATATTGCGTGAATTTATATGAAATATAACAAGTATATTTATAACACCTAATAAGCGTGTTAAACATTTATATTTATACATGGGTATTGGATCTGGTGTAGTGGTTAAAACCCCTGTCTCTGGATGCTAGGCGCATGGTCGTCGAAGGATGTATAAAATGGTTGCAAGTACTTCTCTCCAGAGGTGACTTAAACATCAAATCTGTTTGTACAGATGATGTTGAGGGTGGAAATTACTATGACATTGTTTGGTTAAACTATTATGCCTTTGTATATATCTACATTGTAGTAATATGCGTACATTAAGAATGCCGTGGTCTATATTTGATATTTGTTTGTTTTGTTTTTTTATTAAGGTGTCAATCATGAAGACCAATTTCAAACAGTGTCTGTGACAATGATGATGATGGTCAACTTTTGAGACAATTTGTCGTCAATCTGAGTCACAAGGCCTGAAACTTATTACGAAATAAAAGATATGAATACTAATTTGTGTGATGCCTACAAACATACTGTTTACTGTATGTGTCCAACAGGGAGCTCTGAAAGGACAATAATGCAAATAAAAAATAAAACAAAATTATCTGTGGAACGATGTCACGTTCTTATTTGGATAATTGTAATTGGAATAATAATTCTCTTTGCTTCATTAATAGTAGCAATGTTTACCTCTCTAAATCATTTAAGACATGATCTTTACAATGAAAAGTTAGAGAGGAGAGACAGAGAAAATACTATGTGTGTGCCGTGCTATGATTTGATACTAGGACCATTGGAAAAAGACAACGCAAAACTTCACTTATTGAAAAGAACAATGGAAAATGATATGGAAATTTGTTGTGCTAAAGGATCGAATCAAACAGCAATTCTTGTTAGCTTGGTAAGTTCATTCTTTATATTTTGATCAGATAGAAGTTCAAATCAGAAGGGAGGAGTTCCTGCTCCTTTATTGATACATTTCGTGGTGCTCATTACAGATAACTCCGATTCTAAGGCGTATTGGGTTGGGTCATAAATGAGGAAACGACAACGTTATTAGGAAATATCAACGTTTCAACTGTGATGCAGGAACTCTATAACAGTAAAAACGCAGACTTTTCATTTCATGCACATCTAATAAACCATCTACAAATGAAATTTTGATACTAAACGCATGTATCAAATATCACATCAAAAAGAGAGAAATGTGCCCTTGATATAGAGGTTCTGTAGGAATGTAGCACAAGTTTTAAAGACCTATAACTTATTTGATTTGGCATTCCAACTTTTTAATTCGAGCGTAACTTATGAGTATTAGCGTTTCAGTGGAATCTATTTCAGATTACGTTTTATAAATGTGATTCACATGGTCACTGAAATTTAAATTAATTAAACACTTGACACCATTTAAATAGCGGAAATCCGAAATTGAATTTAAAAGCTTGTACCATCTTATTTTTTATAAACCCCTGTATAAAATTTTCTCATTCGAATAAAGGAACAGAAACGATTGGTTCCCATATCCTACAGGAAATAGCGTCCACTTAAATAAACGTATTGTCAATAAAAAAATCAAACCTCTTAATAATGCCAGTTTTAGAGGATGTCCTTATAATCAGTGTTGCAATTTCATAAACAAAATATTCATGTCTAAGTGAGTCTATTTCTATTTTATATAACAACGTTGACCTCCAGTATTTCTATTGCATTAGGAGACGGGTTTCAATCGATTGATTTATTTTGGGAAAGGGGGGGGGAGGGTTGACATGTTATAATTGGTAATTGGCCAGTGACTTTTAAGGTCGGTTCTGATTGTTGATAAAAAAGATGTTAATTATTTTAAGAAGTTCAGTGAAAAATAAATATCAGACGTGAAACAATAAAATGGACGGTGATTCAGGCAGTTTATATAATGTAAAATAGAAATTTCTTTTTCATTGCAGATATTTGAAAGGCAAGAACGATTGAAGAAAACTAAAGGTAATTTGTTTGCCCTGTATCTTATTTAATCAAATTTAAGCAAATGATTGAAAACGTTATCTTTTTTCTATTCCAATATTAAACCAAAGAATGCAGATATGTCTAAACATCACCTCGTTTTAGTTCTATGGTTTGTTTTACTTTTTCTTTGTAGATCGAATTCTTTCTGAATCTGAATGTAAATGCAACAGTTCAAGTGATACACGTAACATTACCAGATTAAATAGACCTTCTGTTCATCTGACTGCGGGCGTACAACCAATAACAGATAATTGTAAGTACAAGTAAGCCATTTTAAAACAGGGCAATAGAGTATTCGAATAATCGTGAACTTTCAATGTTGAAGCTATGTTTCTATTTCGGAACTTTAAATCATAAGATAACTTTATCAATAAAAAAAACCAAAACATTTCGAACTTCTTTTTTTCCAATTGCGTTTCTGTCATACTCATCAGGGGAATTACCATAGGTGTGATATGCATCATAATACACTAGAAGATGTACATTTCAAATACCTAAAACTTCATTGAAAACCCGTCTAAGGAAAACTTTGACTGTGCAATCTGGGACCTTTTTGTCAACAAAATATATTTCGTTTAAGTATGCATTTATTTAATATCAAACTGACGATATGGTTAGGTACTGATCGTTATATCAGTAAAAAAAAACAACAAAATAAAAGATAGATTGGTAGGTATAATGTATAAAACAGAATTTTAAATTACACGTTTTAAGGATTCCATTTTTAGAACATGACTGTATCACTTGTTATTGATTTTTTAAATGTCCCTTCTCCCCAGATGGAGTATGTAACTTATTTGACATTACATGGACTATGACCATTAATGAATTTAATGTATAATTTGTTGACAGGTGAACCTCCATTTACAGTTAGTAATTGGGTTTCGAAGGGACCAACATCTCACACAAATGACATACATGTCGACGACAGCCGAATTATCATCCACACATCTGGTCTTTATTTTGTATACAGTCAGATATTTTTCAGTGACCTTTATAGAGGACAACCACAATCAAACGGATCGCATGCTCTCTACCATTATGTTTACAGGTTCAACTATATTTATCCAAACGATGGTCAGGAGCTACTCTTAAAAAGTGTTCGCACACAATGTTGGGCGGAAAATAAAATCTATGGTGATTACACCAGTTATACTGCTGGTGTCTTTAAGCTCAATGCAGGTGATCAGATTTTTGTAAAGGTATCTCAAATCAGATTGATTTCGAGAGATGGACAAGCGTCGTTTTTCGGGGCTACTTTGATGTATCTGTAATAAGAGTTTTTTAAAGGAATCCATGAAATAGCACAATATCATAATGTCTCTGTTCTGTATTACTGTAAGACACATTTCGCTTTTAATATATACAATGCATATTTTAATTTTTTTATTTTTTACTGTTTGTTATAATTTTGTAAAAAAAAAAAAAAATATTCATGTTTTGTTGTTTGTTCTCCATCTCCGTAGTTTGTCTCTAATAGGTAAAATAAACCTTGAAATGAGTTCCTTACTTTTATTCCTTATCGTTTTCTTTATTACTGGTAATCATAGAACACCGTACTATCATATACTAAGGGCTCTCTTTTCCTTATCGTTTTCTTTATTACTGGTAATCATAGAACGCCGTACTATCATATACTAAGGGCTCTCTTTTCCTTATCGTTTTCTTTATTACTGGTAATCATAGAACGCCGTACTATCATATACTAAGGGCTCTCTTTTCCTTATCGTTTTCTTTATTACTGGTAATCATAGAACGCCGTACTATCATATACTAAGGGCTTTCTTTTCCTTATCGTTTTCTTTATTACTGGTAATCATAGAACACCGTACTATCATATACTAAGGGCTCTCTTTTCTTATAGAATTATAAATCAGTTGTACTTATTACCAGGTAACAATACAAACAGTCGAGATATTAAGTATTAAGATAGATGCATGTGTGACTATGCGATAATAGATTGAGAGGGGAACACTGTATTCCACAATTACCAATTTCATAAACCATGAACTCTTTTCAAACACAATTTGCACTGGACGTTAAGCAACCATCAATCAATCAATCAATCAATCAAACCACTTTATGTTGTTGGTTTTTTTTTTTCAGACAAAATTAAATCATATATTTCGCTGGCAAAGCCTACGAAAAACAATTTACTTTAAAACTTAAAAAGGAGCAAGACCGGTTGCGTCGACAAGGTAAGCTCCTGCAATGCATGCATCACCTGTCATGCGCATTCACACGCACATTAATAAAACACTACACAGAAGACTCATCAACGAACACGAACAACCCACCAGAACAAAAAAGTTCACAGAAGGAAAGCTGAAATCATCTAATTTTTTTGTAAAGTTTTATTCTCAACCGACTGCTTTTGTAACTTTATACATGTAAGTGAAGTTATCTGAAAGACTAAACTGTTTCTATGGTATCCTTAATTTTAGTTTTGATAATTATGTTCATCATAGTTACTTATTATTATTATAGAATTAATTCACCTATATAGCTTTACGTGAAGTTAAAAATGTTAGGTATGTATTATGCCCTCTTTTCAAATTGGTTTAACATCCATTTTATCAGAAATCAATACTGGTGAAGCTAATTCCTCTAGGGTCGGTTTAAATCTGGTATGAATTCTTAAAATGCTCAAATCAGTTAGAAAACACGTTCACTAAAAGTCCTTACTATGCAATACTATATATCAAACACATGGGTTAAATAGCGAATCGAATTGACCCCTTTCTTCCAGCAGTAAATTAAGGCAACATTAGTTTACTGCTGCTCAAATATCATAAATAGATTAAGAAGATACAAATCAACTAACAAACACAAACTGAAGGAATAGCATGAACTCAAAAAGCGTGACCAAGTGCGTCGACAGAGTAAACGTCTCCTGCTATGTATGCATCACCAGTCATGCACAGCAGTGATTGTCACTATCTGAAATAGGACACAATTGAATAAATTACAGATTTTGGTATCTAAAATCAAAATCATGTCATTGGTGACTTGAGATACAGACGTGATTGTGACAGTAAAACTTATGCATTGTTGATTTCAGTCGTATTTTCTCATAACTCTGTATGAACAGTTTTTCTGCAAGGGGCACATAGATGTTAATGGAACTTGTGCATTGTGAACATGCACGAAAGTAACGTATAAAATTGATATATGCGAAGGTCATACGATGGGGCAGAGGGTATGTTACTGCTGAGAAAAGGGAGGTTGGAAAGTTGTTATCATCACGTTTGTCACAGATTCTACATCATCAATATATCTGAAAGTAAAATTAAACAACCTTGCAAAATGCTTTTTCTTTTGTCTGTTTTTTAGACGGTACTGTATGATTTCTACATCATTTGAGTACGAAAACAAGTCGGCCAGTACGGATGCACAACTAGTACCCACTGATATACCACTGATGTGTCTATGATTCCCGTTGTTGCAGAAAAGCTTTGTTTAATGAGACGATGCAGTCGAACTTTCAATTGAGTATCGGGAATGTTAAAGTAAAGCGTAGAAAAATAAAACAAATGATATGATTGACACCTGATGACACCGCTGGTTGAATATACTTCTTCACAATATTTCTACAGGCCATTTTTTACTTCAGAAAGAACTTAAGGTTCATGTCTGTCATATTTGTTTTTCGTTAATTGTTTTGTTATAAATTAGGCCGTTAGTTTTCTCAATTGAATTGTTTCCTGTTTTTCATGTCGGGGCCTTATATAGCCGACTATACAGTATGGGTTTTTCTCATTGTTGAAGGGCGTACGGTTGCTTATAATTGCTCACATCCACTTTATTTGAACTTTGGTGGATAATTGTCTCATCATACCTCATCTCCTTATATTCATATTAAGGTAAAATTTTTATTTGTTGTTCTTTATACATATTTTTGTGAAGCTTATGTAGTCAATACTAGACGAGAGATTTTTGTCGTCCTCTTTTGAGTTGATACCATTAGAGAGAAAGACGGATTTGAGGCAATGATGCAAGGATGTATGTAAAGTACCCAGTTCTGCTTCTTTAGATAGACATTCCATGTAATGTTTTTGCATAAATAACAACATTGTTGTCTGCTGAACAACACCATTGTTGTCTATAAAACATGACAAAACCAATTAAATGCTAGACTATATCAACAAACGGAACAAACGGAAAACAACTGTCATATTTCCGACTGGGTACGGGCATTTACCGCCGACTGAGTACGGGCATTTACCGCCGACTGGGTACGGGCATTTACCGCCGACTGGGTACGGGCATTTACCGCAGACTGGGTACGGGCATTTACCGCAGACTGGGTATGGGCATTTACTGCCGACTGTGTACGGGCATTTACCGCCGACTGGGTACGGGCGTTTACCGCAGACTGGGTACGGGCATTTACCGCCGAAAATTGGGGGTTAAAGCTAAGAACAGTATATCTAATATATATGTTCCTGGTTAAAACTAGTTTTAAAGTTAGCTAAACCTCTCACTTGTATGATAGTTGTTTATAGTTCCGTCATATTGACAAAATTGTGTGAGCAACCCAAACAGACATAATATGTTCCTGGTTAAAACTAGTTTTAAAGCTAGCTAAACCTCTCACTTGTATGATAGTTGTTTATAGTTCCGTCATATTGACAAAATTGTGTGAGCAACCCAAACAGACATAATATGTTCCTGGTTAAAACTAGTTTTAAAGCTAGCTAAACCTCTCACTAGTATGACAGTTGTTTATAGTTCCGTCATATTGACAAAATTGTGTGAGCAACCCAAACAGACATAATATGTTCCTGGTTAAAACTAGTTTTAAAGCTAGCTAAACCTCTCACTTGTATGATAGTTGTTTATAGTTCCGTCATATTGACAAAATTGTGTGAGCAACCCAAACAGACATAATATGTTCCTGGTTAAAACTAGTTTTAAAGCTAGCTAAACCTCTTAGTTGTATGATAGTTGTTTTTAGTTCCGTCATATTGACAAAATTGTGTGAGCAACCCAAACAGACATAATATGTTCCTGGTTAAAACTAGTTTTAAAGCTAGCTAAACCTCTCACTTGTATGATAGTTGTTTATAGTTCCGTCATATTGACAAAATTGTGTGAGCAACCCAAACAGACATAATTGGTTTACAACAACTAAGATCCAGCAGCCAAAATTGTGTAAGCATATTATAGATATACAACACAACTGACTTAAACATTCCAAACAAACATACAAAGAATTCTAACAAAGACGCCAACACAAAACGATTTTGTGGTTGATAGTATAATATAGTCGAACATAATGGCATATATATACACTTTTCTGATAAAGTACAAATTTAGAAAAATAGAAAATACAAAGGTAAACAAAATGGAAACAACAATATGAAACCTCATGGAATATCGTATCAACTGGAAGATATATACTCCATATGCAAGAGTGTCCAGTTTTGGTTCATCTGGCTCGCGCTTTATATAAAAAAAGGAGATGTGGTACGATTGCCATTGATACAACTATCCACCAAAGTTCAAAAGAAGTGGATGTAAGCAATCATAGGCAACCGTACGGCATTCAACAATGAGAAAAACCCATACCGTATAGTCGACTATAAAAGGCCCCGACATGAAAAATAGGAAATAATTCAATTGAGAAAACTAACGGCCTAATTTATAACAAAACAATTTACGGAAAACAAATATGACAGACATGAACCAACGACAACCACTGAACTACAGGCTCCTGACTTTGGACAGGCACGTACAGAATTTGGCGGGGTTAAACATGTTTGTGAGCGCTCAACCCTCCCCTAACGTATAGTCGGCTATAAAAAGGCCCCGACATGAAAAATATAAAACAATTCACTTGAGAAAACTAACAGCCTTATTTATAACAAAAAAATTTACGAAAACAAATATGACAGACATGAACCAACGACAACCACTTAACTACAGGCTCCTGACTTTGGACAGGCACATACAGAATTTGGCGGGGTTAAACATGTTTGTGAGCGCTCAACCCTCCCCTAACGTATAGTCGGCTATAAAAAGGCCCCGACATGAAAAATATAAAACAATTCAATTGAGAAAACTAACAGCCTTATTTATAACAAATCAATTTACGAAAAACAAATATGACAGACATGAACCAACGACAACCAGGCTCCTGACTTTGGACAGGCACATAAAGAATGTGGCGGTTTTAAACATGTTTGTGAGCGCTCAACCCTCCCCTAACCTAGGACAGTGGTGTAACATCACAATATAAGAACAAATTATGAAAATCAGTTGAATCAATACAAAATGTTTGGGACATGTCTACAGGCAGTCGAACCTCCTCTTCTCTTCTTCAAAACTTATGCCAGTTGGAAGCAGCATTGCACCGGGAATGGCGACAGCTACCATAGAAGGAAATCCGACGACTGGTTGTAGGGATAAGAGGCAGGATTGAGGCCGTCATTCAAGCACGTGGTGGTTTCACTCGATATTTCACTTTGAATGTCGTTAAGTGACTTAAAATTGATGTTCTCCAAGTGAAATGACAATCTTATCGGGCACAATGAACTCAGAATGGACATGTTTATTAACTGGGCTTGTGATTTGGTTGTTACAATATATTCATTAAATCATCATTTCTGTTGATATTTGTGTGTTTCTTAAAGAAAAGTAATGTCCTAACAGGCCATATTTGTATTTTTTCAATTTTATTCTCATGACACTAATCGTATTTTTTGTCATTTCAATAAAACTTGGGGTAGCTTAACTTTTTTTCTATGTGTACATATTAACGCAATACATGTTTAACGCATTTACTACAGGTATGTTGACAATTATGTGGTTGTATCTATTCACAGTTGAACTAGATATTAGGTTCAACAAACTTTAAAAAAAAGAGTTAAAATATATATATTTACATGTATATTATAAAACTATAGTGTGAGAAATATTTATAAAATGTATGTGAAATGCTATATAGACCGGGCCAAAGTCTTTCATAACAAATGCTAAATATAGACCGGACCAAACTCTTTCATAACAAAAATATGCAACAGTAACGTATATCTTACATCCATTCGTATTCATCGACTATTTTGGGCTTATGGATTGTATCACAACAATGAAGTTACATAATATCTTAAACGAAAATGTATTGTACAAAAAGTAGTTTTGGTTCAAAGGACATTTGATTCACAAGAATTTTCACACTTCCTCAAATTGAAAAAAAATTATAGGATGTCGAAATCTTTATTTAAATCCTGAAATGTGTATTCTTTACATCATGATTCATTACAAGACACAGTTTATGTAGGATATGTGGTAATAGTCGACGTTCACAATTGGCAAAGTTTATGTCATATCAGAAGAATCATAGCATGGATCGTTTGTCGGATCATGTTCGTAAATATCCTTGGAGAGAAGAACATAAAACTCCATGAAATTAAGACAAAAGTTTGTTTTAAATTTAAAAAAGTGAACAAAGTAACCTAGTTCCCGATTTGTTTTAGTAACGACAGTCACCTTTGTTACCCTGGGTAATTTTAAATGATCTGAATAATTGTAAACGTCTAAGTCCGATTGCCTTGACACGAATTTTAATCCAATAATACCAAATATATATAAAGATATGAATGACTCTTTGTCAGAAATTAATAATAGAAATAAAAACCAACAACTAGGGCAAACTCCGGATCACTGTCAGTAAAATAATGCATATTGCCTACTGATATAAATCAATCGGAGTATTATCCATAACAAAGATGGAGATGATATATAGGAAATAAAAAAAAAAATAAAAATAAGATCTGAATACTTCAGACAAAATTACCCGTTTTAATGGTTTAATAAATAATTAATTTAACATATGACTTACTCATTGATTGTTTTCAAAAGATATTGTCCACCAGCAGTCTGGTCAGAATAATGAATGACGGCCCGCAACCAAACGTATTGCTTTCGAAGCGCCAATCATTTGTCTTTAGTCAGAACGTAGAACATAAAATCTATTTTTTCTGTTATAAGTTATTAAAAAGTTTGATTCATTTGTATTACATAAATTACAAATATACATATATTTGTCAAACTGAAAATAAAATTCATTAGAAAATCAGTTACAATGTGCAATGGTTCTATTTTTGACAGCTGATTTAGAACAAGACTTGTATGCCTTAAACATATGTTTGACCGTGGCGAAAGTTCAGTGTAAGTGCCTAGACAAACTATAAACTTCATCAGAATGCAAGTAACTAGTAAGTAATTTTTTTAAATGATTTGATATATTGTTTCAGAATCGATTATTATTTTTTAACTTAGTTCCCTAGGGACCGGGTTTTTAGACTGATTTACTGGAGACAACATTACTACCTGTAACATTTCCCGATTAGTTTTGTCTTTTGACAAAGCCTTCCCTAGCGGTATAAATATGTTATATATTTTGATAAATTTCTTAATAAAAAAAAGATTCTTTTAACTGAGAAAATCTTTTGTATAAAAACTTTATCAAGAACCGATTAAGAAACGTTTTTCTCATGCAAAAGGGTCAATTAATTAATGTACCCAAATAAATTGTTTCTCCTTATATTAAAGATACGTAGGTGTTGTATGAATTCAAACGAGACAACTATCTACCAGAGGTCAAGGAAGAAGAAGTGGACAATAAAAAACAATAGGTCGAAGAAATATCATGACCAATAGAAAAAAGACAACAGTCTACACAGACAATCAAAGATTGAGCAACACGAAAACAAACAAAATCCGGAAGTGAACTCGGGTGGTCCGGAAGGGGTGAGCAGATTCTGTATCACTAGATTTCACTGTGAAGAACAATGTCTTATGTTCTATCAAGTAAGGTAAGGTCTTTTATTTTCATGTGTTTGATTGGTTGTTGACTTTTTTTGTCATTTCATCTTCTTCTTGTTCTGATTGTAGAGATATAAAAATAAGTTTCTTATGATTACCGATAAGTGATGTCTTTATCCATTTATATTTGATAGAAACATAATTATTTGTTTTAGTTTAAGGTTTTACAAAAAATAACCTTTTAGATAAAAATGAAAATAAACTTGATGTCAAATTACTTTATCAATACATTTTTGTTTTTGTGACCCATTTAAACAATGCAGTGTTTGTATATAAATAAACACCTTTGGACTATATAATTTGTGACACATTTCGAACATGCAATGTTTGTAAATAAATAAACTCTTTTGGACTATATAATTTGGGACACATTTCGATCATGGAATATTTGTAAATAAACAAACAGTTTTGGACTTTGATTTGTTTATAACACATGACGCTGATGACAATGTTAGATTGTTAGATATAAAACTTATCAAAATTTAAAATTTTCATCATTTAAAACAATTAATATATAAATAACTGTTACAATTTCCATTAAGCACGTTATTGGTTTATTGAAATAGCATACCGAACATGTAACTTACACTTAATATAGAAATTGTTAATTGTCCTTAGATTTGAAATTGCTTCTAAAACACGACAGGAAGTTACAGACAGTCCACAGACTCTACGGTGGATGGCAACTGATGAATTCACAAGACATTACTATCAGAATGAGGTGTCAGGATATTCATTTTACTCTACTTGAGCAACTATGATATGTGACAAATTAATATATATAGCTGTACAGATTATATTTAAATCAAATCAATATAAGCTTTCGATTTGACTATATATGGCGTTATTAAACTTTTTAGTCAAAATTGAATCAAAAACGAGATTGAAGAGAATTGAAAACCAAAATTTCCCGAAAGGTGTTCCCCATCTGGATACGGTCATCTATGCCTGGGGAAAGCAAAATCTAGATGTTTCGAATAATTCAACATTTTATAAACAGTGATTTTAAAACAAATGACCGTATCAATGATATTTCGCCTTTATTTTAAAGAGTTTAAACAATTAAGCAGACTATGATATTAAAACATATTTATCTAAAATGGCGTGTTATAGCTACATTTAAATGGAAATGGGGCTTTAGAAAAGGATACTACATATACAGAAGTCTGCCTTATATCTTAACTTACATCTAGAAATTGGCAATGAAAGACAAAAGAAGTGATTGCTGCCTTCCAATTGTGAACTTTTCATTTCTATGTTGCATATTTTATGTTTCCGTTGATACGACATTCCAGGTCTTGCGTTTCCTATCATGATTTCCTTCCAAGAAGGTTGCTGTCTATGGAGAAGATTTTGAAAACATTATTCCTAGTGGAAAAGTTAAATTCGTCCCTTCTGAAGTTTTACGGGTGCTATCGTGCATGGGTTGACGGCCATGGAATATCTGCGTCACAGATTCTAACAGATACGTTCCAATTGTAGAAACCATTTTCCTGTCCTCCTTTTCTAGATGGCGACACGACCGAATGAGACATTGAGTCAATAATAAATTTAAAAAAAAACCATGTATCTAAGACTAAAACACTAATCAGTACATATACAACATCCAATGGATTTAGTGTAAAGACGTCTTCAACAGTCAGAAGAAAACATGATTTGTACAATGCTAATTAGATAACCTATTTATAATTATAACCTTATTTGATCAAACAATGATTGTTTAGGTCATTTCATATCATTTGGGTTTCAAACCATCGTTCAAAAAATATCGTAGAAAGATTTTGATTGCACATTTTTTTCTAAATTGAATGGTCCTTATAGTAATAGATATCTGTCTTAGTTTGATTATTCCTCTCGTGTTGCCAACATTTACCAACAAAATCAGTGACGATTTAGTTCTCATTATTATCATGTATATATGTCATAGTTATAGTTTTATTTGCCTGTCTAGTTCATTTACGCGAGTCTTTCCATTCCTATAAGTTTACCGTATGTCTGCTTTACATATAAAACTGTATATTCTATAGTTTATTCGGAGTTGATGTATTCTATCAATAGTATGTTTGAGGATCATGTACTCCATGTTTAAAATGAAGGTAAAAACTAACCAAACCAAAAGCGACCTAGGATATCAAACCATAATAATCAAAATAGAAAAAATAAAGAGACAATGACAAAGCAGAGAACTAAAACGTTTAAGTATAATCCTGTATATCTTTTTCTATTTTTTGGAAACAAAAATGTAAATCATAAGTAGTTCTAAGTATTTATCTGGTTATTCCGAAAATTATAAATACATCCATGTGTCATATCAACAGAAATAAAAATAGATGTATGTTAAATAAGATTTAAACTACTTTACTATTAATAGTTCTTTTCAAAATTTAATACTTTATACTGAAAATTCGCATTGTGTCATTGCATGAATGGCGGCACTTATATGTGTTTTAGTCTGAAATCTGGTTTAAATATATCCTTAGAAGGCCCCTTTGACTCGCGCTTGTTATTGCTGTTAGTTGTATGCGATATATATTATATTTTTTCTTAACAAAAGTTAGTTATGATTAGTTTCCTAGTGTTGTGACTAATCTTATAAGGAAAATAGTATCATTTCATTTTGCTGGCAGTAGATTTCCCTTTTGTCTACTTAACTCAGGTTGTCAACGTATATCTGTACCTATATATATTACAGGATTATACTTAAGCTTTACGTTAGTGTATATGTTTTATTGTGTATGATAAACTGCAGTTTGCATATATTTACAATATAAATATTTTTTTGAGCATTCTCGAAAAGGCGTTATGTTATTTTTTTTTCGTAAATTTGATGTACGGGGTTAGAGAATCCGAATTTCCTAGTAATACATTCGATATAATATAGATAACCTAGTTATTATTATTTTTACTCTGTTTGTTTAGATTTATTGTTATTTATTAATTTAAATCCAGTATATCACATTTTTATTATTATTATGTTTTTCCATTTCCAATCGATTAAGCGTAAGGGTAATACTAGTTCCTTGAACGAACGAACAATATATAAACGAACAAATAATACACGCCAGATTTTTTTTATCATTCGTTTGAAGGAAATTCCCTTCAATTGCGGATTATGTTCATTTTCGAATCATGTGCACACATGGAAACGAATGATAGCTCAACACATCTATTGCCAACTGTTGAATGTTATCAAAAAGTTTGAATACATGTACCACGTATAACTGTCTGTTTAGTTGAACATTTAGCAAGTTTAATATTAATATTAAAATAAAGGATTCCTACAATCTACACGTGTTACAAATTTTTAGATGAATTTTTGGCCTCTTCACTATAATGTTAATGTATGATAAATTTAAATCGGTGGAATATCCATATTAATAGCTATTTTTAGATGTATGTCATATACCATTCATCCGGCAAAATTTGAAATAGGACAAATGTAATACTGTTAGAAAGAAAAGGATCTGTAAGTAAATTATTTAATCATATTATCATTATACTTTATCATATATCATAATAATAATAATAATAATAATAATAATACAAATTATTATAATAGTAATTAAAACATGTCATAACCACACAAACAATCATTTACTCTTTGTATAGGCTACTGAATATTTCTTTGTTTGAGGATTTTCAGTTGGTCATTATTTCACAGACTTTCATTTTTGATAAAATATCCACCGATGTGTTGTCCAAAGTGATAAGAATAATTTTAGGATAATTATAAATAAATATTTCAGACCGTTTCTTATGACATGTTTGCTGTCGATTCTTTTGATATAGTGGAATACTCATTGTTATCTAGGAACCAAGGTTTACTTTTTAATGTGACGGTTCTCTTCTTAATGTTTGTTTAATGACCAACCGTACAGTGTGTTACTTCAATACGATGATTTACTCATTATTTTTCTTTTGGAGGGACTAACATAATACACGTATAAAATCATATTAACCTGTACATATATAGCGTTATTATTCATTCTATTATCAACAGAACAATTAAATATATAAAAAACAATTACTTAGTAATCCGGTTGAATGATTTTATTTCTACCACAATGAAGTTTTTATGAAACAAAGCATTTATTTTTCTGTTAAGTAAAGAATTAAAATTAAGACTAAACACTTTGTCATGCATAATGGAAATAGTTGCACGATTATTTGGATTTATTTATAACCTTTCAATTTAAATACAAATTGTATAACATATTTGTTGCATGCATGAAAGGCAATATAAATATAGATTCTACCACTGCATCGAGTGTGATACGATATTTATCCACTCGAGACAGTTAAATTTTCAAATTTAAAACGCGAGGCTCGCCGAGCGTTTTAAATATTTAAAATTTAACTGTCGAGAGTGGATAAATATTGTATTACACGAGATTTGGTGGTGGAATCTGTTTCTCTAATGATTTTTAAACAATACGCAGGCAAATTTATTCCTTCTTTTCGAATGATCTGCAAAAAAATGTGTTCTTTCTATGTGACGTCATCAGGCATGGTCGCCTTTTTTCATGCCGTCACAATAGGAAATTTAGAGGAAAGCAAGAAAATTCGACGTCATAATCGGATTTGAACCAATGAAGAACTGAGATCAAACGAACCACACGTTGATTAAATTTTTTTTATACAATAGGTGCAGAAAGGGATAAATTGACGAAGAATTAGAGAAATAAAAAATATAGAATTAAAAAACAAAGATTTTCCTTTGTTAATCAATATACTCCTCTGTAAAATATTTCCTATGTGTTGTTCTCATATCTAAAAATAATGCTATAACTCTATTTTTATTCATCACAGGAAGAAGGAAAAGGAAAAAGTCGGTCTTCTATTCTATTCTATTCGTTTTTGAATCATTTGATTAAATTCTTCCCTGTATAAAGTCCTGTGGATTCATTATGTCCTCACGTGAAGAATATTGCTCTAATCAATATTCAGAGAATATCAGTTCTGCTTATTGTACAGTTGTAAATTGTAAAACAAATATGGATACAAAAGAATATGCTGAAGACAAGCTTTTACCATTACCGTTCTCAACCAAAGATCATCATAAAACCGTCCTATCCTATCACAAACTGAAGATAAGTTTTATGTGTATGTTGGTACTGAATGCCTTACTGTTAGTGGTTGTGATAATCTGCATGCTGATGATTGTACCACACATCTCAACAATGGACAATAATACACCGCCACAGAGTCCAGATAAGTTCCAGGATAAGGATCACATGACATGTTTATCAATCAAGAATAAACTAACCAGACTCTACAGAAACGGTCAAATGGTAGAGAATGTGAAAGATGGCGATATATGTTCTATGGAAGATCTCATGGACTCTTTCATCCAAGTAAGTATGTCAGTAATTGTAAAAATGCGTAATGCAAAAACGTACGAAGGCATGAACTTGTATAAAAATCCTATGGCAGATCTACGCGACTCCTTCATGCAAGTAAGTAAGCTATTAATTGTATAAATGTCCTATGTAATTTCAACTAGTATACTTTACAACAAGTGTTCAGGTGCTAACATCTACATCATTTGGTCTCTGGTGGACTGTTGTCTTATTGGCAATCATACCTCATTTTTTTTAATTTTTTATATCAATGGAAGATCTACTATATTCTTTTATACAGAGTTAATGAGTCAATAATTGGTTAACACAATGATAAGAATAAAATTCGTAAAATAACTTATATAAGGTTTCCATGTTCTATATATCATATAAAACATAGAAGGAAAATGTTCATACATCTTTAATAGTTCGCCATTGTAGTTCTTGGGTAGTATTTCTCATCTTTAGTTTTCTTGTAGTGTGTTTTGGGCTGTTCGTTCCTTTTTGTCTGTTCGTTCAGCCATGTTGTTGTCCTACAATTTTTGGTTGCTCTTCGTCCTGGTATCTTCTAACCTTTATTACAGACACAGAGATTATCGTATTACAATAATTTACCATAAATCTAGCGATACTTTTATTGCTTTTTTAGCATGTTGAAGATGCAATGCAAAAGGAAAAATCAAACGGTAAGTTCAATATCAGAACATTATCAAATGAAAGTTATCGTAAATCAAATTATGTTGCATGGCTTTACCACGATCAGAACTAAAACCACACAATACACTTAAAAAGGGTCATTAGGGTGAAGGGTATAATAAATACATTGTATGTAAGCACTGGATGATCTGAAAACATACCATCACATCCATACTAATAATGTAAAACAGACTAGGGGATCAATTCAACAACTGATACATGAAATAAGAGGATCATTTTATTGGTTGTAAAAAACATATTTTACCTGGTCTACATTAAAGAAAGTCTTTAAGAGAGTACAAAGAAAAACCTAAAATCAAATAAAGAAGACGAGACTGCAATACATATTGTATACAATTATAAACTCAAAAACAACTTGTTTTTCTATATTTAAATTTACAAATTGTTTTATATGTTACAGTTTCTGCTGCATTCCATTTAGTGACAAATAACACATATACTGACAGATGCCAAGACAGCAGTAAGTGTTTTGTAATTGATTTCTGTAATTTGATCACATGATAATGTACATCATATATTTCCAAAAACCATAAAGTTGTTGGCATCATAGAATACAATCATATAAAAATAAGGAGATGTAGTATGATTGCCAATGAGACAACTTTACACCATAGACCAATTAAAATGTTAGCAATTAATTATAGGTCTAAGTAAGTATACTTAATTAAAACAACCATTCATGTCTGTATTGACATATTCATGAAATAGCAAATTTCAGCTTGTATTTGTAAGATTTTGTAAACCTTTTTAACGTCATCTCGGTATGAGTTTATGTATGGTATTTTTACGTTTTACAGAAACGTTACATTGCTTGAAGAATTGGAATATATCGATGAACACAACAAAAATCTCAGTGAAAGATGAAAGTATTGTAGTACCTTCCGCTGGAGCGTATTTCTTGTACAGTCGTGTTGTCATTAATGCCAAAGTTAACAGTCATCTGAATGAGATGGAAACAATCACCCATTCAATCCGATATAGTAACACAGGACACCATTTCTCGGACTTAGAAACAAGTATGGTTAAATGTGGTGTCATTAAAAATACAATGAGCCATATCAGTTACATTGAGAAGATACAGTTCCTTGAGAAAGACAGTCAAATTAAAATAGCTCTAGACTTCCCAAAAGACGTTGTAATGCAACCCTCTGTTAATTCGGGTGCTTTTGGAATGTTTAAACTTTGAAACTGTTTAACAGAGAGGTGAATTTTTGATAAAGCCCCTATGATTGCCCCTTGAATTCGAAAAAAAAGTATTATGATACTATAACATCTACCAATTTGATCTCATTTTGAGATTTTGTCCCGCTTCATATTAAGATTTGAGACAAGGCCTTGACCAAAAAGGTATTTTTCTTAAAGATGCATCATAATAATATGCATTCATGAATAAAATATCCTTTTTGGGTAGAGCATTAACTCATATCTAAGTTTGCCAAAAATAATCCTTATCAATTTCGACATATCTATATCGTCATAGTGATATCACAATTGACATGTTTGTTATAATTACAAATTACAGCTTTCCAAAACATTTTTTTAGAAGACATAATGATCGGTAGGAATACTGTGTTTAAATTGTTCGATGATGGTTCTTTGCTTTAAAACGTACAGACGCAAATAGTTCATGCGTGTTCAGAACGAGAACAAACTAATAATGCAAACAATAGATGGGATGTGCATGGTTGGGTTCGACCGAGATGAAAGGCGGGAACTTTGGATTACCACTGGAAAATGAGTGTATGTTCGGTTGGATCAATAATTTTGCCTTTGCAAAAGGATTCTTGTAAACGTCCAGAGGATGGGGCCACATTCTGCACGAAGCATCGGAATTACGTCCACATTCCGACCGGTCGTGTCTGCTTATTTGTATATACATTCCACACAGACAAACTGACACCCCATTTTAGCAAGGGTTTTACTGCTGGAACCGGTCACGTCTAACGGATAAGCATATGTGTATTCCTTATTGAACCTTTTAGGTCCTGTGATAAGAATAATATAACCAAAACTTTATTTTAATCGCTGACTTTCTCACATAAACTTTCTTTTCACGTTTTGTTGAATGTTTGATGAGATAGTTTGAAACAAGTTTGAAGTGACATATATATTTAAAGGTTTTCCAGGCTATTGACACAAAGTGAATACTACAAACGATCACGAAAGTAACAATAAATAATGGCTGTAAATGTATCGTCGCATTCTTCGTTTTTTAATCGCAACAACATGAAAATATTGTGTATCCTAAATTTGCGTAAAGCATAACACTTAGAACATTGTGGTTTTATTTGGGAAAGGAAAAAGGAGGGGTGGGGGGTATTTTTTGTTGTTGCAATCCAGCTGCAGCTATCGAGCATAGGACGGTATGATAATGTCAGCAGGTAAAGTATTTTTGTCTCCATTCGGTTACTGTTAGCATTTTTGGATACAGTATTATTGATAAAGTCGTTTTACTTGTAGCTTATTTTTGTTTGCTTTCTTTGTGCTGTATTAAAGGGTAAACAGTGATTTCTTTTTATGTGAAGGCACTTGTGATATAGTACTTGACACATGTACTAATGTATATTGTATATGAGTAAAAACTTGTTTATTGCTGGCAACAGTTTGTTTACCTCTAGACCTGATGTCGATTGTTTTCAGTCCAATAGGAGTATGTCTCATTGACCCATCATACCCCACATCTCCTGCTTCTGAATATCGAAAATTATATATTTAGCTTTTATACTTCCAGAAATATAGTCAATTAAACATTTGTGAAATAGGTCTATAATTCGATAGAATGTGTGTAAAAGGCGGCGAAAAATATGATTGTTTTTTGGCAACAAACACTTTCGTTTTAAAATCGTTTAAAGTGATGTATGAAAAAAGATATGAAAAAATAAGATTTTGCAGCATGACGCCGTCACGATGTTAGAACGATTATTTTGTCGTTTGGACCTTTATTTACGCTTCATTTCAAGACTTATTAATTTCTACTGAAAAACGGAATACGGCGACCACTCTTATTTTCATATCATTAAAACGGAAATGTAAACAGCAATAACATAACAATCTTCGAGAAAAAGCAATTTAAAGTGAATAAATGTATATTTGTCGCCGTATTTTACACAAATTATGTTCAATGAGCCATTTTATAAGTTTTAGTTGACTGTATTTCTGGAAGTATAAAATATACATAAATTCAGATGCAGTTCAGCGAGTTCTTAATGCATATAATTACATAATATATTTTATACATAAATTATAGATTCATTCACTCAGTGTGCGTTTTGGGTTGAAATTTAAGCCTCTTATATCGAAAAAGGTAATTTCCCTATCAAAGATATTTTTCGTTGAATCGTTATATAAATAGATACTTCCTATTCTGTATTTTTAAACAAGGTCAAAAGATTAACACCTGAAGTAACATTACCCGTTTCTGTTCCAATAATCAGACCATTGGGACATGTAATATAAAAACGAAAATTAAATGACTCACCGGAAAAGATAAATCTATATGTACTCATCATGAGAATTGTGTATTTCTATAGAACCCAATCATAGCGTGTATAGACGTAAAGTAATTTCCAGTTTTTATTTAAAAAAATACGATAAAGATCAAATATATAACATAAAATCAGAATATCATCAAATCGAGACAATCACTCAAATCACAGATACATTTGATGTTCAAGTTTGCAAGTACCAAATGAGATTAATACATTACTAAGTTACTATATCTTGTAACTATATCTTTTGTCATAATTATTAAACTCTACAATTCATGTTTTATATGCTTTTCAATTTGACTATAATCTCTTCATATATGTATTTGCTTGAATTTTTCACACAAAAAAAATAGTAAATGATTAGTTTTAATGAGAATCTCTTGACAGGTCATCACCAAAAACAAAATTGTTAAATTCGTGACCTAGATTGTCAAGAGGTTCTTATTAAAATACTACACTACGGACAGTGGCAGATTCAGGGGGGGGGGCGTAGAGGGGTACGCCCCTTTTGATTAGAAAATATCACAATTTTTACCATAAAATCGTCCAAACAATTCGCCTCTCTACGCTCTGCAGTTTTTCTTCAAGTTTAAGGAATAACACCCCCCTTTCAAAAATCAAAGTACCGACCGCTGACATACAACTGGTACGTCATTTAGTACATATCTATTACTGTAAAATTCTTCTAATATACTTAGCCTACATCAGAACTATATTATCGAAGTTCATTTTCAATACGGTTTAGTTTATTTTAAAGTTACAGTACTAAAAAAGTAGCTGTATACTTGTTCACTTACAGGCAACTTTATGTGGAAAATTAAATCTGTGTAAGCATATGAGTTTTCCCTGAGTAGGAAGATTAATATAAAGCTCCAGGGTTCACTTTCTCCTTTTTTCTCAAAATCCAGTATGAAAATAAGTTTTCTTAAGAGACTCTTACATATGCATGAAAATGTATATGCAAGTACATTATTCAGTGCAAATTAATTCAAAGATGTGTCTTTAATTTGTTTACCCAATTACATGTGTGTATATATATTATATATGAATCTGTTATGTCATACATGTTTCTGTCGCATATCCAAATTGTACCGACTGACATGTAACCTTGTGTGAGTGCTTTACATTAGTTTGAACTACCTGTAACAGCAGCTATCTAGGAAGAAAACAAAGAGAAAACACACTGATTACCTGAAGATTATGACTCAGAAAGACATTGTGGTTTGAGGTGAAGACTGTAATATCCGGTGTGGTCTGTGGTGAGGACAGTACGATTTACATGTACTTTAATCACCGAACAGTTTATAATGCCATCATATAAAGTATTATGATACGCCATTTTTATTATTTTAAATCAAATATTTTTTACTGTATAACATGTATATAGGGTAAATAATAATCAAATATTTTTGTAGATTTTATTTCTTTGTAAAATAAAAATTCAATATTTGCCGACGTGTAAATTTTCTTTCTTTAACAAATTTACCTTAAAAGTAGAGTAACAACAATATCATTGCGTCATAAAAAAAAGCATGGATTTAAATTTGAAGTTTTTTGACAATTTTATACGCTTTCTATACAAATGTTTACCTATTTTGAAAGAATGCAAGGGGACATAAGTGATATTTTAGAAAATAAAAGATATCAATACATTATTTTTCAGTTATAGTTCAAAGAACCAAAGTTGTATGCACATTTTTACCAAAATCTGTGACATACCCTATTTAATGTACCTATTTGTGAGCAAATTACTTTGACGTCATCAATGAGTTTCATTAATTGACCCCAAAAATGACCATTTAGACACAGTTTTTGGAGTTATAAAATATTAGCAATAGCCCTCGCAGAAATATTTTATATCTAATATTTTTAGACAAGGTCATTGCTATTTTTTTTACTTAAAGCACAAATAAGAAGGTTCTCAAATTGGACAGCACTTTCGTTATGTCTGAAAGCCTATCGTGTAGTATTATTAATAGCATGGATCCGAAGTAATTTTAGGGCCTTAATTTTAGAAAGAAAATGAATACCTACGATAAGTGGAACATAATCGGCTATTACAATAATTCTATACAATGATATCTTATATTTAACTACTTTTTGAAACATTCACACTGTCACAAACCATTAAAGCACTACAAGGTGTTATGTTTTTATAAACGATTAAAATATGGTACTGTGTCAGAATTGCTGCCAAGAAACTGTATGTGTAATCAGAAAATGAGGTTATGTTGATATGAAGTGCAATGTCTTGTGATTTCTCGGTCGTTATTCTGTGGTTTAGTTAGGCTTTTCTTTGTCTTCCTATTATAATACTTTCATATATTGTGATTTCATTCCGTCACATCGAATTTGATATAAGAGATGTTTTAGCAAAATGTCTCGCATCATTGCTAACCTTATTACACACATATTAGAAGTCGGAATAATAAACTAAAACTGACATTTAGAATACAGATTAAAGGACAAGGATTAAGTCATTAGAACAGTGCATTAAAAATGTAAGTAAACTAATAATGAAATCATATAATATTATAATAATAACGATAAATGCTAGTAGTCTGTTGTTATTTATGTATTATTGTCATTTTGTTTATTTTCTTTGGTTACATCTTCTGACATCAGACTCGGACGACTTCTCTTGAACTGAATTTTAATGTGCGTATTGTTATGCGTTTACTTTTCTACATTGGCTAGAGGTATAGGGGGAGGGTTGAGATCTCATAAACATGTTTAACCCCGCCGCATTTTTGCGCCTGTCCCAAGTCAGGAGCCTCTAGCCTTTGTCAGTCTTGTATTATTTTTAATTTTAGTTTCTTGTGTACAATTTGGAGTTTAGTATGGCGTTCATTATCACTGAACTAGTATATATATTTGTTTAGGGGCCAGCTGAAGGACGCCTCCGGGTGCGGGAATTTCTCGCTGCATTGAAGACCTGTTGGTGACCTTCTGCTGTTGTCTGTTCTATGGTCGGGTTGTTGTCTCTTTGACACATTCCCCATTTCCATTCTCAATTTTATGTGGCTTTGCCGTACTAAGTTACCCAGGTGTACTAAAGCTAATTCGACTTATGTGTTAATATAAAAAAAAAGTGTGATGCATCTTATTGTATTCAACCTGTCACTTGAGTTATAAAATTTGTCATACATGTAGTTGATATGGAAAATTATAAACATCGGGAATTTCCACGTGCATAAATGAAGGTTTCATACACACACAAGTCCACTGTTTAAATAAAGTAAGTAAAAACATTTGAAGTAGAAAGAATATTAGATCAATATTAAATGTTTCTTTGTTTGTCATAAGAATTGTTTAATGCTAAAAGCAAGTTTTTTTGTAGACCACCAATAAATACACCATGCATTGTGGAAACATTACTTTCGTTTCATGTTATTAGTTTCAATCAGACCGTTAGTTTTCTCTTTTGTATTGTTTCTCTTTTTTTTTTTTTTTTTTTGATCCAGTGCCGTTTAAAGCTTACTATACGATACGGATTTTAGACATTGTTGAACCCATACAGTGACCTTTAGTTGCTTAAAATCATCTTTGTCCTTTAGGTTTTTTTTTCGCGGAAAGTTGTCTCATTGGCTATCATTCCACATCGTCTTGTGTTTATATTAATACTTTGAAAATTTTTACATATGCACCTATTGGTCATCGTTATTTTAGAAATATTCATTCAACCTTAAAACATTAATATATAAAATTATTAAATACAGTGTAATTAAAGAACATATCAGTACGCATGGCAGTAAGTGTTCTAATGCTGTTGTATGTGTGTACAATTAAATAATTTCCATAATTTGGATTATACACGAACGAATAATGCAAAAAGAATTCATAATTGTTATAAAAGATATGTAATTTTGTTTTGGATGCATAGAGTATTGGGTTGTTGTGTCGTTTGTGTTTACCCCACATCTATAATTCATATTATGATATATTATCACCATATAACAACTTATTTTTATTATATGACTATAAATTTTCTTTTTTCTCATTGGCTGAAAACATAGGAAATCTTCTTTGATAAAACATTATATTCACCGCGGCAAAAATCACGAGAGGTTAATGAGGTATAGATTTATGACGTCAGGTAATTCCCGTTTTTTTTTCTTCTTGTTTTCGTTGGGTTTTTTTTCTCTTCTTCTTTGTTCTTGTTTTCGGTGTTTTTTTTTTTAGTAAACTTTTAAATTATTGAATACTTCAACTTATGAAAAAGCACACGATTTATTTAGTATATGAGCAGATACTATAAAATTGGAGAAGGATAAAAAAAGCATATGATAAAACAATTGTTGACTTTTGATTTCAGTTGATACAATGATTTATCAACCACAGAGATATGACAGTCACCCTCGGCCATTGGCCTCTGTGAATATCATATCTCTGGGGTTGATAAATCATTGTATCATCAAAAGTCAATAATTATATACTATATGTTTTGATAAGTTCGGTTTCAAACGACCCCCTCCCCCCTTTTTTTTTATAAACACAATCAACAAAGAATTAAACGTAGATTTGCTTCTATGAAAGGTATCATTAACCTTTTCCCTATGTCAAATTGTTAGTTGAGTCGCGATACCGTAAAAACAAAACTGAATAAGGGGCATTTCTTGGCGCATTAACTATTTTTAAACTGTGTATTCTAATTAATACATATTGTATTATACAACGAAAAAGGAGGAGGAACAGCTTGACCCTATCTTTTTTCACTCAAGTGGTCAAAATCACGAAAAAAATACATAAAATGAAAATGATTTCAGTGCTATACTTCGCAGTTAAAATACTTTAGTGATAAATTTTCCAAATTATTTTTGGGTAAAATTTTGAACAGAAGGACATCCTTAACCAAAACGAATTAGTATCTTGTACAAGAAACATGCCTTTACTACATATATAGTTAAGAATGTCATTTATGTCAGATAGATTAATATTCACATTTTGACAAAATCTTTCAAAATTGCAGTACTGAGGCATTTTTAGACCGTTAAGATTAGAATGCATGTTAATTAATTCGACATAATGTAGTTACTGTTACTGTAAGAGTGCATTGGAATTGCGATACTGTAAATTTTAGTGAACTGTTTGAAAGAAGCCCTTGTGTGAAATTACTTAAGGAGAAATTGACCCTACAACTTAGTTTCATTTACGTATCTATTAACTCGGAGATATTTGTAGACATCATAATTAAAGTTTTGGCTTGATTCTCAAAAGAAATTACGTTCAAGGGAACATAATTTGTATTATATATTATATTGCGAGACGTATATCAAGCAAAGATAGATTACATTACCTGGTGATTGAAATGAAATTTAACTATATTTATATACCCGGATAAAAGAAACGTCCTTGGCTTACATTACTGTTTACATTTATTATAACATACGGCTGCTTAGCAGGTCGTAACGATTTCAGAAAATCAAGGGACGTCTTTGTCTCTTAATTTCAAAACATTACCAACTGCTGAAGCACTAGTTTGTGTTATTTGATTTGAGTATAGGAATAACCCCCTATAGCAAGTAAGTTTTTTTTTCTGAGTTCTTCCCGTAGTTAATATTATGACTGCTAAATGTTTACATATTAATTCAGGTGAACAATTGTGGTTTTACAGCTGATCATACACTCCAAGTACACTCTGTACGAGAGACTTTGATTCATTTAAATCTTATGGATATTAATATAAAAATCAGAAGTGCAAACAAAAACATAGAAAAAGCTAAATATTTCAATGTGTAACATTTCATTTTCTATTATTCTTTATAAATTCTCTCCAATATATAAATTTAGGACACGATCTATTTTCCTAGTATTTATTTCATTTAAGGACACTTTTTAAAACTTTATTGCGTCTTAAAAATAATCCTTGCTTCAGGAGGGTTCTGTTAGGATCTTAAAATAGTAGGTCCTATTTCTATATGAAATCAAATTATTATTATACTAATAGAGGGCACAAAACTTCAACATTATTGTGATATATTTAATGGCATATTTAGAGTATTGATAGTAAAAACTGAAGATCAAGAATATTCCATTGCCAAAATTCTATCAGAAGTGACACAAATGTACGTGTCTTTTGCAACACATTAACTCTTTAAGGGAGATTGACATCCTCCAATCAATTTTATTTTCCAAAGCACGTAAATTTCCAATGTTGTATCAAGATATTGTTAAGGTTCTTTTAGGTATATAATTTACACTCTATTTAAAGTTTACTAGATTTGATTAATTTCCCGATTTTGTCCATTTGAGTGAGACATATATCGAGAAAGTGGCCATACAGAGTTCGTGTGCTTAATCCAAAAGGCACTTGAAATTATTATCATGATTTGTTTTATGTTTGATTATCTTCAGAATTCACATAGATTCAATTCATTAGAAGGGATGATTTTGAACATTGAATTGTCATTTCATTATGATTACTGTTTGTCTTAGAATGGATAATTTTGAACATTGAAATGTCACTTCATTATGATTACTATTTGTCTTAGAATGGATTATTTTTAACATCGAATATTGCTACTTCATCATCAGTATCTAGTTTTAATTTCAACAAGATTAATAATTACATTTTATATCTTATATGCAGCTCTAATCGTTCGTCGTTCAAGACTATATAACGTTACTAAATCAAGCATATTATATATATTTAAATGGTTATTTGTATTTCAGTTCCTACATGTGTACCCTATATATAAAATATAACTCTGAAATTAAATCCTCAATCTTTTTTCAGTCAAATACGGAAGGGAATATATGTCTCCGGAAGAAAAAAATAACTTGATCAAGTAGTGATGTAACAATAAGACATTTAAGACCAATTGAAACGAGAACGATATACAGACCAATGAATACTTGACAACAAAAATATACGCCGGAACCCCCACAAATCACATTTTCTGGAATACTTAATATAGACTGTTTCTACTAATAAAAGATAATACTTAAATAGTGTTTTTATAAAATTAAAATGGGATCACGTGGCAAGTGTCGACTAACGTCAGAATCTTCACAAGTATCAATGTGTCAAAATTGTGAGAACCCATATTGTGAAGTTACAGACCTAGTGCCAGATTTAGGACCAAGAAGAATGACAAAACAGAGTATTTCAGAAAGTTTGTTGGTTCCGTCTCAATACCACGAGTTTCAAAAACAATATTCCGAAATTGTGCTTTCATATCATAAACTAAAGATAAGTTTCACTGTTATGCTGATCTTGAATGCAATATTACTGGTGGTTGTTATCACGTGTATGGTGTTCATCATCCCTCACATATCACCAAACAAGGTATCTAACTCAAATGGAAATGATAAACCAGACAAGCCAACAAACCTTCCAAGAACTGGTGAGTTAGTAACATCTTCAGTGACTCCTCCAATAAAGGATTCAAGCGTTATTGCTTGTCAATATATTAAAAACAGTCTTGGTCGAGTCTACATCAATGGTCAAAAGGTGGATGAAATTAATGGAAAGATGTGTGCTGTCGAGGATTTACTAGATTCTTTGAAGAAGGTAACGCAAGCTTGTGAATACTAAGTTTTTTTTTTTATTTTTTAAAATTAAAGCGAAAAGTTAACATGATTAGATAAGTGTGGGTCGTAAAACAAAAAATAGTGATGCGATAAAAAATTTTTTTTTTTTTTTACGAAATATAGTTTCATATGGTACGGTCTGTTAGATACGAGTAAATGACACAAAATAATATTATCATACTTATGTATAGTTGTTTACTTTCTTTTTCTTTTTCAGTACATAGAGTCTTGGGTAGATAAAAAAAGAATCAAAGGTACAATATCTTCTATTTTATCGATTGTTTTTAATATATGATTTATTTAATCAATTCTTTTTTTTTTTAATTTGCATTCTACTAAATATTCGTGATAATGAAACGGTCTAATGGTTGATACATTCAGCTTTGGAAACGTTAAATTTTCGAATTGTACAAACAATATTGTACCAGACGTAAGATATTGAAAGAAGACGAAATAATCAGGTTTTTTTTTCTTTGATTACAGCTGCTGTTCATTTTACATCAGATACCACAGATTTAACAAGATGCAAAAGAGATTCAAGTAAGTGATAACACAAGTACTTTAGAACAACTGACCTAGTTTGCTAATCTTTTTGAAAATTATCTTTGCATCTGGTGGAATGTCTTATTACGTAACTTAGCTCATGTGAAAAAAACCTTGCTTCTATCTATATTATATATAAGTATCAAACCCGAAGGGATATATCTACCACCAGACAAAAATGTCGTCTTATTTTTTCTATCAATACAACGAAATAAAGATATCTGTATCTTTTTTCCTGCTAAAAAAAATACTATAGTTCCTTTTCTTCGTAGTAATATATGTAATGTACACATTGGGTATATTTTCTATTGCAGAATTACTTCGATGTTTGAAAAATTGGCAAGAAAAGTGGGGTACAAGTAAAATAAATGTGAACGAGGAGGGTATAATCGTGCCAAAAACAGGGATATATTTTATATACAACAGAGTGACCATAACAATGAATGTAAAAAATGCCACTGTTATTGGTGACATTGAGCACATCTTACGTCACAGCAATACTGGTAGTAACTTCAAAAATATTGAATCCAGCAAAATTGCATGTGTATCAACAAACGGAGTATTGCATCACGTTAGTTATATAGAAAAAGTTCATCACTTCCTGCAAGGTGATGAAATCATGGTTGCGCTTAAAACACCATCACAAAGCAAGACGTCTATTCAGAGTACCAGCTCGTTTGGAATGTTTCAGCTTTAACAGATTTAATTGAAACTCTTCAGCAATCTAGATACACTGTTAAGTGTAACAGATATCTGATAAAAATGACAACATCCAGGTCATTCGTATATATTTGACATACCAAGGCGTATTAAACCTTCAATGACAAGCCTTGTATCCAACACTAAAGCTGTGTTTGTAATAAAATTACGATATACCGCTCAGTGTATGATAGAAAAGAGACACTACTGAAGCGTTTGACATACCGACTCTTTTTACAATTACTCTAACGTTCAAGTTTTACTGAATGTTCATAACTTATTATATAGGTATTCTTTTGGTGAACATTGTTGCATGATCACGTAGACATTCGAAGCGTACGTTCACTTAACACGAACACCTAGCAATATGCTTCTTGTTGGAGCATTATGATACACAAATCTCATCGAAATAGCTGTACAAATGTAAATATGTATATGAAATAATACAAATGTACAAAAATGTATATATGTAAAGTTTCTGTTAAACTGTAAAATGCACATTGAGTTTACTCATATGAGTCTTATCAACAAAGAAGCATTTGTTTTATGTGCCAGTATAAACGTTATATCTGTGATAATCTTATGATATTGTGTTCAGTTATGCCATATGTAAATTTTTTATATAAAAATGTCCTCATTTAAATCTTTATGGACATTATTTGATAATAATGTAACTATCTATACTTCATTTTGATCTCTCATGTAACTAGTCAATGTGAAACATCGGCAATAGTGACATACGATGTTTGAATTGCGTTTTTTATATATACATTAAGGGACGACCATTTGATTTCGGGAGGGTGAAGAGGAGGGCGGCAGAAGGATTTTGAAAAAAATATCCTGACCTGATAAGAACTGAACAAAATAATCTTGCCCAAGGCAGATCGATAAAGAATACCTTCTGTCAACAAAATATAAGACATAGATGTGTTCAAAAGTCAAAATAAAACAAGCTAAAACAAATATCCTGCCCGACCCCCAAAAATCAAACGGTCGTTGTCTAATATCGTATTGTAATAATGCTTTTACAGTATGAATTCATTTGAATTGTTGCTCAAATGGTTAACCACATATCTGTAACATATCCTGACCAGGGATGAAATTTGTAATATATTTGTTATGTGAAAGAAATAAAATAACAAAGTGATACATTTGTAGTGTTACCATTAAGTTATGATGATAAATCAACCTTACCGATACTCATTTCTCCACCAATGTAATAAAAAAAAGCCATTGTGATTTTATTCATACATTAAAAGATTGTAATTTAAGATGTCATATATTTAAGTAATAAAAGTCTATGAGAAAATATTCTTTACGAAATAACGAAATAAAAAACGATAAAGGAGCAAATGCATGTAAGTTAAACAAGTGGAAATTGCATTTTGTCATCGGCACATTTCTTAACTAATTTTAGTTCAAAATGTGATATCAAGAAAAAGATACCAAAAGGATATTCAAACTCATAAGTCGAAAACAAACTGACAATGCCATGACGAAAAACGACGAAAAGACGAACCCCACCAAAACCGGGGGTGATCTCAGGTGCTACGGAAGTGTAAGCAGATCCTGCTCCACATGTGGTATCCGTCGTGTTGTCATATAATTTCGTAGGTCACATTTCGAGGAAATGAGGACAGGATAGTGGTTACGACAATTAGAATATATCCGTCGTCATCTAAGAAACAGATATTCCATAACGGTCAACCAATTTTGTGATGGCGTCCATAAAATTTGTTAAGGGATGATTTCAATTTCACCACTTGGAACTCTTGGTTTAATAGCTTCTTTTTAAGCAGCAACTTATCATAATATATATACAAAAATATTTTGAAAAAAGATCTTTACATTTTAAACAGTATGATAATAAGGTGACGTGGTATGGTTGGTAATGAGTCAACAATCCAGCAGAGACCAAAAGACAAGGATGTAAACAAACTACAGGTCACCGTACTATCTTCAATAAAGAGAAAAACCCAGCTAGTTTATAAAGCCCCGGCACAACAAAATGTGAAACAATTCTAAAGAGAAAACAACGGCCTGATTTAAGCCTGTAACCATAAAATCGAAAACGACAATCAATCACCACAGTCTACTGGTTTTAAAAAGGCTCAAACGGAATTTGATAGGGTTGTAGATCTTTATGAGCAGTCAACCATCACCCTAACTTGTGACAATGGCAAAACTGTCAAACATTAGAACAAACTGTAAACATCCTTTTTTTTAGAGCTGAAGATACCGAGGGAACAATAAAAAAAACCAAAAAGTCTTAAGCTTTAAGCAACATTTTTTAAAAGCGGCGCATGCTGATATACGCCACTTAATGGACAATTGTTTAGCTTAGTGAGATTTTCAATTAATTGCTACCTCAAAGCTCCCAATGATAATTATCCACAACACCCAAGCTATATGTACTTGACATGAAACGACCAGAAGCTCTAACAGTATAAATAGGCGTTTGATAGGAAACTGCTACGGGAAAATACCATTGTAACACTTTTCATCACTAGAGTTAATGTAAAGGTCATTGTAATCTACATAAAAAGAAAATTTTGTTAGGGTTTATTTTGTTCGTAGGAAAGACAGCAACTTGAATTCAACCAACATCGAGACTGATATTCCTTGTTTGGGGGTAAAAAGACGAGAGTTTGTAATCATGTACCTCTCCGTTTTTCTTATCATCGATTAGGCTCACAGACTATATCACAAAGAAAGAAAAAAGGTAAAATAACCAAAATTTGGTGGAGATCAATTGTAAAGAGTCCATGTCGGTCTGAAAGAATATTTTCAAAAGTATACAACTTATAACCTGTAATTGGAAAAACAAACCCCCTATTAATGCCACAATAGTTTTTTGATATTTCATTTAAGGGACAGGGAATTATCCAAATTATCAGGAAAAATCAAAAGTGTTGTATTTACATAAATTACAGGTGTTGCGCTCATAAACAAATGTATTTATCAAAGTAACCCTCTTTAAATCCGTAAAACTAAAATAGTATTATCTAAACGATATAGACGAGTTCTACACATGATACATGCTACTTGCTTCTTTAAAGGCAAGGCAAGCTTGAAATGGAGAACGAAAATACCTGTTTTGTTGCATCCTTGTCTTGGTTTGCCAACACTTGCCTGACCCGCTGATTAATTGACATGTCTTTAGTCTAGTTTAATGATATACAATACATTTCATTAGTCATTTATGGTGTTAGACAAGATATTAAGTAGTCATCATGATAATCGTATGTCTTTCAAGATAGATTTCAATCTACTGATCTCCTGGCAACTCTTTTACGTTTACATGCCCGTACCATTGTACTCGATATCGAATATCTTTTTATCTTGATAGAGTATACTATATTAGTATTATTAGTCATATATGACCCTGAAAAAGTTTTAAATAAACCTAAGTATAAACTCAATTAAACCGGGTCTTTAATTATTCAGATCTCGACACTTACTTGTTGACATTTAGTTTTAGAATTTCCATACAATACATTTCACTAAACATCAACACTGATTATACTCTTAAGACTATTGCTCTTGTGAACAATTCAATGTGACATGCGTTTGTTCACTACAGTGAACTTCTTATTCTTATACACTACTAGTATTTTGCCAATTATATTTCTTTTTGGTATTTGTCTAATGGGTTCTAGTCTCATTGACATATCTGAAATCTGCTTTTATTAATTCCTATCATATTGTTTATAATAGTGAGGTTATTCATGCAATAAAAGTGCTGACATAACCTCTACAACCTCTATCAATGAAAACATTAGGTAAATAATTTTTAATTTTTTTTAAATCAAAAACAAATCCGACGTCATAATGTTTGACCTGAAGTTGAAAAGTTTGACCCAAACCTATCAAGTCCAATTCTCTTAAGCTGGTATATCAAATAATACCCATTATTTCAATTGAAAACAAAACAGACAAATATATTCCCCTCAATTGATTAACAGTCGATTTTCATCACATTGTATGAAATATGAGCACCACAACACAATAGGAAGCTTGTTTTAGATTGATCACTGCGCTCCATCGATACAGAACTTTTTTCTTAATGTGACTCGAAGCTCATATCCTTTACAGCATCGAGTTTACAGAAAACCTGGTAGTCGATACATACATGTACATGTTTGATATATTTCATTCAGTGTTCGAATTCTACCGCTTTGACGTTTACTAAACTTTTCTTATGCAGGCGTCACACTGTCCCAAAATTGACACCAGATGGACACACGGAAAAGGAAATTTGAATTCGGGTATGATCGTAAAAACATCGAGCCATTTGTGAGGGCATATTAAGCCATCGTGTGACCGCCGTTTGAGTGTTCAGTCTCTAGCAGCAACTTTGTAAGCGGTGGCAAAATCTTTGGCATGCCAAAAAATTTCCATAAGACCTTGCGAAGGTTCATTTTCGTGTTGAATTCGTATGTCCATTTTGCTTCTTGTCAAATCGTGACATCTTCGTCTTTACTTCGTGTGATCATCGGTGACATCGGGTATTTCCGCTAGAAGGAAGACAATACGAAGGAAACGATTGTTCTAGGAAGCCCAAACGACTACGTGAAGACCTCGCAGTGCCGTCGTGTAGCCATCGTATTATACATTGAGATGAGACCACGGTGTCGATGGAGACAGCCAAATTTGAGTAGTTCAAGCGTTTCACATGTGCCATGGTAACATGGACATATGAAATGCCAGCCTCAGAGCATCTTCCACAGTCCTTAGTAACTCTACATAACAGAGGCGTGTGTAACTCCCAAAGCTTCAATCTTTATTATTCCGAATTCAGTTCCTTCAGAATGGCATACTTTAATGATGAGACCATCAGGAAAAAGGATGCAGCATATCTTTATCATATCTTGTTATTTGCCTTTCTTATATTTGACAATGTCCTATTTTGATCTGAGCGTCACTGATGAGTCTTATATAGATGAAACGCGCGTCTGGCGTATTAAGTTATAATCCTGGTACCTTTGATAACTATCCTCATCTTGTTTTGCTTTTTATATTCCAGAGCTTGGACAAACTGAGGCGAAGGAGGTCTATGTGGGTCGAAAAATAGCTGTCTGACAAAAGAAGAGAACGCGTTGGCCAGTAAAGCACTCTACTAAAAGAGCTGAAGACAGAAAATGATATTGCCTTCTATAACTACACATGACTTCCCAGAGGTGTCTACTATGAGGTCCTGCGAAGGGCATAAGGCAGAATAAAGAAGAAGGACACGTGGTACAGACAGTCTCTCCCTCCTCGTCGCAAGCTGTCCATCACTCTACGACACCTAGCCTGCGTTGACAATGTTACAAGCCCATCCTTCAACTTCAGAATTGCTCCAAACACCATCTCCCTTATCATCAATGATGTCTGCGATGCCATCAATGCCTAGTTTGCTGTTGAGATGATCTAGTGTCCTACTACAATAATACAACTAAGGAGTACACCGCCATTGCTGAGAAGTTTGAGAAGAAATGGAAATTTCCACACTGCTGCGGTGCTCTGGATGGAAAGCATGTTTCGGTCACCTGTCCTTAGAATAATGGCCCTGTGTACAGAAACTACAAGGGCTTCTTCTACATTGTTCTCATGGCCCTTGTCGACGTAGACTACAAGTTTCTCTGGATTGATGTCCGCTGTGATTGTTCCAGGAACGATGCCAGTATCTACAATGGGTAAGAACTGAAGAAACATATTCAATCTCCCTGAAAAGAAGTATCTATCTGGTGATAACGTTCCCATACTACACAGTAGGGGAGAATGCTTTTGGGACCAACAAGCGCCCGATGAACCCGTTTTCCATCAGAATAAATGGAACACCATGAGAAAATATTGAACTATAGACTCTCCAGAGCAAGGCGTGTATTGGATTATTCCTTTGGTATTCTGGAACACAAGTTCCGAGTTTTGCTGAGGAACATGAACCATAGGTCAAAGACATACAAATCTTCAATTTCATCAGACAGATCAGACAGATATATCTATCCACCGACAAAAACCTGATGGACTTTGAGGACCAGAACCAGAATGTCATCCCAGGGGCATGTGGATATTGCAAAGTACTTCTGGATGTTTTCCACGAGAGGGCAAGGAACACTGGAACACAGGATGGGAGGCAAATTAGAATATTATATTAGGGTTGTTCGGTGCCATGGTAGGACAGGATGATCTAGTAATTATTCCCACAATGCAGTGACAGTAAAATCAATACATACACACTAAAATTGTGATGATGAACAAATCATTTTCATATATTGCATTGTAACTTAAAGCAAAATTTGTATGGGATAATACATTTTGTTTCTGAAATTTTGATTGAAAATAACTTTAATATAAAAATATAAATAACATTTACACTAAGGATAAAACTGTATCTTGAGACTGTAAACACTATATCCTTTCCGACCCAGATTAAATCATTGTAAAGGACGTACTTTTGGAAAATACGTATATATACTTTTATAAGTACCTCATTTTTGATCATTTGTATACGTGACAAAAAATATTAAATACAATTTCACAGTAGGAGATCAAGTTCAGTTCTTATCTTTGTATATATTTCACTTTCATTTTCAGTTTGTTGTAAACGATTATAAAACCAATATTCTGATTATAAGAATACAAATAAAGTGTATCTTCTAATGTTAACTGCATTGTATTCTCTTTTAAATTTATTAAACGGCAATTCTTAAGGCATCGACATTTTTTTAACACTGCAATCCTTAAAGCATCGTCTTCCTGTATTAAACAGCAGTCCTTAAGGCATCGTCCCCTTGTAGTCAAGTCTACCACAACTATCCTTAATGCATCGTCTCTTGTACTCAAGAATAACACAGCAATGCTTTTGTGCATCATCTCCTTGTAATACACAGCACTCTTTAGGGTAGTGTCTCTTTGTATTCAGGTGTTATACAGCAATCATTAAGGCATGGTCTCCTTGTATTCAGAGGTTACACAGCAATCATTAAAGCACCGTCTCCTTGTATTACACAGCAATCATTAGGGCATCGTCACCTTGTAATCAGGTCTTAGACGGCAACACTTATGAAGAGACATTGATTGTCGAAATGCGCATCTGGTGCAGACAAATTGGTACCGTTTATGTTATTAAGACATCGTCTCTTATTATTCAGGTATTACGCAGCAGTCCTTAAGGCATCGTCTCTTTGTTTTACACGGTTACAGATCAATCTTTAAGGTATACTCAATAAATTCAGGTTTTACACAGCAATCCGTAAGGCATCATCTACTTGTATTTAGGGGTAACACAGCGATCCTTAAAGCATCGTCTTCCCGTATTACACAACACTCTTTATGGTATCGTCTCCTTGTATTTAGTTTCTTTCACAGCAATTATTAACGCATCGTCTCCTTGTATTTAGGTCTAACACAACAATCATTAAAGCCTCGTCGCTTGTATTAAAGTCTTACAAAGCAATCCTCAAGGCATCTTCTCCCTGTATTACAACGAAATCTGTAGGGTATCGTCTCCTTGTATTCTGACACATCAATCGTTAAAGCATCGTTTCTTTTTATTCAGGTCTTACAGCATCGTCTCTTTGTATTCTGGTCTTATACCACAATCTTTAAATCATCGTCTCCTTGTACTCAGGTAATAAACAACAATCCTTAAAGCATCATCTCCCTGTATTCAGCTCTTAATAGATATAAGAAGATGTGGTATGAGTGCCAACGAGACAACTCTCCATCCAAGTCAAAATTTATAAAAGTAAACCATTATAGGTCACAGAACGGTCTTCAACACGGAGCCTTGGCTCACACCGAACAGTAAGCTATAAAGGGCCCCAAAAAATTACTAGTGTAAAACCATTCAAACGGGAAAACCAACGGTCTAATCTATATAAAAAACGAGAAACGAGAAACACTTATGAACCACATCAACAAACGACAACTACTGAACATAAAAGCTGTTCGTTTAACGTCTCCTTGTATTCAAGACTTGTACGCCAACCATTACGGCGTCTAAAAATCTTAAAGGTTTAGTCTCCTTGTATAAAGTTCATACACAGAAGTCCTTAAGATATTGTCTCCTTATATTACATAACAATCCTTAATGAATTGTGTATTGTATTAAGGTCTTCCACGGCAAAAACATTGCTAATATTTAATTTTATTATCTAATTGTCCACATAAAATCATGTGAAGCATACTTGAAGAAAAGTCAAAATAAATCTTAAGAGCAATATATTTTATTTGTCGTACAAAAAGTTTGCGGCAAACTTCCGAACACTGGTTAGCCCATCTGCAAACCAAGTTCATCTTTCAGCCGCTTTGCTCCCAACAACTTGTTGCCTGACTTGGTTTTACATATTTTTGTAACCTCCACCCGCACTGCTCAAAATTGTTCGGGACTTGAATCGTTCGTTACTTTCTTTTTCATTTCCTTTCCTTTTATTTCCTTTATTAGTATGAAACCTTTCTCTACTTAATATGTTATGACCAGAAAACAAGTATGAATATGCGCTTAGTAGGAAACGACTGTGGGAAAATATCATTGTTTTTATCTAACAGCTACATAAAGTGCAAAGCTCGTTTTACGTTTTGTATAAAAAGCAATAACTAGAACTTAAACAACAGGGAGACTACCATTACTTAGTCGGGGTAAAGGGATGATAATTTGTTATTGCATGTACCTCTCCGTGTTCTAATTATCTATTTAATAACGGTAGGTTTGATTATCGTCTCACAGGCTATATCACAGTGATTATCGCCTTACAGCTGGTAATATCGCAAAAACGAAAACAAGTAAACTGACCAAAATAGGGTGGAAATCAAGTTTGAAGAATCCATGGCGATCTGATAGAATATTTTCAAAACCATAGACACTTAAACTTTAATTGGATAACAGACTCCCCATTAATGTATTCTAACCCAATGGTGTTCTGTTATTTTATTTCAGTGAGCAGAAATTTCCAAAATGTCTTGAAAAATTATGAGTTTAGTGATAACAAAATTTTCAAGTGTCGCGATCATAAAGAAAAATAGCACAATCCTTGTTATTTAATAACTCTTTTTCGACAAGAATTGCTTTGCATGAAATGCAGAAGGAAAATACCTTTTTTAGCTGCTTCCTTGTATAGGTTTCCTACACTTACCTTATACGCTCTTTGCTTATCGTGTACTAAATTTAGTTCAATAACGTAATATCTATCATTAGTCAATTACACTGTTAGACAAGATATTAAATTGTCATGATGATAAGTATATATCTTCAGGATTGATTTCAATCTCTTGGCAACTCGTCTATCTTACCATTGTTTTACCCGATATATAATATCTTCTTATCTTGATATAGTATAATATATTAGTCATATAAGTTATACGTGGCTCTGAATAAAATTGTAAATAAACCTTATTATATAGAAGTTAAAAGGGTCAATAATTATTTTGATCTCCGACACTTACTTGTTGACATTTGGGTTTAAAATTTCCAAAAAACAGATTTAACCAGAAATGAACACTGATTGTACTCTCTAGGCTATTGCTTTTGTGAACAACTCAAAGTGGCAACCGATTTTAGCTTGCGGTAAGACTTTATGGTGCACTTTAGATTTCTGTTGGTTATTTTTGTTGTGGGTTGACCTCCACGGCCCTTGCCGTTGAATATATTTAGTAATTCATTTGCTAATTAAAACCAGAAACAATTTCATGAGCATATATGTTTAAGAATATCTTGACGGAATTAGATTAATATGATGATAATCATGGTATCTATGATGAGTTTATGATGAATTATAATGATTTGTTTTTTCGTTAAGGAAATATTATAGCGATCTTTGGTCTAAAATATAAACATGAAACTATTACAAAATAACGCACAACCAAATCAGTATATATCCTTCATTATCTTAGTGTCCTATTGGTAATTTGGTGTTGATGCCTGATCTTTGATAACTTCAATTCTAGACTCAGGAGTAGTTGTTGGGTGAATTTAAAAATTGCTCGGCATTTGTGTCAGCAAAAATCTTTAAACCGAATGTTTCTGGCCAAATGTCTTTTTTGTCGTTTGTTTGCTTTGATGTGTACTCCTTCAGTTTTGCGGAAAACTTCTCTACTGCGTTTGCACAATTTCGTTTATGAACAGCAATTCAGAACACCATCACACCAAAGCATATGACTTTCATGCACTTTGTTTATTGCTGCCTCTTTTTTGTTTTTCTTTATGGATAAGTAGATAAGTTGGTATGTAAATAATGTTCTGTCAGTACTTAAAATCGATTTTTAAAATGCAATCATATATTTTGAGATTGTAAACACTATTATATCATTTCCGACCTAGATTTTATTAAAGGACACGCTTTTGGAAAATACGTATATATATTTATATATGTACTTGATATTTAATATTTAATATACGTGATAAAACTATTAAATGAAAAGTCACAGTGGGAGATCAAATTGAGCTTTCACTTCTGTATATTATTTCACTTTCATTTTCAGTTTGTTGTAAAAGAAGAGCGAAAGATACTAGAGGAACATTCAAACTCATAAATCGAAAATAAACTGAAAACGCCATGGCTAAAAAAGAAAAAGACAAACAGACAAACAATAGTACACAAAACACAACATGGAAAACTAAAGACTAAGCAACACGAACCCCACCAAAAACTGGGGGTGATCTCAGGTGCTCTGGAAGGGTAAGCAGATCATGCCCCACATGAGGCACCCGTCGTGTTGCTCAGTTTAGTACAAGGTCGGTAAATAGTCTAATTCGGTAGGTCACATTGTAAAGGATTATACAACAAATTATATATTAATTATAAAAATACAAATAAATTTTATCTTCTAGTAATACCTGCATCAGTTCTTGTATTCAGGTCTTACACATTGATCCTTAATGAACGCATCGTCTCATTGTGATCAGGTCTAACATAGAAGTCCTTAATGCGTCGTTGCCTTGTATTCATGTCTTACACAACAATCCCTAAGGCATCGTCTCCTTGTAGTCAGGTCTTACAAAGTAGTCATTAAGGCATCGTTTCCTGGTAGTCAAGTCTTAAAGCAATCATTAAGGTATAGTCACCTTGTATTTAGGTCTTATATAGCATGGCTTAATGCATCGTCACCTTGCATTCAGGAATTACACAGCAATCCTTAAGGCATTGTCACCTTGTATTCTGTCTTACAAATCAACCCTTAATGCATCGTCTCCATGTATTCAGGTCTGACACAGCAATCCTTAAGGCATCGTCACCTTGTATTAAGTACTTACACAACAATCCTTAAGGTATCGTCACCTTGTATTCAGGTCTTACACAGCAATCCTTAAGGCATCGTCACCTTGTATTCTGTCTTACACATCAACCCTTAAGGCATCGTTTCCTTGTACGCAGGTCTTACACATTTAACCCTTAATGCATCGTTTTCTTGTATTCGGGTATTACACAGCAATTCTTAAGGCAATGCATCTTGTATTCAGGTATTACACAGCAATCCATAAGGCATTGCACCTTGTATTCTGTCTTACACATCAACCCTTAAGGCATTGTCACCTTGTATTCAGGTCTCACACAGCAATCCTTAAGGCATCGTCACCTTGTATTCAGGTCTTACACATCATCCCTTACAACATCGTCTCCATGTTTTCAGGTCTTACGCAGCAAGCCCTAGGGAATAGTTTTAATTTAGCCATTTGATAAGGGACTTTCCGTTTTGAATTTTCCTTGGAGTTCGGCAACCCTTACGGCATTGTCATTTTGTATTCAGCTCTCACACAGCACTCCTTATAGCATTGTTCCCATGTATTCAGGTTTTACACAACAACTCTTAATGAATAGTTTCCCTGCAGTTTGGTCTTACACAGCAACCTTTAATGCATCGTCTTTTTATATTCAAGTCTTACATAACAATCTGAAGGACATCTATATCATGTATTTTGATCTTACACAACAATCCTTTGCGCTTCATCCCTTGTATTCAGGTCTTACACAGCAATCCTTAATGCATCGTCACTTTGTACCCTGGTCTTACACAGAGATCCTTACTGCATCGTCTCCTTGTCTTTAAGTCATACTCAGCAAACCTTAAGGCATCGTCACCTTGTATTCTGGTCTTACACAGCAATTTTAATGCATCATCTTCTTGTAATCAAGACTTACATAAAAATCTGCAGGGCATCGTCATCTTGTATTCTGATCTTACACAACAATTCTTTGCGCATCGTCTACTTGTATTCAGGTCTTACGTATACACAACAATCCTGAAGGCATCGTCTACTTGTATTTAGGTCTTTCACATGTATCTTCATGCAACGTCTCCTTCAATTCTGGTCTTACACAGCAATCCTTAAGGCATCATTTCCTTGTATGCAGGTCTTATACGTCAACCTTGAAGGCATCATCCATATGTATTCAGGTCTTACACAGCAATCCTTAAGGCATTGTATCCTTGTGTTCCGGTCTTACACAACAATGACTAATGAATCGTTTCCTTGCATTCTGGTCTTGTACGGCAACCATTAAGGCATCGTCTTCTTGTGTTCAGGTCTTACACAACAATCATAAAGGAATCGTTTCCTTGCATTCTGGTCTAAAACGGCAATTCTCAATTCATCGACTCTTTGTTTTCCGGTCTTATACAACAATTCCTAAGGCATCGTCTCTTTTTTTTTTTGGTGTATTCAGGTGGTCTTACACAGCAATCCTGAAGGCATCTTTACCTTGGATTCAGGTATTACACACAAATCCTTAATACATCGTCTCCTTGTATTGAGGTCTTACACAGCAATCCTTTAGTCATCGTTTCCTTGTGCTCAGGTCTTACACATCAACCTTTAAGGCATCGTATCTTTGTATTCTGGTCTTACACAGCAATCCTTAAGGTATCGATTCCTGGTATTCTGTTTTTACACAAGAAGCCTTAAGGCATCGTCTTCTTGTTATCTGGTCTTCCAAAGAAAGCCTTTAGGCATGGTTTCCGTGTAATAAGGTCTTACACAGCAACCTTTAAGGCATTGTTTCATTGTATTCTGGTCTTGCACAGCCATCATTAAGTCATCGATTTCTTGTATTCTGTTCTTACACAGCAATCTTTATGCCATCGTTTCCTTGTATTTTGGTCTTACACAGCAATCCTTAAGGCATCATCCCCTTGAATTCAGGTCTCACACGGCAATCCATAAAGCATTGTCACTTTGTAGTCAGGTCTTACACCCCAATGCTTAAGGCATTGTCATCTTGTATTCTGGTCTTACACAACAAGCCTGAGGCATCATCACCCTGTATTCGGTTTGTTGCTTACCTACGAATTCAAAAAAAAATATATGACATTTTGGTTGATATAATGAAAATATATTCAATGTGTTGCAGTATATTCACTACGAGAATCATTTGATATAATTGTCAATGTACAAAGTCTAAACTCAATTGACTAAGTTCCAAAACATCGGTTCTTCTATTAATTATGTACAGAGATTAAAAATGGTCTTTTATTTAATCAAAAAGTGTTTTTTTTATTTGATCAAAATTTCAAATGGATTGGACCAATTGAATACAGTAGGCAAAGTAATGATAGATTGTTGGTTAGGTAATATACTGTATACATTTATGAATAATTTAAATTTGGATGTAACACGTCTTCTGATTGGATGAAAGTTTTTTGTCTATCAGCTCATAGACATAATTTTGTCATGTGACCGTGACGTCATCAACGTTTTTTCATGATTTACTCCTTAAAATGGAATTTAGAATTAAATTATAAGGAATGGAAATAACCTCAAAAATGTGGTGCACACTTTTAAATAACACGATATGCGGGTTATGCAGTGTGCTCTTCATTTTTGATGTAATTTATTCATCATTCCTTAAACGTAAAAAATGAAGTCTTCCTTTCAATAAATGGGACCATTCTTTCTTACCATATTTTAACAGTCAAGTCCACAAAATACTACCTAGAAAACTACAGATTGAACAATACGATCCCCATAAAAAAAACTGGGACGAACGGAGGTGTTTCGGAAGGATCAGCTTTTCTTCTTTACAAGTGTTATACTCTATTTGATAGGTCAAATTCAGTTATTTGGCATTTTAAAATAGCGTATTATAAATATCTAATTTCCAACCTCATAAATCCTCAAATTAAATTGCCATTGGTACATGTAAAAGTTTTAAATGGAAAGAGAGTTGCCTAAGTGAAAGGACCAGCAAGACTTTTATCGGTAGAGACAACACAGACCCTGAAATACAAAATAAGACAAGATACAACACGGATAAATAAACAAAAGCAACACAATACCTCTAAAACACAACTATGGGTGCACGCATGTGCTTCGGTAGGGTGGTCAGTTTCTCTTCTACTAGTACCAGCCGTCCAGTTTCCCTTTGTAAATTATGAGTCGGTGGTAAGTCATATTAGGGAATGTCACAATCGGGGAAAATGGACTGTAATTAAATTACGACATCTGTAATATAACAATGATCATCTGTAACCAATTTATGTCATAAGAGACAACCAAATCATGACGTTGTCCGTAAACTATTCAAAAAAGAGGGGCGAACGATACCAAAGGGACATTCAATCTCATAAATCGACAATAAACTGACAACGCCATGGCTAAAAAAGAAAAAGACAAACAGACAAACAATAGTACACAAAACACAACATAGAAAACTAAAGACTTAGCAACAGGAACCCCACTAAAAACTGGGGGTGATCTCAGGTGCTCTGGACGGGTAAGCAGATCCTGCTCCACATGTGACACCCGTCGTGTTGCTCATGCTAGTACAAGCTCGGTAAATAGTCTAATTCGGTAGGTCACATTGTAAAGGATTATACAACAAATTATATATTTAAAATTATAAAAATACAAATAAATTTTATCTTCTAGTGATACCTGCATCAGTTCTCGTATTCAGGTCTTACACATTGATCCTTAATGAACGCATCGTCTTATTGTGATAAGGTCTAACATAAAAGTCCTTAATGCGTCGTTGCCTTGTATTCATGTCTTACACAACAATCCTTAAGGCATCATCTCCTTGTAGTCAGGTCTTACAAAGTAGTCATTAAGACATCGTTTCCTGGTAGTCAAGTCTTACAGCAATCATTAAAGTATCGTCACCTTGTATTTAGGTCTTATATAGCATGGCTTAATGCATTGTCTCCTAGTATTTAGGTTTTACACAACAATCTTAATTACATCGTCACCTTGTATTCAGGAATTACACAGCACTCCTTAAGGCATCGTCACCTTGTATTCTGTCTTACACATCAACCCTTAAGGCGTCGTCACCTTGTATTAAGGTCTTACACTGCAATCCTTAAGGTATCGTCACCTTGTATTCAGGTCTTACACAGCAATTACTAAGGCATCGTTTCCTTGTATTCAGGTCTTACACATTTAACCGTTAAGGCATCGTTTTTTTGTATTCAGGTATTACACAGCAATCCTTAAGGCATCGTCACCTTGTATTCAGGTATTACACATCAACCCTTAAGGCATCGTCTCCCTGTATTCAGGTCTTACACAGCAAGCCTTAGGGAATCGTTTTAATTTTGCCATTTGATAAGGGACTTACAAAATAAGACAAGATGCAATACTGATAATTAAACAAAAGCAACACAATACCTCTAAAACACAACTATGGGTGCACGCATGTGCTTCGGTAGGGTGGTCAGTTTCTCTTCTACTAGTGCCACCCGTCCAGTTTCCCTTTGTAAATTAAGAGTCGATGGTAAGTCATATTAGGGAATGTCACAATCGGGGAAAATGGACTGTAATTAAATTACGACATCTGTAATATAACAATGATCATCTGTAACCAATTTATGTCATAAGAGACAACCAAATCATGACGTTGTCCGTAAACCATTCGAAAAAGAGGGGCGAAAGATACCAAAGGGACATTCAAACTCATAAGTCGAAAATAAACTGACAACGCCATGGCTAAAAAAGAAAAAGACAAACAGACAAACAATGATACACAAAACACAACATAGAAAACTAAAGACTAAGCAACGCGAACCCCACCAAAAACTGGGGGTGATCTCAGGTGCTCCGGAAGGGTAAGCAGATCCTGCTCTACATGTGGATGCAACATGGTTGTCTTTGTTCATATGTAGATTGTCTTTCACCGCGGATATTTTCTGAAGATCTTTGGTAATCTGGTAAATTCATTGACATATTTTCTAGTATCAAGTGGCGGTTTATAGCTTCAAATACGGAATGGTATGATAAGAGATGGTATACACATGTATGGAACGCCAAAACTGTCTTGTTATGCCCGTTTTCATTATATGATGTGCATTTACCTTTATATGATGTGCATTTGTCATTATATGATGTGCAAACACCTTTATATGGTGTCCAGTAGACATTATATGATGTGAACATATACTTATTTGATGTGCAAATATACTTATATGATGTGCAAATATACTTATATGATGTGCAAATGTATTTACATGATGTGCAAATGTACTTATATGATGTGCAAATGTACTTATATGATGTGCAAAGATCCTTATATGATGTGCAAATATACTTATATGATGTGCAAATATCCTTATATGATGTGCATTTTTCATTATATTATGAGCATGTAACATTATACGATGTGGTTCGGATTACCTCATTATATGATGTCAAAACGTACTTATATGATGTGCTTTCATCGTTGTTATGATAAATAAACATGATCATGATTAGAACGATTACTCTCTACGTCAAAACTGATTCCGATCTGCCTTTCGGAATTACGGCTCAAATCTGTAACTATTGTTTGTAAAATGGATGAGATTTTAAAAGAGATAAACCTTGTCACGTTCAGACCTCGTTTTAAAGATGAAAAAAAATCACATCTGATATTGTTGCAAAATTGTCAAAATATGAATTGCAAAGTTTAGGTTTTATCGACGGGTTTATAAAATAATGAACACACGGCTAAAGTGGATTATATTATGGCAATCTAATCAAAATAAATACTCATATGTGTACGAGCACGCGAGTTTATATAGATTTGAATTTTAATTAGATTGATATTATGGGTCCTCGACTGTACCTGGAGTTTAAATATTTGATCTACCAGAGATTATCCTGCTTTTTTAAATGAAAGTTTACTAGCTGTTTCTGATCTAGCAGCTCCAGCCTCGTATCGGCTTCCGAAAGTGCAAGTTATAGAAAGGGTGAGACAGTGCAATTCATTGAAAAAAAATTACACGGTGCAATTTAACTAAAATCAACGTTTTAAACATTTCGGAGGAAGATTTGGATCCATTGAAAAAGGAGCTAGTTGAAAAATTTCCCTGCTGTGGCAAAAATATGATAAAAGAACTTTAGCTGTATTGCTATACTAATTAAATCACAGTCATTTAAAAAGTATTTTATATTATAAACTATAAACGCATGCATAATTATACCGGGATGGATGAAAGGAGATATGGGATGAACTTCCACTCGGTGCAATACATTTGCACTTACATTTGCACGTAAAAATCATTACATTTGCGAGCAGTATTTTTTTATTTCGTTTGCTCATATTTTTATTACAGCTTCAACTAGATAGTTAATCGCAACATAAAAGGATCTTCGCACAAACATCCAGAGGTCTTTGTGACTTAAATTTCGCTTATACAAACCTCCAGACTCAAGGCACCGAACTGTTAAAAGGGCTAACGGTGGCTTTAAATTTTTGGGTTTATCTTGAAAACTACAATAGCTTTTTTTTAAAGGGGGGTGTAATGAAAACAGTCTGAATATGCTCTACAGGAAAGGTCCCATTTGAGCAATTTGCGCTCTTATGGGTTTTGTTGTTTTGTTGCCTATTATCTTGATAACTTATTTATAGATAAACCTTCCTTGCAAAATGGTCGGCAAAAACAGAATTACAAATAAATAATTAAACATTACTGAAATTATAAATTAACTATCGAGGGACTGCTAATTTTCTTTCATTGAGGGGACCTTGGAGGAAACATTGGAATTACTCTTATTTTTTCAAGTCCCCAGCTTGAAGAAGAAAAATAAATCCAAGACCCCCCTCCCCCACTTCCCTTTTCAAAGACATACACATTTCAACACCCCACACGCACATACATTTCTCAATACTTCTGTTCGTTATAACAAAACAAATGAATACAATTTCTTTTTCTATTATAAGTATAAAATATTGCATCAGTAGTGGATCTAGAACTTCAATTGTGGAAGTTGTTTGCGACTTCAAAAAACTTTATTTGGATATGCCGGTTATGGTCTCATTGATATTTATCACACCTTCATTCAACTTTAGATTCAGATTGAAAATACTGTCCTGGAAGAACATGTTGAAACTTAGGCTTTTTATCTTAAAAATTGAGGCGAGCGGAGCAAGGCGAAAAAAAATTAACATCTTTCGAGCCAAAACATTATATTTTGTTTACAGTAGGGGGAAGTGTATTATAAGTTTTTTTTACTATATGGAAAGGAGTATAATCAGGAAAGCTTCGAGAAAACCTTCAAAAACTAAGAGACTAAACCATTAATCTCGGATAGTGTCGTTCTTCGTGTCCAACAAAAATACAGACGATGATCATGACTTACATGAAACAAATATTGAAATGAAGATTGAAGCCAAAAATGATGACATAAGAGATACAGATATGACATCTGAATCAAGTGTAATATACTCCTGCTAAATAATCAGATACTGATTTAGTGTATTCATCATATAAGCTTTAATATTTGCATGTTTGAAATACAGAATTGCTTAAATTTGTAAAAAGAGGTCGAATCCTGAACAGTATGTGCAAGAATGGACTCACCATTCAAGCTTGAAACAGCTGTGAATTTAAGTTGTGATTAGATATTTGACACATCATAGGTTTCTGACACAGAATGAATGGGGTCCAATATCCAAATTCTAAATACACAGTTAGATTCAGCATATTCAAGTACATAAAGAATTCAATTGTTGATGAAATAAAAAAAAAGTTTTATTTTGGACCCTTTGGACCCCGATTTGGACCAACTTGAAAACTGGGCCCAAAATAAAAAAAAAATTAAATACATATTCAGATTCAGCATATCATAGAACCCCAAAAATTCATTTTTTTTTGTTAAAATCAAACTAAGTTTAACTTTGGACTCTTTGAACCTCAATGTGGACTTATTTGAAAACCGAGCCCAAAATAAAAAATCTAAATACACGGTTAGATTCAGCATATCAAAGAACCCATAGAATTCAATTTTTGTTGAAATCAAACAAAGTTTAATGTTTGACCCTTTAGACCTGAATGCAGACTAATTTGAAAACGAGGCACAAAATCCAAAATCTAAATACGCACGGTTAGATTTAACATATGTTAGAACCCTAAGAATCAAGACTTTGAATTAAACACCATTGAAATTGGTCAAGAAATAAGCAATTTATAAAAAGTATTAGAAAAGTATTGTTTTGGCCCCTTTTTGGTCCCTAATTCCTAAACAGTTAGGGCCATAACCCCCAAAATCAATCCTTCCTTATTTTGTATGGAACCTTGTGGGACAATTTCATAGAGATCCATATACCTATACACAAGTTATTGTCTTGAAACAAGAAACAAGAGTGCACACGCTGAAATGTCTCACCTTCTTTACTAATCATTGATATTATGTTGATAGTCCTAAATATAAAGCTTTATTACAACTGTCACATAAACTTAACATTAACCAAGTAAACTAAACATTGACCAATGAACCATGAAAATGAGGTCAAGGTCAGATGAACCATGCTAGGCAGGCATGTACAGCTAACAATTCTTCCATACAACAAATATAGTTGACCTATTGCTTATAGTTTAAGAAAAACAGACGAAAACACAAAAACTTAACACTGAGCAATGAACCTTGAAAATGAGGTCAAGGTCAAATAAAACCTGCGTGACTGACATATAGATCATAAAATATTTCCATACACCAAATATAGTTGAACTATTGCATATAGTATTAGAAAAAAAGACAAAAACTCAAAAACTTAACTTTGACCACTGAACCATGAAAATGAGGTCAAGGTAAGATGACACCTGCCAGCTAGACATGTACACCTTACAATCATTCCATACACCAAATATAGCTGACCTATTGCATGCAGTATTAGAAAGAAAGACCAAAACTCAAAAACTTAACTTTGACCACTGAACCATGAAAATGAGGTCAAGGTCAGATGACACCTGCCAGCTAGACATGTACACCTGATAATCATTCCATACACCAAATATAGTAGACCTATTGCATACAGTATAAGAAAAACAGACCAAAACACAAAAACTTAACTATAACCACTGAACCATGAAAATGAGGTCAAGGTCAAATGACACCTGCCAGTTGGACATGTACACCTTACAGTCCTTCCATACACCGAATATACTAGACCTATTGCTTATAGTATCTGAGATATGGACTTGACCACGAAAACTTAACCTTGTTCGCTGATCCATGAAATGAGGTCGAGGTCAAGTGAAAACTGTCTGACGGGCATGAGGACCTTGCAAGGTACGCACATACCAAATAAAGTTATCCTATTACTTATAATAAGAGAGAATTTACCATTACAAAAAATCTGAACTTTTTTTTCAAGTAGTCACTGAACCATGAAAATGAGGTCAAGGACATTGGACATGTGACTGACGGAAACTTCGTAACATGAGGCATCCATATACAAAGTATGAAGCATCCAGGTCTTCCATCTTCTAAAATATAAAGCTTTTAAGAAGTTAGCTAACGCCGCCGCCGCCACCGCCGCCGCCGCCGCCGGATCGCTATCCCTATGTCGAGCTTTCTGCGACAAAAGTCGCAGGCTCGACAAAAATGCTTGTTTTTGGCCTCTTATTCCTAAACAGTTCAGACAATAACCCCAAAAATCAATCCCAAACTTCTTTTTTTGGTATGGAACCTTGTGGAACAATTTTGAAAGAGATCCATACACTTACACGCAAGTTATTGTCTGGAAACCAAATGTCTTCGGACGACGATGACATCGCCATACCATTACACGGCCGCAAAATTTTACGTGCGTATAGGCCTTTACAATTTTAAAAGTAGAAACTTGTTTAAATGTCTATTACGGCCGACTTTGATTTTTAGAAATTTAAAAGTAATTGCAATAACAGCGTTTGTAAAATGTTTATTCATATCAAAAGAAAGTTTTCCATCATTATAGCAAGGTGTACAGAGGGTAATTCCCTTGTATAATCTGTCATCAAATACACATTTAAATGTATACTACAGGAAGTGATATCCGTTCATGAATCATTTTATCCAACAAAACAAATACCCAGGTAGCTATATATACCTCCAATTTGTAAGAATTTATACTTTCTATGAATTTCTTGTAAGTGATACTTGAAACAAAAATTTCGTAATCGTTTAATGTTCTTTTATAAATTGTAACTTGGATGGAGAGTTGTCTCATTGGCACTCATACCACATCTTCCTATATCTCTTTATAAGCAATGAGAAACTTAAAAATCAGAAATATTAGAAGATCCGATTAAGAAATAAACTGACGAAAAATTTTCGAGGTTCAGCTCATTAATAAAAAATATAAATGTAGAATTTTGGACAACCAAGTCATATAAGGATTTTCCTGACAGGTACTCATAGAGAGGGAAAGCAGATGCTTCATGTTCAAATAATTTTGTTATTGTTGAAACATTTCAATTTATATGTTTTCATATCGGAGCAATAGTCATTTGTATACGCAGAAATTAATCCTGTTCCTTAATTTCATTTTATTCAGATTTTTACGATTACCCTATTAACGCACCCGGTCCCACTCCTTTCTGCGATTTCTTCAGTTTTTGTTTGTTAACTTAGATTTACGAGAATTGATCATCGGTACACTACTTTCGCTTTAATTAACCTCAATTAAACCTCATGTAATATTATTATAACCAAATGTTGTATTTTTACAATATGAGGTCGATTCTTATTCACCGTCTAACTTGAGACTTCAAATGCAAAACTTTTTTTTAAAAGATGATTATAACAACATCAATGGATTTTTTTGAAATGCGGTAAAGACAGGATATTCGTTGCACATGTAACTTGTTAATTTATGATTACATTATCATTTAAAGAGAACTAACTCTATTCAAATATTAAATGAGGGGTTGTTTAAAAATTTGAAGTGAAGTCAGTATTTTGTTCATATATAAGATTAATGTAAAACAAAATGCCGAACAGGCAATCTAAAACCACAAGACGACAAAAGATAGACAGACACCATCATGACACAAAAAATGTTTCAAAGACAAACAACCCATCAAACTCTTCACATGAATATTAGAATTGAGCAACACGAAATCTTTTTATTTAAAAATCCGAGGGATTCTTTCTGAAGCTGTGACGGGTTAGAAGATACTTTTTGTCAGAGCGGATATGTTGATATAACAAATGCAACACATCTTTGTTTTCTATGACAGACATATATATCTAATAAAGGATAATCAAACCATGATGATGGTGTCTGTTTAAGATGTTAGAATAAATTAAGACTTGTAGGATTGGTTTAATTTTGATGCTAGAAATGATCTATCAGCTGTCAGCAGTTTTCATGTCTATAATTTCCATAGACAAAATCCCGAATCAAATCTGCTCTTGCAGTGTTAACATTTCCTTTTGTTGCTCCTAAAAACTGATTTTTCTTCATATCAGTAGAATATTTTGATGCTAGTGGACGTCTCCCAAAGGCCTCAGCAAGTTCCCTAAAATACTGTCCACAATTACCGCAACAGAGACCTACATACTTGATACCTATTTCTTTGGCCTCTTCGGCAAAATATCTAATATCGCTGTTACTGCAACGCACGCACTCTAAATCGTTAGGGTAAACAGGTTTCCCTGAAATATATTACACTTTTTACAATAATAATAAACCTTGAGCGGCGAAGTACAAAATGTTAGCCTCAATAGTAAAGTAAAATCTTTGCGCTACAATGATTGTTTTTAGTAATTCCTTTAAACTATTTGATCGAGTTCTGAATTTATAAACAAAATTGTAGATTTTAAGGAAACATTGAATTATACTGCACAAAAAAATTGGAAAATCAAAATCAGCGAATGTGAGAGTGAGCTGATAAATCTAATGTTGAGTTATTGTCTCTCTTTTCTCCATTATCATATATTCGTGTATGTATATTTTACCTCAGGAACAACATAATGAAAATACGAATTGTGCAATGCATTTACTAAACTTGAAATCAAATTAACAATACATACCAGTTTCTGGGTCTTTAAGAGATTGAAATGTTTTACATTCATCGGTCGTTCTGAAGGGAACAGGTAAAGCAGCAATAGGGCCCTGTGGAAAAAATGTTAAAATTTTGTTTTCTCATCACTGCAAACCAAATTTTTGTTGCAACGGAAGATAATGGAATTTAATCAACGCAAACACTTTCAGCTTATTATTGTAAAAATATAAAAAAAAATACGAAGTTGAAGAGAATTAAGGACCCACATTTCGAAAAGGTTTTGCCAAATACAGACATGGTAATTTATTTCTTGGGTAGAACAATTCTAACAATTCCAAGTTTTGTAAATAGTAAATTTATAAATTTGACCATACATGTACCAATGCTTCATACTGATCAGTTTCAGTGCGAACGACAAGGGCTTTCTGGATAATCCTCATCGAATACGCTCGTTACAACTGTTTTGAAAACAAATTCATTATAAGGTTAAACACTTTTTTGTTTAGGCTACTGATGTGTAAATTGAGGAGATTAACTCAAAAATTTAATAAAAAGGACTTTTATTTCTGAGTCAGCGGCCCTGTTTGAACATCAAATATCTCTAGAAAAAACGTGTTTAGTCCTTATTATTTTCATTCCACAATTTCCATTATTTAAATAAGGTCTTTCCAGTTTTCCAGTTTCTGTGGAAAGTTTTTTTTTTCATTTCAACTTACCCAGAACCCCAAGTTTCCCTACATATGTTTCGCGCTTGAATAGATCACATAAAATCGAGATAGTGTTGACATTGATTACAAAAGTAGTTTCGGCAACATGGTCTATTGAAGTGTAATGCAAGGGAACACATTCTAATGAACCAATCCAATTCAAGTATTTGTAGGTGTATAAATTTTAAAAGAATTATTCAAATATAAAAGTTTCAAACCATTGAAACAGCCAAAGGATATTGCTTCTACTATGTCTCACGGATCTGACAACTTAGTTTTAGAATAATATGGGGCACATGTTATGTTATATAGATACAATGGATAAGCGTGGATTCTTGAAAAAGAAACCATGAGCCCGGAGGGCGAATGGTTTGTTTTTCATGAATCTACGCTTATCCATTGTATCTATAACTTAAACTATTGTGTTAATTTCTTTTCAAAATTAAAGCCTTTTTATTAATTAGAAGGTATTGTAAGTGAGCTTAAATAACCATGTTATCGTGTCCAACGATGCATTGATAAATCTCAGATCACAATTAATTGGTTAACAAAATACCAATATAACACTTCTACCTTTAAAGATATTTATATTACCAGGCATATGAATATTATCTGTTTATACAAAATAAGACATATTCGAAATTATTTCTAATAAAATCGAAAATGGAAATGGGGAACGTGTTAAAGAGACAACAACCCGACCAAAAAGCATATATAAATAGATATAAGAAGATGTGGTATGAGTGCCAATGAGACAACTCTCCATCCAAGTAAAAATTTATAAAAGTAAACCATTATAGGTCACAGTACGGTCTTCAACACGGAGCCTTGGCTCACACCGAACAGTAAGTTATAAAGAACCCCAAAAAATTACTAGTGTAAAACCATTCAAACGGGAAAACCAACGGTCTAATCTATATAAAAAAGTATATATATATAATAAGTATGTTATCGAAATTTTTCTAGCACTCTAGGCAAATCACGATTTTCTCGCATAGGAATTTGCGAACAAACCTTTGTAAAATTATGTAGTAAAACAGATGAAATCATACTATATTTATAAAACAAAATTTGACAAATAGAATGTAATCATTTTTGTTTCAAACATGTGAAATAACCAATAATAATTAAAAAAAAACCGGTAAAACTCGCTATTATTACAAAAATATCCACTATAAAATGCAAAATTAGAATAAAACCAGGATAAGAATTGGAACAACAGAGAGAATACAGGGATTCGAACCTAAACCGACAAATTCCTATCTTTAACTCATTGATTTTAACCATGCTAACCTCGCGGCTACCAACTCATACTATACGACTCCCTATTGTGTCTATATAAAGGTACAAGCCCTGTGTGTCCGATGAACTGATGTATATCAGATGTTCATTTAAATATATAAAATAGACATGTATAGTGTAACCCATTGGTAGCCGAGAGGTTTCGTCGATGTGTTGATGTCAGTCACACATAACAGATTTCAAGGAAGGGTTCGATTCCTAGTGAAGGCATATAAAAATTACAAAAATTAAAGGTAAGTTTTTAAATTAATTCCATTAGTGAACAGAAATCAGTAAATTAGCCAATTCAAACTTAATGAAATTAGGCACACAAAGGAAACAATTGAATATAATTTGGTGAGTCAATTTCAGCGGCAGATTTAGGAAGCGTTGATTCTAGAAAAAGAATCCACGGTAAATGAATAGGCTGACTTCACCACAATGGTTTAAAAACAATAACATTAACTCTACTTTACTATGCAATTCGACTATAAAAAGTATAATAACAAAAATACCGAACTCCAAGGAAAATTCAAAACGGAAAGTCCCTTAACAAATGGCAAAATCGAAAGCTAAAACACATCACACGAATGGAAAAAACTGTAATATTGCTGACTTGGTACAGGCATTTCCTTATGTAAAAAATGGTGGATAAAACCTGGTTTTAATGTTTCTTCATTGATGAAGTACGAGTTGATGAAGATATTATTTGGTTTAGTGCGAGTTGGCATTGAAAAAGAGAGGCAAAAGATACCAAAGGATTATCAAACTCATTAGTCGAAAAAGAACTGACAATGACTTGGCAAAAACGAAAAACAAACAACAATATAAAAACAAAACATAGAAAACTAAAGACTGAGCAAGACGAACCCCAACAAATAAATGAGGTGCTTCGGAAGAGTAAGCTTCACATGTGCATCTGTCGTGTTGCTCATGTAAGTACAAACCCGATAATAAGTCTTATTCGGTAGGTCATATTCGAGGAAAAGAGGATGAATTGTGGTTACGAAAATTTAAACATATCCATGGTCATATATGATACACATATTTCATAGAAGTGTTCTTGCGTGTGTTTGTGCTGTATTTCTGTCACGTAGTCATTTCAGCGATATTTTTTAACATTGCCATATAAGCGGGAGGTTTGGCTAGCCATAAAACTAGGTTCAACCCACCATTTTTTTCGTAAAATGTCCTGTACAAAGTCAGGAATATAGCAGTTGTTATCATATAGTTCGTTTCTATGTATGTTGGCGTTTGTTTTTGTTGCACTTCAGTGTTCCTGTTGTTCCTTTGTTTTCCTCTTATAGTTGATGTGTTTCCCTCGGTTTTAGGTTGTAACCCGGATTTGTTTTCTCTCAATCGATTTATGACTTTTGAACACCGGTATACTACTGTTGCCTTTATTCATAACGGTCAACCAACTCGTGATGGCTTCCGTAAAATTTTCGAACGAATGATTTCAACTTCACCTCTTCGAAACTTTGATTTAAAATCTTCCTTGTAAGCAGCAACCCTCTTTCAAGAAAATCATGATAGGAAGTCCACGCTCTTGAAAGGTATGAAAGGGATTCAATCCAAACGGATTACTGATGATATCTAAAAGACCGACAAACGGAATTGAGATTTTTAATCATTTGTATATACATTTTTATATTACTTTGTCTACAGTAATCTTGATTTCGACCTATAATGATCTTGCCTATAAACTAAACACTTGTTATATGGATGCATCATTTAGAAATTTTAAAGAGCGGTTTGCTTTTATTTATACTTCATATATTTTTACTAGTTTACTCACTTTACACACTTTCTTTATTTCTTTAATTAACGGAATCATTGTCCTAGGACCTCTACCGCAGTTCAAACCTACAACTGCAGCACCATGTTCTTCTAAACGTCTGCAAGCTTCTGGTAATGGGACATTGTCTGTTGTAACGTCAGGGAAGTAAGCTGTCAGTGTTATTACGGCGGGTAGACCTAGAGCAAAAGCATACTCACTTGTATTCAAATTACTGTACATGTCGCATCATTCTTTTACAGATCTTAATTGCCATGTACGAACTGTAGCCACGACTTTCAACTTTGAATGGAGGGTGTATGACTTTTTTTTCCACTAAAACGATAGTAACGTTTCGTTTTTTTTTAAGCTAAGTAATTTTGATTTTATTTCTTTAATATCATTAAATCAGATTGTCTGTGCTCTTTTTAAGTATCATTGTGTTTGTTTTACAACAATATGGATTTTACATCAATAATAGACTTTGAATGTAGATATCATCGACTTCATGTTTTCAATCGCCATTCTTATTGGAAACAACTGTGTCCCTTATCTTGCGGACTTGTTCCTTTATTCATACAAGGAAGAATTCATACAGGAGCTTTTCAGGAAGAATGAAAAGAAGTTAGCATTATCCTTAGCTTCACGTTCCGCTAAGTAGATGATGTCTCTCACTAAATAATCCATACGGTCAACTTGCTGTCTATGTTTAACGAATCTTTCCCATCGAAATCTAAATTAAAGATACTGCATATACAGTTAAGTCTACCTCATATTTCGACTTACATCAATAAATTGACAATGAGGGTCAGTTGAAAGCAAAATTTAACGACAAAAGGTCACGATTATTTCGCACCTGTCCTAAGTCAGGAATCTGATGTTCAGTAGTTGTCGTTTGTTGATGCGGTTCATAAGTGTTTCCCGTTTCTCGTTTTTTATATAGATTAGACCGTTGGTTTTCCCGTTTGAATGGATTAACACTAGTAATTTTGGGGCCCTTTATAGCTTGCTGTTCGGTGTGAGCCAAGGCTCCGTGTTGAAGACCGTACTTTAACCTATAATGGTTTACTTTTATAAATTTTGACTTGGATGGAGAGTTGTCTCATTGGCACTCATACCACATCTTCTTATATCTATTAGACTGGTGAGTTTATCAATTCAGAGGCATGTTTTCACAATATCACTTTACAGTATCAAAAATTAGTCATACAAAATAGCATTTTCTAATAAAAACATTGCCTTTTGTTTATACATTTATTTCCTTTTCAGATTCGAAGTCTTCATAAATAAGATTACATAAATAACAACAACACGCTTTGATATTGATTTTTATCAGGAAACATACCAAAGGATAAATCATAACTCTTCAGTCAAAGAGAGACAGACAGAACCGTGGAAAAAAACCGAAAAAATAATCAACAAAACACTACATTAAAACTAGAAAGGCAACACTAACCCCACCAAAAACCATGTCACATGAAAAGGTGTGAAACGGAGTAAATAGGAATTATGGTTTCTCAAGACGCCGATATGTGAAGATCTTATTCTCGCTCTTGCCAGCGAGTGTTGCAAACATTCACCACCTGAATAAATCTATCATAAACAGTTAATTTCTAAAAGGACTTCTCATTAAGAAACAACGATAATGACCTGCGATCGAATTGTTTTGTTGTAACTGGCAAACAAACACATGATACGGTCAAATTAGTTCTTTTTTTTTAGCTGTGTATCATCCATTAGTTTAAAGATTAGTGGAGTAACAAATGGGAAAAAAGAAAAACCACACAATAACACCAATTAAAAGAAAAGTTTTTTTTTTGTATTTGTTGATCCTAACATCTGAACTGATAATTTCAGCTACATACCTTTACCAAATTCCTGTATTGATTGAAGAGCTAAGGCAGCTTCTCCATAGTCATTGAACGTTTCGCCGATTATATAGTCAGCATTTTCTTCCACGGCCCATTCTATCTGTTCCTGTAAAATCCAACCATAAATACTCTTTTATACCTGCTAAATTGGATGTAAACTGTCTAGATAAATCGTTGGATAGTTTATTACTTTTGTACAAGGATCTACTTCCCGATGATACCTTTAAGAAATTTTATTGCTAATTAGAACTGGACTTAATTGATGGAACTTGCCTGAAAGATCTGCTTTGTTTCACTACGGGCTTTTTCATCGTCTGGTTCATAAACAGCTGAATTACAAATACCAGCCGCCATCCATTTGTTATGATCGTCTGCAACTTTTCGGGCCATCTTTAAAGCACTTCGATTTAACTTTTCCAATTCGTCTTCTCTTCCGATGAGTCTTAATTTCTCTCTATGGCCATAGTACTGTTAAATAAACATTAAATTTCATTAATAATTAAAGAACCTTTGTGAGCACGCTCACATACCACACGCCCTACATTGTCACTGGGCGAACAAAATCTCACTAGATTCCTAAGTTCAAAGACTCATAACTCCTACAAAAATTAGCTGACAACAATTTTCTGTGGATATGCACATCTACATATCTACAAAATTTCAGGAAATTCTGTTGTGTGGTTTTAGAGAAGTTACGATGACAAACTGTTGCAGTTGTATATTTATGCAAAAAATTAAAGTTCAGAGGGCATAGCTCTCAATTTGAAACATAATGTCCTGTCGATATGCAAATCTACATAGTATGCCCTAACTATCTACAAGGTTTCATGAAATTCTGTTGTGTTGATTCTGAGGAGTTGCGATGACAAGAACAGGACTGACGAACTGATTCCGTGGGGTATAATTATGAATATGAAACAATGAAAAAAAAGTTGGAAGATAGGACATTTAACAATTTGGGCAAATCATGTTCAAAATCATAACAAACATGAGACTAAATTGTAAACGTATGCAATTTGGTCATCTTGTGATCACAATCTAATGTTACTGATCATCTAAAAAATGTAGTTCTTAGTGGAACAGTACCATCAATCAAAAACTAACAATATAAAAATAAGGAGATGTTGTATGTTTGCAAATGAGACAACTATCTACCATAGTTTAGATGATGAAGTCATCGTCTCAATGGTGATGATGTGTTACCCAATAGAATAAAATTATCACATATGAAGGGATAATAAGAATTCATGTTCCACTCTCAATCATCCAAAAGACGAGCTAGTAACTCGTGATGCAATCTGAATGATCCTCCAGACGAGTAAAACACTTATAGTCCGCTTTAACTTATTTTATAGACGATTAAACAACTTTTCTCTTTCACTGACCCTCTTAATGAGTACATATTAACATTAACGGTATCAATGTTATTGCAACGGATTATTCCCTCTCACTGATTCTCCTGTAAACAACTGCTGATCCACTAACAACTTTCCAGTAGTAAGTCATAATCAAGGAAAGAAAGGTTAAGTCTACATAAAACAGAAAGTAATTCCACTTAACGAAACCTCTCGCCTTTTTGGTTTACTATACATCTAAGTAGTAATCATTTTTATCATTTGCAAATTAGCAAATAATAAATCACAATAATTTCATTCATCACATGCATGGTTTCATGAGCGGCTTCTGTCGCTAGTTACTAGTATACCGAAACATCCTTACATACCGTTAAGGCTTCAACAACATCAGATCCGGCATGTGCAAATTCCTCGTACATATTCTGAACAAGATGTGGGTAATCTAATACAACTTCGGGTATAAAAGGTCCCATCTTAAGATAACCCCTTCTTCCAAATTCTCTAACATATCCCTCCGCAACCAGAATAGTATCTCCATTTTCCAAAGCCGTTTTGAAATCTGTGAATGATATGGAACGACTAATAATAAATATAATAACAATTAAATGCACATGAAAAAATGACAAATAATATGAATGTACATTTGGAAAAACATCAACACGATGAATTTTAAACCTAAATGAAAACTTACATTTAAAAGCAAAGCTAATATTTTTGTATCTATAACTCTCTGGGGATGTTTGTAGGAGGCCTGCTGCAAGGTAAAATTTCACTATCACTATCAAACCTGCCCTTTTCAAGTAGCAGTTCAAATTGATTGCTGTTCATCACGATTGACTCACTTACACTTACTTGCACAATATATCTATTATATTTATCGTTATTTTGTCGGATTCGTCACGAATACGCATGAGCTATTTATCACTGGATGTTACGCAAACAAACAGTCATAAATATTGAGAGCATGCAAAACATAATAAATTATAAAAATGAAACAATTTTGATGACCTATATCATGAAAAGTTAAACTGATTTGAATGGTCAGGATGAAAACGTGCGTTTAATTTGTTCGTTAGAAGAAAGTCGTTTCTGTCTTATTTCAATTAGTTCAAAGAAAATATTGTTAAGAACTTTTTACAACCCTTAGTGTTAATAACTATGCAAAAGGCAAAAGAGATACTATAAAGGATGTAGAAAGTGTTCGAGAAAAAATCATCTCGAAAAATCCATATGTTAAAGAATTTGGAATTCAATCGTATGAAAAACTTTATAATGCATCTGTTACTACTATTCCTGACTATGCATATACAATATATAGCATCAGACAATCGACAATATACAGAATTGAGTAATTCGATGATTCTTAGGTGTACACATATTCGCCGCCTTTATAAATCTGTATGGGAATGCGGGGTGGATACAAAGTCAGTTCGGTTGATTACGTTAGAAGACGACTGAATAACGAAAATGATGCTTAACATGGATTACAAACGTTGTACAAACAGTTGGCGAACAGTCTTTACTACAAGTTACTACATTTTCAACATATATTTTAACTTTTTTTTATTTCAAGTTATTAATACATTTTTAACCAAGATTTATCTTTCTATCATCTTTAATTTTGCCTGTCAATATTTCGCCTGCACTCACAACTTTTAATGCAAAACTGAAATTTCCTTTAAAAATGGGAAATAAAGAAAGATATTGTAATGGCACAATTGAATTAATATTAAAAAAACACCACAAAACAGCAGACACAGTTATCGCCCGATGATAATTGTTCTCTATGAATATAGTCCCAAATGTGAACAGTGTATAACTTGTTAAAGAGAGGCTAAAGATACCAAAGGGATAATTCTTTTTTCAAAATTCTTTTTCATTAACCTCGCTAATGTATTGCTTCATGTTTTATGAATAGAAAATAGCAAGAAGGAGGGTGAAATTACACTGTAAAACAATATAGATCATGAATGTTAAGGTAGAGTAGTGATTTGGTTCAGTTGAAAGGTCAAAAATTAATACGCCTGAAGCTGTTAAATTGAATTAAAATATAAACAATTGTCCTTATTTTGAGTTAGTACCAATGAATTTTTTTATAATTTTGATATATTTTGTTCAAAAGTAGTACACTGCACTGTAAAAATCTTATAAATCTTAAATGCAGGTGGAATTTTTTAATTTGCATTTATTAATCAAAGGAAAATGCACTACACATTTATTGTGTTATCGAGCAAGCATGAATGGTTGCATGACACTTGCCCAGAATACGAAGTTGGTATTGATAATTGAAATTTACCACTGGTAATTATTTTTATTTTTGTTCGTCCATCCATTACGTTAGACGCCGATTGAATAACGAAAATGATGCTTAACATGGATTACGAACGTTGTACAAACAGTTGGTGAACAGTCTTACATCTAAACCCTTCAGAGTGAAAATTCCATATCTTCTCTCAATTATAAAATTGCTAAGTAGAGATGTAAATCTGTTATCCCATGCTGATAAAGGGACAGATAATATAACTTAACAAACAGATGTTTAAAACAAAAACAAAAAACTGAGTTTATTAACAGGTATAGATGAGTATGTTCATTTTCTGATATTACCACTTCAGGACTGGAACAATGAAACTGATTGATTTTTTTTTATTTTAACATTTTTATAACTTATCATGGAAATTAAATATTAAAATCAAGGGAACACGCCGTATTCTGGTAAGGGTTAAATAACTACTTGAAATAGATGTGACATTGACATACAATTTAAAAGCTTAGTGTTTTTTCTATCACATAGTGTTGGTTTTATGAAAATGGTGATAAAAACGAATTTGCTATGATTTTTCAAAATCCCATGTTTATAATTCACATTGACGCCATTTTGTTCAGTCAAGTTCCACACCGACGAAGTCGGAAATTACAGGCAAGAAATGTATATAAGACTTCCGATTGGGATTGATTGTGCCGTTTTATACACGATTTTAATCATTTATCTGTTTGTCAAATACTATTTTTATACTTAATCGTTGTTTGGTATTGCAGTTTGCCATTATTAAGCTTTGCAGCAAATTACCACAAGCTTAAAAGCAAAACAGTTCCTTCCTTTTTTCTAGAAGAGCAGTAGTCTAGAGGTCGCAAAATATTCCTTCGGTGTTATAATAAATAATATGCGAATGTCGGAAAGTTTTAACTGTTTCTAATTAAAAACACTTATTGCATCTCGGCATAATTTAGCATTTATGAACAGGTGAGCTCGGCGTGATTTCTTTTTGGCACCTTAAATCAGGGACAGCCTATAGTTAGTATACACTGGTCCTGCTGAAATATATATACGACAAAAATTAGCTTATCAATGATATATGATAGATTAAACCTGCAAATTGGATATCCCATACCGGTGTTCATTATAACACCTATTATCTAAGTTCTTTTATCTAGACAAAATACTACATCTGTTCACGTACTTCTTCCTTTATACTTTTCTATACTAGTCATATTCCAAAATTGAAAAGTTACTTTTTAACTTTTTGCATTACCTTAAATCTTTTTAAAAACTCGTATAATGTCAGATTTCATCTATTAATTGATCTTAATTGTTGCATACCTTCGTGAAATATCAAGGTGGAGGATACTTCCGATCAAAATAGACCGGTAGATAAATTGGGGAACTAGACGAGATAGACTTTGTCGATTTTGTACCTCACAGAATTTTGAAACCGAACTATTTTTTTTCAATTGTATATAATGATATCAGACTAACAAATATATTTAGAGATATTTTAGTGTTGCATGACTATATTCATCTAGATAGCCATATAAAATGAACCAGGAAAAAGCAGCTAAATATTTTGTTGCGCCATTTTACCGTAGAAAGCAGAAGTTGTGTTTTTTTTTTTTTTATATTTTCAAATACTTAAAACGTAGAACCAGATCTGAATGTTTGCAAGCTCATTTTCAATTATAATTGACTTTCTCTTGAATTCAAACTGACATTAACACGTGATATGAAAATATTTAAATAAACTGAAAGTAAAAAGTGACACAAGGTCCAATGGGCCGGGTATATTTTTTTGGCGAGATATATTTTGTAAACAAATATATATTTATGCTGTAATAGACTTGTCACTATAGAACACAATTTACTTACTTATATACGAAAGTACAAACTATTATAAATTTATAATTTTCTCACCTGTCCTAGTTCCAGTCATTTCTTTGGCTGGTTAAGTGTGTTGTGTAGTTGACATGATAACACACAAATTATATTCATGTATATCTTCTCTCAGGTTTAACAGGCTTGTGTGTAGCATATATACATACAGACCTAAATAATTAGAGTTAATAGATTTAAGACTCAGGTATTGCGTATCTGTATGTATTTTGTATATGAGGATTAGTCTAAATAAATGTTTTTTTAGAGAAAACTGAGTAAAAACCCTTCCACTTATACAGCATTGGAGAACTTAAGGTGTCAGTGTATATGTTCCGGATCATATGAGTATTTGGAACATATGCATATTTACTCATATGGTCAGATCATTCGCGTATGGTTCGAGTGATTAAATTTGAAAAGTTACTTTTCCTGTAAATTTTATATGGACTTTAAGGTGTCATAAATTAAGATTTTCTAAAAAGGAAATTTGGACTTATTTTATCTTATGTTACATAATTAATGAAATAAAGTGATTTTTTAAAAATTTATATTAAAACATGTTTACATGGTCATTCTCGATTAGTCCTGCGAAACATAATATATCGACTTTAGTCCTGCGAAACACAATATATCGACTTTAGTCCTGCAGAACACAATATATCGACTTTAGTCCTGCGAAACATAATATATCGACTTTAGTCCTGCGAAACACAATATATCGACTTTAGTCCTGCGAAACATAATATATCGACTTTAGTCCTGCGAAACATAATATATCGACTTTAGTCCTGCGAAACACAATATATCGACTTTAGTCCTGCGAAACAAAATATATCGACTTTAGTCCTGCGAAACATAATATATCGACTTTAGTCCTGCGAAACACAATATATCGACTTAAGTCCTGCGAAACATAATATATCGACTTTAGTCCTGCGAAACACAATATATCGACTTTAGTCCTGCGAAACATAATATATGGACTTTAGTCCTGCGAAACATAATATATGGACTTTAGTCCTGCGAAACACAATATATCGACTTTAGTCCTGCGAAACATAATATATCGACTTTAGTCCTGCGAAACATAATATATCGACTTTAGTCCTGCGAAACACAATATATCGACTTTGAAAAAAACTTCCAGAAACATCTAAAAGAACTGTGAAACAAAAAAAGTCACTTAAAGCATTGAGCACTCGTTTTTTCAATTTTATTTTATAATTTTTTTTTTTATTTTATTAAATTAACATTTCTTAAATGTTTCAAATTGTATAAGTAATCTAATGTGTTCTTGCTCCTATTTACATGATGCGACAATAACAGAAGATTATACGTATTGTCCCTTTATTATTATGTGGAAAATAAGAATAGAAAGGCAGCATGTTTACACTACTGTTATTGCAGGATTGTATAAATAGATTAGGAACACATCAATTAAATGAAAATAAGCAGAAATTAGAAGAAATGTTTGTTTCTTAAAAAATACTTATATCAAAACCGGGGGAAAACAAGACCAATACACCAAACCCCTGGTTTTTCACTGGACCTACAAGTCAGTCTACAGGATAAAGATCGACTTTAAATTGACTCTATCGAAAACGAGATAACATATTCTTAAAGATTCAGACAATTTGTCAAAGATAAGGATTTCAGTTAGTAATTTGTGCCGTTTTGGGTACGGAGAATGAGGAGTTTGTACCTACAAAGGAAGTAAGAATTTATTCGAAAAATACCTATAAATTCTTGTGTGGCCTAGCCCGTTAATTGGTAATAACCAAACGAGTATATACTAATATGGTCCGACCATACGGACCATATGGTGATGATCATACGCGCATAGTCCATATACTCATATGATCCGGAACATACATATATATAAGAAATGCATACACATTTTCAAAACTTATCTCTGAAACAATAAGGCAAATTCAGAACAAATTTGCCCACAATTATCATCAGAGTGTCTGGTTAGAAACAAGTGTTATCTTAAATTATTTATGGTATATGTTAAAAACTTACAATTGTATGATCGTCTGGTAAAATTTAATTGCCCTACATTTGACGGTCAACTAAACATGAATTTTCTGAAAATTGAGATAAAACAAAATATAATACAGTTACAAAATGTAACACATATCAAATTACAATAAACCAGTTTAAAACCGACAGTTCAATAATTTTAATACGTTAATACTTTAAATCCCACACATATTTGAATAAAGAAATGTTAATGATAACTTTATAAGGATAAATTTAACAATTAGAGACGCAAACCTTTTCGGTGGGTATAATAGACGAACGCCGAAGGGAGATGATCTATAACACATCTTTCAACAAATCACTACATTTGCAACATATATTTTAACTTTTTTTTTTATTTCAAGTTATTAATACATTTTTAACCAAGATATATCTATCTATCATCTTTAAATTGTGCCTGTCAATATTTCGCCTGCACTTACATCTTTTAATGAAAAACTGAAATTTTAATGGCACAATTGAATTAATATTAAAAAAACACCACAAAACAGCAGACACAGTTATCGCCCGATGATAATTGTTCTCTATGAATATAGTCCCAAAGGTGAACAGTGTATAACTAAAGAGAGGCTAAAGATACCAAAGGGATAATTCTTTTTTCAGAATTCTTTTTCATTCACCTCGCTAATGTATTGCTTCATGTTTTATGAATAGAAAATAGAAAGAAGGAGGGTGAAATTACACTGTAAAACAATATAGGTCATGAATTTTAAGGTAGAGTAGTGATTTGGTTCAGTTGAAAGGTCAAAAATTAATACGCCTGAATCTGTTAAATCAAAATATCCTTAACATAAATAATAGTCTTTATTTTTAGCTAGTACCGATGATATTTTTTTTATAATTTTGATATATTTTGTTCACAAGTAGTACACTGCACTGTATAAATCTTATAAATCTTAAATGCAGGTGGAATTATTTTAATTTGCATTTATTGTTCAAAGGAAAATGCACTACACATTTATTGTGTTATCGAGCAAGCATGAATGGTTTCGTGACACTTGCACAGAATACAAAGTTGGTATTGAAAATTGAAATTTACCACTCGTAATTATTTTTATTTCGTTCGTCCCTTCTGACCAATTTCTTCTAAACCAAAGAATGAATTTATCATTTAATCTTTATTATTCAAAGTTCTTGTTCATCTCCTATTTTACTTTTTGATCAGAACGATTCCTGGGGTTTCCCATACTAAAAACAAGGTGTTTGCCCTTTCACATTATAAGGGGTAAGCATTCCTCCTTCCGCAACTCCTCCTTAACAAGTGAATAGATTTCAATCAAGATTTAATAGATTATTTGTGACATAATGCCTAAAAGACATGGTTTTTACCCTTTAAATATTATAATTATCAAATCCTCTGTCCACAACTAATCCTAAACCAGTGAATGGACTCTTCGTGACATAATGCCATAGTGCACCTCCTAATATTTTACTTTATGATCCGAATCATTATTAGGGTTTCCTTTACCAAAGTATGGACTTTTTCTTTATTTGGGACGTACCCATTTGTATCCGCAACTCCTAAACCCCCTTATTAAAATTTTTGAACTTTCTAACAGTCTTAACGAAATAATGCTTTTGTGAACCCCATATTTTATTTTATCCAAAAAATTTAAGGTATTTACTTTGATATTTTTGGGATGTACCGATTTTGTATCTGCAACTCCATCTAAACCCCTCATTACAATTTATTGAAACTTTTCCACAATTTTTACCATATAATGTTATTGTGCAAGTCCTATTCATGCATTAAAATCACCTTGTCAGTCCCGCCGGTCGTTAAACAAGTAATTTTGTCTAACTTGTCTCCGAATCTACTAAACAGAAAGACTTCATATTTGGTTAGCAGCTTAATAGTAATGAGTTGTAACGTATGATTATTTTTTGGATCTGTCAAATATTTACTTCCTGTTTGCCGATACTTTAAATTTTTTAATACGTTGAATGAAATATTTTCGGCACACTTTTCTCACAGACTGCTTAACAAAATGATTCATATTTGGTCAGAACCTTGATAGTGATTAGTTGTAACTTATGGATCTGTCAGTTACGTACTACCTGTTTCTTGTTTTTGGAGTTTCCCTTACCAAAGTATGGGCTTTTCCATTGGGGGGTACCCGTTTTGTATCCGCAATTCTTCATAAACAGCTCATTACAATTTATTGAAATATTCTCACAATCAAAATGATACAATGCTTTTGTGCAAGCACATCCAATGTTGTGTTTGATCTCAATTATTTTTCAGGTGTCCCTTACCAAAGCATGGACTTTACAAGGGGCAGGGTATCATTGTGTCAGCTCTGCTCACATTACCTCTAGTTTACACTTATGGTCCTACATTATATCGATGCTTATATTTTTGCAATGTACAAAAGTCTTGCCTTTTTCAGACCTGACGTATTTTTACTATATACGCTGGAGGTGTACTGAATGATATTTAAAAATGTCAGAACATGGTTTATTTAATAGTTGAAATTGAGCTATGAATAAGCTCTCAGTAAGACACCTGTATGTTCTTCCATTTATTTGTATTGTAGTCCTGTCATGTAATGTTGTCATTTTAGTGTTATATTTAACATTGCCATTAAAGCGGGAGGTTTGGCTAGTCACAAAACCAGGTTCAACCCACCATTTTTTCTTAAAATGGATTGTACCAAGTCAGGAAAATGGCTATTGTTATCTTATAGTTCGTTTCTGTGTGTGTTGCATTTTATTGTTTCTTATGTGTCTTTGTTCTCCTCTTATATTTGATGTGTTTCCCTCAGTGTTAGTTTGTAACCCGGATTTGTTTTTTCTCAATCAATTTATGAATTTCGAACAGCGGTATACTACTGTTGCCTTTATATATCATGAGAAGCTTTAAGTACACGCATTACATGTCGGCTGTGCTACTATTACATTTAAATAAGATAGAAAGGGTTTTAAATAAAGGCAACAGTAGTATACCACTGTATAAAACTGTAAACAAATTTTAATCTGAAACGTTCATTTTGATCTGAACAGCTCTTTAAAAACCTGGAAAAAGAATTATCAAGTCATTTCAGGCTTTCAGTCAATATTTAGACTTATCCACTGTGGTAAAGTTTACGACCAGACTGTGCAGTAGTTGTTATTCAATCGAACACATCAACATAATACTGAATTGTCTGAACAGTACTGAAGTAACCGCAGTTAAGAAGTCTGAAAATTGATAGAAATACTGAACATGACTGAACATAATTTATTATTTAGATGATACAGATGATATTAAAATCAAAGTAACATTGTAAGATTGATTTACTAGTGTATATACGTTTCATGAAGAGACGGTAAAATAACTCATGGAAAAACCAAAGTAAACATATATTTCATTAATAAATAAGCTTTGACTGTTTCTGTTTCAGTTTTCCATCTATTGTTAAAGACTCTTTCTTGCATTCTGAAATTTCATTTTGTTATTTTTAACGTTTGGTTGATGTGTCGTTAATATACATCGTACATCTTCTTTTGTTCCGAAAATGTATAGAAATGCATGAATTTGTCATATTTCAGGAGACTTGTGAGCAAAGACGTAACAATGATTGTCTTAAATCATTTACGTATTCATAATAAAGGTATTGTGTAGTTTGCAACAGCACAAAATTAGCAACAACAAAACAAAAACAAGAATGATTCAATTGTTAAATAAAATGACATCAAACTGTTTGACGTATTTAGTTTTATGCGCTTGTTTTTTTAGATGGAAGTTTTATCTAACTAAGAAACCAGTTTTAACCAACCACTTTCTTCGTGAAATGGATGTACCAGGTAAGGAATATGACAGGTTTTTTTCAGTCATTCCGTTGGTTGATATTATCAAGCATTTGGTGTTTCCAGGTTTTAAGGATTTCTCCCTTTTTTAACTAGCTGGTCTGATGTGAGGATTAGTTATTTTAAATTGATGCCCCACAAGAAATTAGAAAACAAACACTAAAATAATCAGACTGTCATCTTAACCGATTGATGAGATTTGAACATGGTAAACTACTTCTGGTTATATTTGATATAGCAAATAAGGATATGTGGCATTATTGCTATGGAGACAAGTTGTCATCAGAGGCCATAGATCTAGGATGTTAACCCTTTCCCTAAAACACTTTTGGTAACATTTAAAGACCAGAAAACCTGTTGTGTGTGTGCATTAGTTATGGCAACTTGATTATTATATAAAATCTCTATGTCGTATACATGGGCAAATGTTAAAAGCTTGACACTTAGAAAATGGTATTATGGTTTCGTCCACTCGCACCTGTTTTCACAGGTAATAAAGTATATTTAGACAAGTAACATTTTATTAATTCTCTATGTCGTATACATGGGCAAATGTTAAATGTTTGACACTTAGAAAGTGGTATTATGGTTTCGTCCACTCGCACCTGTTTTCACAGGTAATAAAGTATATTTAGACAAGTAACATTTTATCAATTCTCTATATGAATCTCGAAAAATACAATGTCCGGTCATATTATGGAGTTCAATTAAATGTTTACTGCTAAATTGACAAACAAATTTAAACAAAACACTTGCATTATAATCTCTCGTTCTATTCAAATTTCTCCTCTGGGATAGATGATTCGGATATCGCTTGCTTGCAATGACTTTTGCCGTACGTATAACTAATGTTTCAAGCAAATGGTTATGAAATGGTCTTTAATGTTAAATAAAATCAGTATTTACGTTTGAAAAACAAAAATCATTGGTAATTTTACTTATTGAAAAAATAGCAACTGTGGGATAAAATCTTACATGAACTTTGTTACTTTCAAGAAACTGAATAGTAAAAAAAAATAGACATTTTTTTTATTTTCAGTGCCAGCCATGTTTTACTTTCTGTCATCTTTTTTTCAAATTTTTATAAAAAAAAACCCATTAAATATCAAGATTCGAAACTATAATGTTTATTAGTGGAAAACCTTTTGATTTTGTTCTGATCATTTCATTCTTTCGCCTCTTGTTTCTAAAATGTCGTTGTGTTTCCCATAATGTCGATAAGATTTGGTATATAATATAGAACAGTTATTGCACTTTCGGAACTTACCTCTTTTGACTACTTGTATCTACAATGTATATATATTGGGCCAACTTGAAAAACGCCTCTTGGCCAGTGCTCCATACCAGCCATCATCATGGTTTCGTTTTATTGACGATATTGATTTTAAATGGACAGATTCACAAGATCATCTGAATGAATTTCTAAAACACTGTAACTCTTTCCACCATTCAATTAAATTAACACAAGAAACATCTATGGAGAAAATAAACTTCCTTGATACTACGAGTTACATCCAAAACGGAACCATTATAACGGATCTTCATACGAAAAAAACGGACAAGCATCAATTTCTTTCTCCTAAAAGTTGCCATCCTAAATACTGCTCCCGAATTTTTATACGTGTGCATGCAAAACAAATTTCGTGGTAGAGGGGTCTAAATATAGCACAAACAACATTTTCCAAAAGACCAAAAAAAGTGAAAAAGTATATTTAAACAAAACGCATTTGACTAACAACGGATGTTATTAAACCCTGCTGACTGCCATTGGCGATTGCCAAATAAACGGATCACAAGATGTAACAAAATAGATCTTATCTTTAATTTATTACCAAACAGAAAACAATAAACTTGCGGAAAAGATGGTGTATCGCAAACATGAGGTGCAAACATTTGTACACCATATCCGGATTTCGACAATTAATGACTCTTCATTGATGTTAGGAATCGAAACGGTATTTGGAAGGCCATATAATTTACCTCAATTAAGGATAGACTCTTGAATTTTGAAAGAGTCAAAATAGGATGAACGGATCATATAAACTCGAAGGCAAATATAATACAAGCCCGAACGAAAAAATATAAACAAGTCTAAATTGAAAACAACGTTCAAACCTATGATTGCGTTGGATAAAAATAATAAAAATATAAAAAAATAAAAATAAAAATTGCAGTTTTTATCAAACGCAATCATAAGTTTGAACGTTGTTTTCAATTTAGACTTGTATATATATATATATATATATATATATATATATATACAAGTCTAAACTGAATATATGATTACTGTTTTCTTGTTATCGTTTCTTCTCAGAAAGCGTTCAAGTTATCGCTTGAACGGTTTCTCAAAAATGTTCCGTTACTTCCTCTGGATGATTTGTTAAATTTTGACCGAAGCGGCACGGCTTCATGTAATCAGAGTTGTGTTTTGTATTTGACATGGGTATCATGTTGGTGTTACTCATGAAACTTGCCTCATACAGACCTGAAGGCTTTTGATATGGGAAATGTAATGTCAAAACCACTGATAGAGGTCTTAAAATGCCTAATATTTACTATTTTTGCAAATTATTAAATCCACAAAATTACTCGTCTTGGAAAACTGTTTAGTAATATACAAAACTTCGGGGGAGACAACATTTTACATTTAAGCCAAGATGGCTTGCTTTAAAATCAATCCCTTTTAGCATGATATCCATGGAAATTTTGCAAAATAAGTTTCAAGTCTTTAAAAAATCCTGATATTCTGGCCCAGTCCATATGGCTGAATCTTAACATCAAAATAGATGATGGCAAGATGATTTTGAAGTTCAAATCAATTGAAAATCGTGTACTCTTATAAACGATCTGATATCAGAAAATAATACAATATTTTCATAAGAGGAATTTAAGATAAAGTATAATATCAATACTAATTTTGTTGAGTTTTAATGTGTGATAAGTGCAATTCCAAATAGATGGAAAAAGTATGATAGAAGGTAGTTCTAAAGTTCAATATTGAAAACAAATTGGTGGATAAAGTTTAAAAAAAAAAACCAGAATCTAGCAATTTTTTTTATAAACTATTTTTGGAAGATAATAAAGTATTAGCGTTATCTTCCCCGTAATAAATGAGAAATAGATTTAAAAATTAAAAGAAACTGAACTACGTACTTTTTGTTCAGAAATCAGAGAAAAAATGTTTCACATATTTGGAATGGAATGATGTACAAAATTTCTGGCGATCCATGATAGACTAACTTAGAATTTATGACATTTTTTTGTTTTGCCTTTTATAGCAAAAGAAGTCATGTTTTGGTGTGTCTGAGGATTTTTTCGACAGTAAAAGAGTAAAAAATATTTCGTTGATATTTAAATACTTTATATACAAATGTAGATGTAAGAACATATTGTCCACAAAATATGGTGGAATAGAATATTTAAAACATTGGGTAAGTAAAATACCCTGTATGTTTCTTAACCCGTGCACACAAATTTTAAATCGATCAGAAGTGGAAATTGTAAGGAGAAGCATTGAATTAACTACCTCATATATGTAATATATCTGATAATATCATTACGACTAGATGCATCTTACAAGTGTTACTTAATTTTTATGATTTGTGCCTAATACTGTAGTATGTAATTTCTCATGTTTCATCATGAAAAATTAAAAAATTACAACAACAACAATTTATAGTTAATAGCGATCAGATGTGCTATGATTGCCAGGAAGACTATCCACCAGAGTTAAAATGAATTGGTAGTAAGCAAGTATAGGTCATGTGCTATGATTGACAGGAAGACTATCCACCAGAGTTAAAATGAATTGGTAGTAAGCAAGTATAGGTCATGTGCTATGATTGACAGGAAGACTATCCACCAGAGTTAAAATGAATTGGTAGTAAGCAAGTATAGGTCACCGTACATCCTTCAACAATGGGAAAAACATACCGTATAGTCGGCTATAAAAGGACATGACAAATGTGAAACAATTCATCCTGGACAGTTGTGTAACAGCACAACCATAGAACAAATTGTTAACGTCAGTTGCAACTCAAAAGATCAGTAAGAGGCACAAAACCACTAACATAAAAACAATAGACACAAAGCACCGAAATAAAAGTACTCGCAGTTACTGAAAGCTAATTCAAAGCTAACTAATACAACTTATTAAATACATCATGTTCTCCATGACTAAAGTTTCGATCAGTACACATCCAACGGATATAGGTCAAGTTGACGTTCTCAATTTTGACCTTTACTATAACTTCTTACTGGGACATGATAAAGTCGTCTTTTTAATTAGGTTGGACGACATATGACCTTGAAAAAAGTCAATCAGAAGAGACCTTATGTAAATCGGAAGTAGACATTTTCCCATTAATTGCATGTAAAAGTACCTAGAAACCATTGTTTTTAAGAATCAGTGTGAAATAACTAATGATATGAAATCTAAAGCGACATTTAGTAAACCGGAAATTGCAAATTATCTCCCCTATTTCAAGTAAAAGTATAAAGAAACCGTAAAGTTGTCGAATCAGTGTGATGTGAGCAGTCATATGATACCAAAAGTAGAATGTTTTACACCGGAAGTAGCCAATTACCTCCCTTATGATAAAGATAAATGCATAAAAACCATATACTTTTGGAATCATTGAAAAGTTAGCTATCAGAAGTGAATTTTTTAAACGGATAGTAGCTGATCACCTATCTTATTTCAAGGAAAGAACTATAAACTATAGTTTTGTACTCTACGCAAGATAAATATTGGAGAAAAAAATGCATGTTTGGTATTTACATACTTACTAATAAATAAATCAAACTCTCATAACAATTGAACATCTGTAGAAGAGGGGCAAAAGATACCAGAGGGACATTCAAACTCATAAATCGAAAATAAACTGACAACGCCATGGCTAAAAAAGAAAAAGACAAACAGACAAACAATAGTACACAAAACACAACATAGAAAAATAAAGACTAAGCAACACGAACCCCACCAAAAAGTGGGGGTGATCTCAGGTGCTCCGGAAGGGTAAGCAGATCCTGCTCCACACGTGGCACCCGTCGTGTTGCTCATAATAGTACAAACCCGGTAAATAGTCTAATACGGTAGGTCACATTCGTGAAAAGGGAACGGGATTGTAGTTACGACATTAGGAACATATCCGCTATCATCTGTGAAACAGATATTCCATAACGGTCAACCAACTCGTGATGGCGTCCGTAAAATTTACGAAGGGATGATTTCCCCTTCACCACTTGGAACTCTTGGTTTAATAGCTTCCTTGTGATTAGCAACCCTTTATCAAGGAAATCATGACAGGAAATAAAAGCCTGGGAATATCGTATCAATTGGGAGATATATACTCCGTATGCCGGCGCTGCGGGAATGTTGCAACATAGAAATGGATATTTAACTAGCCCATCAAGCGTCTTATAGACCATCGCACATCAGCGACAAGACCTTCGCACTTCGGCGCAGACCATAGCATTTCAGCGTCCCCATCGCACCTACGAGTCCTACATATATAAGAGAAATTACTTTTTCTTGAAACTTTCAAAATAACAGTTCAAATGAAAATTGTTTAAACTCACTAAATGGCATATTTGGATAGTTAGTCACGGTCTCATAGTTTGATTGTTTTATATCACCATCTAGTCGAAAACTGTCATATAAAACAGTAGCAGATAACTTTGAACAATTATAAGTTACAACTGTAGGATAATTTTCAATTGTAACATATCTGACAAATACTAATACAAATGTCTTGTTTAATGGAATAATATAACATGTGTATAGTGCTGTTATAATTGACAATTTTCCCAAACGCAGATAGCTAAGCTCGACGAGAGAATGACTGACAATTACAGCTTGTAGCGCAAAGGAAATGAAAGCAGTATCGTCATGAGGTGACAGTTTTAATCAAATTGAAAGAAGTTTAAGCTTAACTGGAAGCAAGCACCGGAATTGGGAATAAAATATGTGCAGACAGCAATGATGAAGAATGGAAGGTATAGACTAAGTGGCTAAAACTGACTGAATCTTTCCAACTGGGATGTAAGGAAGTAAGCAAGTACGTCGCTAATCCTATCGCAGATGAATCAGACAACGAAAAAAAAAGAAGGGCGCAGTCTAGAGCAGAAGGAAAGAGCAAGGTGAAAATAGTCAAGAAAGGCAAAGCACAGTCAACGCCTTATAGCAGGAACCAAGAGAAAGAAAGCCATTAAGTTCAGCCTGGAGTGCCAGTGAGACAACTCTCCATCCAAGTCACACTGTATAAAAAGTTAACAATTATAGGTCAAAGTGCGGCCTTCAACACGAAGCCTTGGCTCACATCGAACAACAAGCTATAAAGGGCCTCAAAATGACTAGTGTAAACAATTCAAACAGAAAAACCAACGGTCTAATCTATATAAAAAACGAGAGAAACACCTATGAACCACAACAACAAACGAAACCCACTGAACAAAAGGCTCCTGACTTAAGACATGTGCATAAAAATGCAGCGGGTTAAAACGTTTTAACAGGCGCCAACCTTCATCCTAACCTGAGACAGTAGTGTAACATTACAACATAAAAAGACACACTATAAAATATCAATTGAAATGGCTTAACTCGATCAAAAAGACATTTAAACAGAAACAAGTAAATATGTACTGAACGAATAAGTTTGATCTATGACTGTTTATATTTCTTCGGTCTAATCATCCGACATTTATGTTGTTGAGTTATTTTGTGACGTCTCAGGTGTATGCCTTGATGAATATTTGTCCACAATTATGGATTTCAAGAATGCAAATCATGAGATTTGTGGAAATTGGTTTTGCGGGTGAACAATTTGAAAGTTCTACGTGGCGCGAGTTAGAGACGGTAAGAAGATTTTTGTAACACATTTAATTCTATTCGTGAAAATAAAAAAGTTAAAGTAAACTCTGACTAATGTGACATATACATTTAAGGTTGGGAGAAAATATTACAAACTGCAGAAGGTCGAAAAAGATATTCTTTAAATTCAATTTGAAGACGAAATTCATGTTCTGATGGAATGTTCAGCATTCGAAAAACAACGACCAATGATGTTAGATTCTGCTTTAAAAATATGCAATAATTTAAAAAATCTAGATACAAAAAAAAGATTCATTTGACTTATTTTATGTGAACTCGAAGAAATATGCAACTATGTGGTTTTGATTTGTTATAAACAACTGCTACAGTTAACTTCATATTATCATAGGCATTATTATTGTTTCGTTACTGATATTCATTAGTAATCATTATTTGTAACATGCTCTTTCTCGCTATTTTGTGTTTTTTTCCTTTGATTTTTTTTGTGATAATTTTTCATGTATTATGCTACTCGTTTGAGATAAAAAAAAAAAAAAAAAAAACTATCGTCAAAAAACTAAGAGCACACGTGCCGTTGTCAATTTAAACATCAACGACGTCATAGGCAAACTAGCGATTTTCAACTTATCAATGGTCTTTCATTTTAGGACTGTTGCCCTTCGATGAGATTGTAGCTGAGAAACACCCTCTCGTTTCAAAAACCATCTATAATCTATTATATTATAGGTCGATGATCGGTTTAACAATGTATTCGTATTCACAAATCTTGCTCGATGAAAATTTTTCTACATAAGAAAATGCCTGTACCAAGTCAGGAATATGACAGTTGTTATCCATTCGTTTGGTGTGTTTGAGCTTTTGAATTTGCCATTTGCTTAGGGACTTTCCGTTTAGAATTTTCCTCGGAGTTCGGTATTTTTGTAATTTTACTTATTGCAAGCGCATTAGGTACCGCTAACTGAAAATAAGCATGCTGATCAATTAAGTAGACACTGATCCCGATGATAAGAGATTTGAAAAGAATGTTTTCTGTTGTCTTAGTCGTTTGGTTCTTTTATTATTGACAGATGAGCACTTATGATAATGCACAGTGCTCTCGCTTTATTTGGGAATTTGGAGTCCTGGTACAGAGGCAGTAAATGTCCTTTGTCAATTTAAGGGAGAGGGCTTCAATTGGTTTGTTGCCATCCCCTTTTGTAGTTGACACTACTATAAACAAGACCATAAATAACAAAGACAAGTTCACATTGGTTGTTCCTGAATGGAAATCTGATCCGTAGTGCCAACTTGTATATGATAAATGCAGATTTACATATTTCATACAAGAGCTTATTCATTTGCATAACAACATACTCATTGTAAAGGGTACCGAAAAATGGAATTTTTGATGAAAATTTAGAATGATTGCTTCAATGATTAGATTTTGATTAGGATCTTGTTTATAGTGAGGCAGAATGTTGAGGACGCCATTAAGATCAGTGGTGTTATACATAACGATGTGTCAAGAACGTTGGCAGGAAAACGACTTTGCATATAGTTGACTCTAAAAGTGTTAATACACCAAAGAAATGCTTCGCTGGTTTTAATTACTGGAGTTAGTTTATTAATGAACATGGTTTTTCCGATTTACTAACTGATTCTCTGCATGTAGCATTATATTTAACTATACTTATTAGTAAACATTCTTTGCTAAGTCTAAAAATGGACTTACAACTTAAGAGTCTAAAAATGGACTTACAACTTAAGAGTCGAAAAATGGACTTACAACTTGGAGTCTGCAATGTCCTCTAAAAATGGACTTACAACTTACAACAGTTAAATAGATCCTAAAAACAATTTATTTGTTAGGTCTCTATGAAACTTTGGCAAATTAGCATTCTAACGCCTTATAAGTGATTATGGATCTGACAATGATTCTTATATCATATGCAGGAGTTGTAAGTTTTGACGAATAAAGTTCATTAACCTGTAAGGGCAAAAGATATTTGATGATCACCTGTCTATTTTTGTCACCTAGAAAAACTGATCAGTATAAGCAAGGCAACAAAATGTAGAGGGAATTCTCATACATTTTCTGTTTTGATGTATACGCGTTATTAAGGTTTATCTGGTTTGGATATCAATTCCGATCTCTTTGTCTTTAGGCCGATATGTATATATAGCGGTACAGCTAAGTTAATTTATGAAAATATGGAAATAAGCTCATTATCGATACTTGCTATACAGCATGCAGGCAAAATATCCTTAAAAGATTGAAAACATTTGGTCCCATCTTAACTTAGGTTTACACGTGTTCCGTTCTGGTGGTCCTTCGGCTACTGCTTAGTCATATGTATACCAAGAGATGTATTAACGGGCATTTGCTTTTGAAATATGGACGTTGGAAGTTTGATTTCAGTATAAGGACGGTTACATTACAGATTTCATTTTCTAAGAAATTAGGTATATAGACATATCACCTTTGAATTCCCCGTAAATATTAGGAAAGTATGTCCAATTTTCAATAAAACAGCTACAGATATATTTGTACAGCCGAAATTCGAGACCCAATTCATTAATGAAAGAATTAAGTAAATTTTACAGTAAAATGTGGAAACAAAACATTTGACTTATTGATTTACCCGTTATACATAGATGACATTCATTTATATCCAAAACGACATTACAAACATGAGTAAAGCGAACAAAATAATATATAAATCGCAAGAAGTGCACAAAGGACCAAAAATGCGAAAACAAACAATATGGACAGTAATTTCACAGAAATAAAAACAAAATTTAGTGCACATTAATTTGATAATAATTCTATTAACATGTCTTGAATAAATGGTCAATGGGACATTAATTCAACGACCAACATAAACAAACTACATCTAGAGGGGAACATTCCATCTTCAACAATATACAGTATACAATAAACACCATATAATAAACTCTAAATAGTGTATTGTCAAAACATGTTACTGTATGACAACACTTGAAAGGAGTGGGTATTTTAAATGCCTCGCATGTATATCATTGAGGTTTAAAATCTGAATCACGTTTATTGTTATTTGTTCAAAGCTGAGGTCTTTGCCAGATAATTGTTGAATGATAATTTATAAAAGGTAAGATCTTCCCTGAACTTATTTCACACCTTTTCTTCAATTGACAGTTTCTACAGCTTCATCTTCGAACTCTCATATTCTAAAGAACGTTATGGTATATTTTTGAACATGTGAGCAATTCAAATTATAAATGACTAAGGATAGATCAAACTGAAATTATGATAATTTTTTGCAAATTTGAATGCTAATTAGAAACTTTATAACAAGAACATTATCATCCTAAATATATTATCTAATGGAGGTAAAGCTTTTTATTTTATTCAAGATGCAAATAAATCAGTTTTGGTTAAGAATATTGGTCGATGTAAGGTTTTAGTAAAGTTTTTTAAGTAATATTATTTGAAATTGTCAATTGGATTTTAAAGATATAATGAAAGTTGCTAGTAAATCTTGTAAAGGGCCATAAGCTGTCAAAGCCATGCTCACCGATTTGACTCAAATTCTCATATTTGATTTATAACATAATGAAACGTTGATCCAGCTAAAAAGAGTCAAAAATAAACAAAAAACAATGCATGAACTCGTTGATATGTACCAGCATTTCGTGTGTATTTAGACTACACGCCATTTCATTAACAATCGAGACGACCACCGAAGAATGCCGATCGTCATATAACCCGAAAGAAACATTAGTAAAAGACACGTGGGATCGTAAAATGAAGATTTTTCTAAGTCTGTTTGATTTCATGTCTTAGATAAAATATATATATAAATCTTCGTTTTACCGATATAAGAATGATTTTTTTATCGATAAGTCGACGAAATGGTTATTCCCGGCAGTTCCCTTGGTGACACTTTCAATGTTGACATTCTTTCCTTTTTAGTAACTAAACATGCTTAGCACATGCGTAAATTATGTCTTGCAGAGGTTGTATGAATACGTATTCAATTGAGATTGAATTATTGACTTGCAAGTAAATAATATATGAGCTATGTTTTGAGCTTATTATAACGATTATGCTCATAACGAAATATTACTTCACAGTTTCAATTTTATAAATGTTTGAAAATAAAAAAAAATCATGTTTTAATCTTTTGTCAAAATCGTATCTAATGCTCCTTTACGTAAATCGTGCACACTCATTAACGTTTAAATTCCTGTCGGTTACAACATATTTTCCAACTGCGGGAAACAAATAAAGAGGATATCGGCTATATAGGAGAAGGTGTACTTTAACTGAAACCTTACATATATCCTACTTTCATTAACTTAAGGGTGAGTCGCACATGTTTTGATCAGTTTGAACAAAACTGTTTCTTTTGAAAAAAATATTTGTATATGGCAATGAAACAAGTACACACCTCCTTATTCTATACACATATGATATGATATGTATACGTGAGTCTTTCTTAGTTGACCTTTATACTTTATCTGTAACATTTAATAGGTATGTATATTATTTTAGATTAATTGTACGGGAAAATCACTGTTCATATTTAATTATTATGTATAACGATTTCTAAACATACTGTACATTATTAAAAAAAAATCTTATGAATATATATAACTACACAAGTAAAGGATGGAAATACAAATCGGTATTGCGAGTCGCATCCAAAACAATACACTAAGATCGTTCCCTACAGCTACCACATCAGAATTATGCGGATTTGCTCCACCAATGATACTGTGACAAAGCGATAACAAGAATTTTGCGATCACCTTAAAAATTGGGGTTACAGAAGAAAAGACAGAGATAGAGGTTTCTCTCGTGCTAACAACATCATCCGAGACGAACTTATATTGTGAACTTTGTGAACAATTGTTCCCAATTGTGAACTTTCCATTTCTATGTAGCAACATTCCAGCAGCACCTGCATACGGAGTATATATCTCCCAATTGATACAATATTCCCGGGCTTGTGTTTCCTATCATGAATTCCTTGATAGATGATTGCCGCTCACAAGGAAGCTATTAAACCAAGAGTTCCAAATGGGGAAGTTGAAATCATCTCTTCGTAAATTTTACGGACGCCATCACGAGTTGGTTGACCGTTATGGAATAACCGTTTCACAGATGATATCGGATATGTTCCTTATGTCGTAACTACAATACCCTCCCTTTTCACGAATGTGACTTACCGAATTAGACTATTTACCGAATTTGTAATAACATAAGCAACACGACGGGTGCCACGTGTGGAGCAGGATCTTCCTACCCTTCTGGAGCACCTGAGATCACCCCCAGTTTTTGGTGGGGTTCGTGTTGCTTAGTCTTTGGTTTTCTATGTTGTGTCATCTGTACTATTATTTGACTGTTTATATTTTTATTTTTGGCCATGGCGTTGTCAGTTTGTTTTCGATCTATGAGTTTGACTGTCCCTCTGGTATCTTTCGTCCCTCTTTTATACAATATCTAGAGAAAAAGGTCAACAAAAGAGTCTCATGTGTGCTTCGGAAATTTTACGGACGCCATCACGAGTTGGTTGACCGTGATGGAATATCCGTTTCACAGATGATAGCGGATATGATCCAAATGTTGTAACTACAATCCCGTCCCCTTTTTCCCGAATGTGACCTACCGAATTAGGCTTATTACCGGGTTAGTACTAACATGAGCAACACGACGGGTGCCACATGTGGAGCAGGATCTGCTTACCCTTCCGGAGCACCTGAGATCACCCCCAGTTTTTGGTGGGGTTCGTGTTGCTCAGTCTTTAGTGTTCTATGTTGTTTTTGTGTACTCTTGTTTCTCTTTTGGTCTTTTTCTTTTTTAGCCATGGCTTTGTCAGTTTATTTTCGACTTATGAGTTTGAATGTCCCTTTGGTGTCTTTCGCCTCTCTTTTACAATTTTTTCCGCAAAAATTGGGAAAAAAAACTGAAAAACATCTTAAACTATCCAAGATCTTCACTCGTACTGGCTTTCCGTATACCCCAAATTCTTAAAGACTTGCTGGTGAGTGCAGATTTATACTGTGCATCTTCTACAGTGTAAATGTGGTAAACAGTATAAACGGCCATTGTAGTGACTATTAATGTAAGCCAGATCTTCCTCTTAGTCGACATTTGAGATATCCTGCCTACACTATGGCAGATCTCAATCGATTAATTATTACCATCATCTATCACACAACTTGTTGGTCTACGGAGGAGAGAATCAATAGGGAAAGATTTTTTATCATAAATTTATAAACGTTGGCATCACTTAATTGGCGTGAAGGTTGAGATTTTAGAACTATACAAATAAAGGCAACAGTAGTATACCGCTGTTCAATAGTCATAATTCGATTAAGCAAAAACAAATCCGGGTAACAAACTAAAACCGAGGGAAACACATCAACTATAAGAGGAAAACAACGGAACAACAGAAACACTGAACTACAAGTGTTTCGGTTTTAATTTGTATTTCGTTCAAGTTTTTTTTGGTTTGAAAATCAGTATAGATTGATAAGATTCATTTCACAGCATAACATTCCGTCGCCCTTTTAAGAAAGATCGTTGACTATTATATATTAACTTTACGACAAACGTTTCCATCGGATAACCTATGGTTACACAGGACTAACAACACAATGTATATATGCTTCGGATGAAATTTAGCCCAACAATGTTAAATCTGCAAATGTTCGTGAGAAAATTGTTGTTATGCCCTCAGCGAAATTCGAACCTCTACTGATGTGACATCGTGGCTTGCAGATAAGCTATATTTGTCTGTCGTAATGAATGATGATGATTTAATTTGATATATTAATAATGAAATAACATTGATGTGATTGAATGGAAAGTAAAATTATCATCCATATATATCAGCTAGCTAGCTAGGTAGCTTATGGCGACTTAAGTAGTGTCCTACTGGAAATAATTGTAGTGCAATGGTTACACTCGTTTAAACGCACGTTTTGATACGTGTGACAGTATGCTTAATATAAAGAACTTATAGAAGAATCCAACATCATGATATGAATTTTTTGATCTCATGCTGAGGATTATCTGTCAACTTGTCATTTTCTAAAGGCGAATTAAAGAGCAACATTTACATTTGAGAATTTTTTTCCTTTAAATGTGACGTATTGTAGATTCGTGTGACAATCCTAAATTAATTGACGATAGCAATACCAATTATCAGGATTCTACATATTGATTTTGAATACTATCAGATGAGAGTCACCATATAAAGTGTTTTTGGTGAGAAACCACAAAGAACCAACTCTTAAATCTTCGCACTGTATCGAGCAGATGATATTTTGCAATATTATAGGATCGTACTTGTAATTATTTTTTGTATGATCGAAACACAATGATCGGTCATCAGTGAACAGAAGATTTTTTTTTCCTGTGACATAACTTTAAAAAGTCAAAGCCTCATTTATCTTGTAACATGAACAAAACCGAAATGTGGTATTCAATATGTAAAACAAACCGGATCAGAATTTTTAAAACGAACACACGATCATCAATACCGCTTCCGCAGACCTGAGTAATTCAAAAGTTTGATTTACCAAAATTTAGAAAAATACAAACACAATATTAAATTTATAAAGTTCCAACAACAAGAAACAGTCCATAAATAATCAGAACAATCCCATAAACAATTTGAAGATTCCCGTAAATTTTACGAATTGTTTTGGATTAGACGACTACAGACAGCATATCCCCTAGGTTTAAATGAAAATATCATGGGACAAGGGAACATATCTGTATATCTACAGACTACAGACAGCGTATCCCCTAGTTCTAAATGACAATAACATGGGACAAGGGAACATATCAATATATCTACAGACTACAGATAGCGTATCCGTTATTTTAAATGACAATATCATGGGACAAGGGAACATATCTATATATCTACAGACTACAGACAGCGTATCCCCTAGTTCTCAATGACAATATCGTGGGACAAGGACACATATCTATATATCTACAGACTACAGACAGCGTATCCCCTAGTTCTTAATGACAATATCATGGGACAAAGGAACATATCTATATATCTACAGACTACAGACAGCGTATCCCCTAGTTCTTAATGACAATATCATGGGACAAGGTACATATCTATATATCTACAGACTACAGACAGCGTATCCCCTAGTTCTTAATGACAATATCATGGGACAAGGTACATATCTATATATCTACAGACTACAGACAGCGTATTCCCTAGTTCTAAATGACAATATCGTGGGACAAGGACACATATCTATATATCTACAGACTACAGACAGCGTATCCCCTAGTTCTTAATGACAATATCATGGGACAAAGGAACATATCTATATATCTACAGACTACAGACAGCGTATCCCCTAGTTCTTAATGACAATATCATGGGACAAGGTACATATCTATATATCTACAGACTACAGACAGCGTATCCCCTAGTTCTTAATGACAATATCATGGGACAAGGTACATATCTATATATCTACAGACTACAGACAGCGTATTCCCTAGTTCTAAATGACAATATCATGGGACAAGGGAACATATCTATATATCTACAGACTACAGACAGCGAATCCCCTAGTTCTAAATGACAATATCATGGGACAAGGGAACATATCTATATATCTACAGACTACAGACAGCGTATCCCCTAGTTCTTAATGACAATATCATGGGACAAGGGAACATATCTATATATCTACAGACTACAGACAACATATCCCCTAGTTCTTAATGCCAATATCATGGGACAAGGGAATATATCTATATATCTACAGACTACAAACGGCGTATCCCCTAGTTCTTAATGACAATATCATGGGACAAGGGAACATATCAATATATCTACAGACTACAGACGGCGTATCCCCTAGTTCTTAATGACAATATCATGGGACAATGGAACATACCAGTATCTATATATCTACAGACTACAGACAGCGTATCCCCTAGTTCTAAATGACAATATCATGGGACAAGGGAACATATCAATATATCTACAGACTACAGACAGCGTATCCGTTATTTTAAATGACAATATCATGGGACAAGGGAACATATCTATATATCTACAGACTACAGACAGCGTATCCCCTAGTTCTCAATGACAATATCGTGGGACAAGGGAACATATCTATATATCTACAGACTACAGACAGCGTATCCCCTAGTTCTTAATGACAATATCATGGGACAAAGGAACATATCTATATATCTACAGACTACAGACAGCGTATCCCCTAGTTCTTAATAACAAAATCATGGGACAAGGTACATATCTATATATCTACAGACTACAGACAGCGTATCCCCTAGTTCTTAATGACAATATCATGGGACAAGGTACATATCTATATATCTACAGACTACAGACAGCGTATCCCCTAGTTCTTAATGACAATATCATGGGACAAAGTAACATATTTATATATCTACAGACTACAGACAGCGAATCCCCTAGTTCTAAATGACAATATCATGGGACAAGGGAACATATCTATATACCTACAGACTACAGACAGCGTATCCCCTAGTTCTTAATGACAATATCATGGGACAAGGGAACATATCTATATATCTACAGACTACAGACAGCGTATCCCCTAGTTCTTATTGCCAATATCATGGGACAAGGGAACATATCTATATATCTACAGACTACAAACGGCGTATCCCCTAGTTCTTAATGACAATATCATGGGACAAGGGAACATATCAATATATCTACAGACTACAGACAGCGTATCCCCTAGTTCTTAATGACAATATCATGGGACAAGGGAACATACTAGTATCTACATATCTACAGACTACAGACAGCGTATCCCCTAGTTCTAAATGACAATATCATGGGACAAGGGAACATATCTATATATCTACAGACTACAGACAGCGTATCCCCTAGTTCTTAATGACAATATCATGGGACAAGGGAACATATCTATATATCTACAGACTACAAACGGCGTATCTCTTAGTTCTTAATGACAATATCATGGGACAAGGGAACATATCAATATATCTACAGACTACAGACAGCGTATCCCCTAGTTCTTAATGACAATATCATGGGACAAGGGAACATATCTATATATCTACAGACTACAGACAGCGTATCCCCTAGTTCTAAATGACAATATCATGGGACAAGGGAACATATCAATATATCTACAGACTACAGACAGCGTATCCCCTAGTTCTAAATGACAATATCATGGGACAAGAGAACATATCTATATATCTACAGACTACAAACAGCGTATCCCCTAGTTCTTAATGACAATATCATGGGCCAAGGGAACATATCTATATATCTATAGACTACAGACAGCGTATCCCCTAGTTCTTAATGACAATATGATGGGACAAGGGAACATATCTATATATCTACAGACTACAGACAGCGTATCCCCTAGGTTTAAATGACAATATCATGGGACAAGGGAACATATCAATATATCTACAGACTACAGACAGCGTATCCCCTAGTTCTAAATGACAATATCATGGGACAAGAGAACATATCTATATATCTACAGACTACAAACAGCGTATCCCCTAGTTCTTAATGACAATATCATGGGACAAGGGAACATATCTATATATCTACAGACTACAGACAGCGTATCCCCTAGTTCTAAATGACAATATCATGCGACAAGGGAACATATTAATAAATCTACAGACTACAGACAGCGTATCCCCTAGTTCTTAATGACAATATCAAGGGACAAGGGAACATACTAGTATCTATATATCTACAGACAGCGTATCCCCTAGTTCTTAATGACAATATCATGGGACAAGGGAACATATCAATATATCTACAGACTACAGACAGCGTATTCCCTAGTTCTAAATGACAATATCATGGGACAAGGGAACATATCTATATATCTACAGACTACAGACAGCGTATCCCCTAGTTCTTAATGACAATATCATGGGACAAGGGAACATATCTATATATCTACAGACTACAGACAGCGTATCCCCTAGGTTTAAATGACAATATCATGGGAGAAGGGAACATATCAATATATCTACAGACTACAGACAGCGTATCCCCTAGTTCTAAATGACAATATCATGGGACAAGAGAACATATCTATATATCTACAGACTACAAACGGCGTATCCCCTAGTTCTTAATGACAATATCATGGGACAAGGGAACATATCTATATATCTACAGACTACAGACAGCGTATCCCCTAGTTCTTAATGACAATATCATGGGACAAGGTACATATCAATATATCTACAGACTACAGACAGCGTATTCCCTAGTTCTAAATGACAATATCATAGGACAAGGGAACATATCTATATATCTACAGACTACAGACAGTGTATCCCCTAGTTCTTAATGACAATATCATGGGACAAGGGAACATATCTATATATCTACAGACTACAAACGGCGTATCTCTTAGTTCTTAATGACAATATCATGGGACAAGGGAACATATCAATATATCTACAGACTACAGACAGCGTATCCCCTAGTTCTTAATGACAATATCATGGGACAAGGGAACATATCTATATATCTACAGACTACAGACAGCGTATCCCCTAGTTCTAAATGACAATATCATGGGACAAGGGAACATATCAATATATCTACAGACTACAGACAGCGTATCCCCTAGTTCTAAATGACAATATCATGGGACAAGAGAACATATCTATATATCTACAGACTACAAACAGCGTATCCCCTAGTTCTTAATGACAATATCATGGGCCAAGGGAACATATCTATATATCTATAGACTACAGACAGCGTATCCCCTAGTTCTTAATGACAATATGATGGGACAAGGGAACATATCTATATATCTACAGACTACAGACAGCGTATCCCCTAGGTTTAAATGACAATATCATGGGACAAGGGAACATATCAATATATCTACAGACTACAGACAGCGTATCCCCTAGTTCTAAATGACAATATCATGGGACAAGAGAACATATCTATATATCTACAGACTACAAACAGCGTATCCCCTAGTTCTTAATGACAATATCATGGGACAAGGGAACATATCTATATATCTACAGACTACAGACAGCGTATCCCCTAGTTCTAAATGACAATATCATGCGACAAGGGAACATATTAATAAATCTACAGACTACAGACAGCGTATCCCCTAGTTCTTAATGACAATATCAAGGGACAAGGGAACATACTAGTATCTATATATCTACAGACAGCGTATCCCCTAGTTCTTAATGACAATATCATGGGACAAGGGAACATATCAATATATCTACAGACTACAGACAGCGTATTCCCTAGTTCTAAATGACAATATCATGGGACAAGGGAACATATCTATATATCTACAGACTACAGACAGCGTATCCCCTAGTTCTTAATGACAATATCATGGGACAAGGGAACATATCTATATATCTACAGACTACAGACAGCGTATCCCCTAGGTTTAAATGACAATATCATGGGAGAAGGGAACATATCAATATATCTACAGACTACAGACAGCGTATCCCCTAGTTCTAAATGACAATATCATGGGACAAGAGAACATATCTATATATCTACAGACTACAAACGGCGTATCCCCTAGTTCTTAATGACAATATCATGGGACAAGGGAACATATCTATATATCTACAGACTACAGACAGCGTATCCCCTAGTTCTTAATGACAATATCATGGGACAAGGTACATATCAATATATCTACAGACTACAGACAGCGTATTCCCTAGTTCTAAATGACAATATCATAGGACAAGGGAACATATCAATATATCTACAGACTACAGACAGCGTATCCCCTAGGTTTAAATGACAATATCATGGGACAAGGGAACATATCAATATATCTACAGACTACAGACAGCGTATCCCCTAGTTCTAAATGACAATATCATGGGACAAGAGAACATATCTATATATCTACAGACAACAAACGGCGTATCCCCTAGTTCTTAATGACAATATAATGGGACAAGGGAACATATCTATATATCTACAGACTACAGACAGCGTATCCCCTAGTTCTTAATGACAATATCATGGGACAAGGTACATATCTATATATCTACAGACTACAGACAGCGTATCCCCTAGTTCTTAATGACAATATCATGGGACAAGGGAACATATTAATAAATCTACAGACTACAGACAGCGTATCCCCTAGTTCTTAATGACAATATCATGGGCCAAGGGAACATATCTATATATCTACAGACTACAGACAGCGTATCCCCTAGTTCTTAATGACAATATCATGGGACAAGGGAACATATCTATATATCCACAGACTACAGACAGCGTATCCCCTAGGTTTAAATGACAATATCATGGGACAAGGGAACATATCAATATATCTACAGACTACAGACAGCGTATCCCCTAGTTCTAAATGACAATATCATGGGACAAGAGAACATATCTATATATCTACAGACTACAAACAGCGTATCCCTTAGTTCTTAATGACAATATCATGGGACAAGGAAACATATCTATATATCTACAGACTACAGACAGCGTATCTCCTAGTTCTTAATGACAATATCATGGGACAAGGTACATATCTATATATCTACAGACTACAGACAGCGTATCCCCTAGTTCTAAATGACAATATCATGGGACAAGGGAACATATCTATATATCTACAGACTACAGACAGCGTATCCCCTAGGTTTAAATGACAATATCATGGGACAAGGGAACATATCAATATATCTACAGACTACAGACAGCGTATCCCCTAGTTCTAAATGACAATATCATGGGACAAGAGAACATATCTATATATCTACAGACTACAAACAGCGTATCCCCTAGTTCTTAATGACAATATCATGGGACAAGGGAACATATCTATATATCTACAGACTACAGACAGCGTATCCCCTAGTTCTAAATGACAATATCATGCGACAAGGGAACATATTAATAAATCTACAGACTACAGACAGCGTATCCCCTAGTTCTTAATGACAATATCAAGGGACAAGGGAACATACTAGTATCTATATATCTACAGACAGCGTATCCCCTAGTTCTTAATGACAATATCATGGGACAAGGGAACATATCAATATATCTACAGACTACAGACAGCGTATTCCCTAGTTCTAAATGACAATATCATGGGACAAGGGAACATATCTATATATCTACAGACTACAGACAGCGTATCCCCTAGTTCTTAATGACAATATCATGGGACAAGGGAACATATCTATATATCTACAGACTACAGACAGCGTATCCCCTAGGTTTAAATGACAATATCATGGGAGAAAGGAACATATCAATATATCTACAGACTACAGACAGCGTATCCCCTAGTTCTAAATGACAATATCATGGGACAAGAGAACATATCTATATATCTACAGACTACAAACGGCGTATCCCCTAGTTCTTAATGACAATATCATGGGACAAGGGAACATATCTATATATCTACAGACTACAGACAGCGTATCCCCTAGTTCTTAATGACAATATCATGGGACAAGGTACATATCAATATATCTACAGACTACAGACAGCGTATTCCCTAGTTCTAAATGACAATATCATAGGACAAGGGAACATATCTATATATCTACAGACTACAGACAGTGTATCCCCTAGTTCTTAATGACAATATCATGGGACAAGGGAACATATCTATATATCTACAGACTACAAACGGCGTATCTCCTAGTTTTTAATGACAATATCAAGGGACAAGGGAACATATCAATATATCTACAGACTACAGACAGCGTATCCCCTAGTTCTTAATGACAATATCATGGGACAAGGGAACATATCAATATATCTACAGACTACAGACAGCGTATCCCCTAGGTTTAAATGACAATATCATGGGACAAGGGAACATATCAATATATCTACAGACTACAGACAGCGTATCCCCTAGTTCTAAATGACAATATCATGGGACAAGAGAACATATCTATATATCTACAGACAACAAACGGCGTATCCCCTAGTTCTTAATGACAATATAATGGGACAAAGGAACATATCTATATATCTACAGACTACAGACAGCGTATCCCCTAGTTCTTAATGACAATATCATGGGACAAGGTACATATCTATATATCTACAGACTACAGACAGCGTATCCCCTAGTTCTTAATGACAATATCATGGGACAAGGGAACATATTAATAAATCTACAGACTACAGACAGCGTATCCCCTAGTTCTTAATGACAATATCATGGGACAAGGGAACATATCTATATATCCACAGACTACAGACAGCGTATCCCCTAGGTTTAAATGACAATATCATGGGACAAGGGAACATATCAATATATCTACAGACTACAGACAGCGTATCCCCTAGTTCTAAATGACAATATCATGGGACAAGAGAACATATCTATATATCTACAGACTACAAACAGCGTATCCCTTAGTTCTTAATGACAATATCATGGGACAAGGAAACATATCTATATATCTACAGACTACAGACAGCGTATCTCCTAGTTCTTAATGACAATATCATGGGACAAGGTACATATCTATATATCTACAGACTACAGACAGCGTATCCCCTAGTTCTTAATGACAATATCATGGGACAAGTGAACATATCTATATATCTACGGACTACAGACAGCGTATCCCCTAGTTCTAAATGACAATATCATGCGACAAGGGAACATATTAATAAATCTATAGGCTACAGACAGCGTATCCCCTAGTTCTTAATGACAATATCATGGGCCAAGGGAACATATCTATATATCTACAGACTACAGACAGCGTATCCCCTAGTTCTTAATGACAATATCATGGGACAAGGGAACATATCTATATATCTACAGACTATAAACGGCGTATCCCCTAGTTCTTAATGACAATATCTTGGGACAAGGGAACATATCAATATATCTACAGACTATAGACAGCGTATCCCCTAGTTCTTAATGACAATATCATGGGACAAGGGAACATACTAGTGTCTATATATCTACAGACTACAGACAGCGTATCCCCTAGTTCTTAATGACAATATCATGGGACAAGGAAACATATCTATATATCTACAAATATAAATTCCAAATCATAACCTTGGAGTTAAGAGGATACTGATCAGACAAGGTTGCAAATTCCAATCGTTTTAGTTGCTTCTTGTATTTTTCTACTCATGATCACAGTTTAAGTTCTAGATTTTTCAAGATAGGTTACAGTATAATACAAATTCCAGGTACTGAAATTATATTTTTCCATTACAAAAGGTAATGCGTTTCTCAGACTGTTGCTCACGTCTTTACACTAAATGCATTGGATGTGTACTGATTGGTACTTCAGTCTGGGTGCACATGACTTATTTATTAGTCGTAATTAGCCTAGAACAATCTTTCAGTAACTGCTACTTATAAGTACTCTTATATAAATGCTTTGTGTCTATTGTTTTTTTTTTGTTTTGTTTTTTTTTGTGTGTGTTTCGTTATGCTGTTCCACCGCTGACCCTGATTAGTGGGAAGGTTTTTATAGCTGAATATACGGTATGGAATTTTGTTGAAGGCCGTACAGGGACCAATAATTGCTTATATCTTCGTCATTTGAACTCTGGTGGATAGTTGTCTCGTCTTATTTTTATATAGAACTCTATAATATTTAAACAAATATATTTTTTTTGGACAAAATTCTACCATAAATTGTGATAGCAAGAGGGAATAGCTATCTTGAACAGAACAATAGTTTTGTCTATTTTATAACCTTATTTAAACAAATGACTTCATCAAATCAAAGACATTTTTCTTAAGAATTAACAACAACATCGCACGTTGTTCAATTAGCACCATATTGGTATTGTGGTATAAAAGTCAATGTTTGCTTTATGATAGAAGAGACATGGGCAACTATTCCAATCTATCCGTTGTCATCTTAACACCTTACAGCTTTACATCTGTATCTATTACTACAGTTATTCTGCAGGTTATCGGTGTCATATTTAATGCAGCATTTATTCACATATCACGTAAGGGTAGCGATAAACACTCAGACGTTACACTGCTACTGGTTTGTAGTACGCAGATAGGCCAGGCATTGGTTACGCTTGTGAAGTTTATTTTTGTGTTGGTTTGCAAAGATGATAACACAGCATTACAATGGTACTTTATCTTTGGTAAGTAATCTTTCTCTTCTCTATTTTACTTGACCTTTTGAGTCTACAAGCTAAAGAAAAAACTGTTCTGAACGATTAAAACACTTACTACATCTACATTTACATTGATTTATTCATAGTTTTATAATTATCTTCTTATCTAATGTAATCATTTACGATCGAAAATCTACATATCAGACGGGGAAATTAAAAAATCAAATTGCAGAAAAATCATAGAGAGGATGTTCCAAAGGGCAAAATATATTAAATACCATGACTTTAGTTTAAACGGAGAGAAAAATTACGTATAAACAGAGAATAGAAATATATAACGATAGAGATACGAAACCTTTACACCAACGTGTGAGCTAAAGCAGCCTTCCTGATAGATATGGCATTAGTCGTATTAAAGAAGAATAAGTTTTTAGTTCGTTTTATGATGAATTAACGACAAAAATATTTACGATATAGAAAAACTTCACAGCGTTTATATAAATTAATTGTAATTCAACTATCTAAATATCACTCGTTCATATATATAAATTTCAATATTACAGAACCATTTGATTTCCTGTTCCGTGGACTCTACATCTGGCTGTCATTGTCATTATCCACAGCCCGATATTTCGTTCTTAAGAAAATAGACATTCCAAATAACAACCTAAGGGTGACGAGGTCAAAAATCAGACAGTGGTTACCAATTCCAATCGTTTTAATTGCTTCTTGTATCTTTCTATTCATGATCACAGTTGAAATTCCAGATATTTCAAGATATGTAACACTTTACTTTTTGCAAATAGCCATTATTGGAATACCAATGCTAAGCTTTGTGATTCTCACCACTTTGCTTGTTTTGTATACTTTAAAAGTAGTCTATAAAAGACAAAACATGATAGGTCAATGTTTGGAAACAACAAGCAGTATACATAAATCTCAACAAAGCGTAACACGAAAACTTCTTCAACAAGCTATATACTCTCTTCTTTATCACATTGTTTTTATGGCACTTCCATACAGCTATGTTGTCATAATTGATATTTGCGTTGATAACTGGTTAACTAACGGTGATATCTTGACCAATCAAAAACTAATATACCATTATGCTGGGATTATTCTACCAATTTTCAATCCGATCTCATTGGGAATTTTTCTGAAGAAACATAGAAAGTCATTAAAATCATTTTGGAAAGCGATACAAATATCAACAGAGAGAACACGATCTCTGGAACCCATACCCGAATCACAAGAATTACAAATAGTCCCAGAGGAAATAAATATATCTATGGAAAGTCCGAAAAAAGGACCCAAAGATATTTCCAGCAGACTTCTCACAAAAACACCAACAAGTGACCACTGTTCAGTTATTAGTCGACAAAGCATATTATCTACAAAAGATCCGTTGTATTGTACACCTGATTTCCCCTTCGTTGAAACAGATCTTGAAATTGACACATTGTCATTCTACAGTGGATACCCATATGACGACAGATGTGAAGTTTTTCTCTCAAACATCACATGTCCGACTACTTTTGGTTTAAGACAAAATCTGCATGAGAAATCATCTATCTTTAAAAGCAGACTTAGTGATGGATCTATCAGTTCAAATACAAGTTTCCCAGGAAGAAGTACAATGAGTGTGAGTAGTTCAAATCGCTTTAAGCATAGTATTGGTTCGCTTCAAAGTGTTCCTTCTTTACAACATTCCATTTCGATACAGTCAAATCAGTCAACAGAGGAAGTTGTGCAGGACACAATCATATACTTTTAAAAAAGAAACCATGATATACACTGTCATTTGATGATAAATAAATGAATAAATATCCAATTCTCTATTATTTTGTGTCAGTCTGTATACGATAATTAATATGATTTAACAAGACTTCAATTTCAAAGTAAAACAAGTAAAAAAAATACAACTCAGAATAAGCAAAGAACTGTTTAGAAATTTATTGCAATCATGATATATTACAAATGAAAAAAAAAACACTTCTAAATTATTTTCGTATATTGCATATCTGTACTATTTATCTAAATTTTTATAAAGTAAAGTAATCTTTATTTAAAGTCGGGTTTTTCATACAATTCTACAGACTTCTACAAAAATGGGCTACAAACTTGGAAAGTAACCTTAAGTGATCTCATTTGGTCGGATCAGAGTCTGGTTGATTGGGTTTTTGCATATCTTAGAATTAATGAAATATTTTAATTCATTAAATGAATGGTATCACTTGAAAGCCTTGTATATACTATATAGATATAAGAAGATGTGGTATGAGTGCCAATGAGACAACTCTCCATCCAAGTAAAAATTTATAAAAGTAAACCATTATAGGTCAAAGTACGGTCTTCAACACGGAGCCTTGACTCACACCGAACAGCAAGCTATAAAGGGCCCCAAAAATTACTAGTGTAAAACCATTCAAACGGGAAAACCAACGTTTTACACGTTTAACACGACGTGATTTACCCAGCTTGTATTCTCCCCTTTTGGTGGAAAACGTGGACATATATACGATTGACTCTTCCATCTGCTTAAACAGCATGCCAGGAACTCTGACTTTGGCTCTTATGATATACTGATAGAACGACTAGGTTGATATATATGGTTCTTCGCACTAGAGGACAACATCTTTGCGTAACTTTCTACGGAAATAAAACTTTGTTGTTGCGCATCGTTTTAGATTTGAGAATCTACATGTAACACAAATTTAAAAATATATCGGGTAATAGAATAAATTACTAAAACAGGGTACAGTCAGTGATCATTTCGATTGTTCATGTTATTTTCATTACAAAATCATTTAAAAAAAATTATTTTGAGATTATTACTTGATAACTTTTTATGAAATTTTGAGTTTGAAATTTCATTGTTTAATCATGGAATTTTTAGTTGAATAACTTTTTAATTTTGTATTAAAATTTCTGGTTATATTCAACCAAAAATATATGGAAACCCAATTATTATTTAAAAAAAAATAGATTTTCAATGTCTTCATATATATCTTTTAACAATATCTCATTTACATTATTTTAATTAAAAACTGATATAGGTGAATTACTGGTGCTTATCCAGATGCAAATCCTTATGAGGACCCCTTTATCCCTAATGTTGTTTTAGTCTAATTATCAAATGTTAAAGAAACGTGACTAAACCAAATCAACATGCTCAAACTTTATTTGTATCTTTAAAAATTTTCACTAGACTATAAGTAGATGGTAGGATTTAAAAGTCACTGAGTTTTAAAATGTCCTGATTTAGTATATGTTATTAGCAATTTCAAGGATCGCTGTCGCACCACATGAATTCCTTTAATCAAATATATATATATATATGTGTGATTATGTGAGGTAAACATCAGAGACACCAACAAATCGAAAATAATTTCCAAAAAAGACTGGAGGGCAACATACAGTCTTCAACAATAAACGAAATGACTATACAATTTTTGAATCTTTACACCGTTCTGAGTCTATTAAAATGTAAAAATTAAACGACCAAAGATCTGCCGACAACATAAACTCTCCAGAACAAGACAAAACATTAGGTTTTGATATAAAACAGCCAATGACAACGTTCCTGTATTTGGAAAGGAACATACTTAGGCCTGTTAAACAACTTGTTTATATCTTAATCCTCTCCCATTTTAATCGTGACTAATAGAAATGTACATAAAAGACCTACAATAAAAGCCAGCACAGGAAAAGCGTCCAACCATTAAACAATGGACAAAAGCATAAAACAATTAACAAATGATACTGTGGTGCCGTTAGTTTGTATAGGAAGAACCAGTCCACATTCTACAGCATGCTGTAGTATTCCCTGTGTTGCGTGACGTAATAGAGAGATTCCCTTCTACTACCGTTTTTCCTGTAATCACCACATGTCATATATATTATTGCTGTCTGCTGACTGATATATTCATCAGATTTACAGATATTTACAGATATTAAAGGTTTTCTGTTTATTACACACACACCTTACTTATTTGTACCATATCGGCACAACATTGGCGTCGTCAACAAAGAACTATTATTTTTAGCAAGTAAGGCGGACTCCACGAGGGCGCCTTTGCAAATTTAAAAACTTTTGATGCTTCATGATTTGTAAATTCACTACGTGCGCATTACCATAAATTTACTTCAGATTGATTGTAGATTTAATTGCATCAAATTTTTACAGGATAGCACGTATGAAAGCTTCATATTTGATATTTTTTATCAGATAAGGTTAGGAACTTCCGGTTAATCGCCATTAGGTCCTTCTTCACGGAAGTCATTTGTCTGCAATACTCCATTGCGCAGACGCAAACCGGAAACAGTCTTGATTTCAGTGAATTAGTTTCGTACATTATTTTATACTGAATTTAGACTGATATTTAATATTAAAGAAGGTATATTCACTCATCAATATTTATGAACAGCATATTATACACCGTATAATAAAGTACAGTGTGTTAGCTGAGTCTCTGTTCCAGTTCTGTCTTTTTTGTTGCCTGCATTTTGAAATTGTAAAAGTAGTAGCTTTTATTAAAAAGCTGCATTGTTTATTTCTTGAGTCACACATAAAAGTTGTAATTTTGAGATTTATTTGCCTTGAGTAATTACTCAGTGCATATTGTCATACTGTTTTGAGTTGCAGTATGTTGTAATTTGAAATATTTAAGAATATTGTAATTTGAAATAAAGACAACATGGCAGGAATTGGGGATGACAATGAACTGACTCAGAAGGAAAACATTGAAACAGAGGAGTTGACACATGATGAGATATTGACAAAAGAACACATAGCTGATAATACTCTAACAGAACACACTGAAAATACCAAAATGTCGTTGGAGCAGCTATATCAAGAGTTTCAGGCGGATAGAAAAGCAAATGCAATAAGAGCTGCTGAGACTGAAAACAAAGTGAAACAAATTGAGGATCGCATTGAACAAATTTTCCACGGTTTGATGAATATTCAAGCCGAACAAAAAGAAGCAATGAAAACTAGTTCAGAAAACATCGGGGCAATATCCCAACAAGTGCAACAGTCAGAACAGAGAATTGACAAGAAGATTGATGCTAACGGTAAACGTTTAGAAGAATTAACATTGGATAAGTTTAATGCCTTGGGAAGACGGCTAAACAAAATGGCTGCTGCTAATGACGAGGCAAGTACTGTGCAATTTAAGAGCGCATTTGAACACCCAGGTTCATTTCAGCAGATGGCATCAAGTGTAAGCAATTTGGATAACAGGAGGAATAAGGAAGTCAAGCTCCCCTCTATGGATACTCCTGTTAAACAGAAAGTTGAAACAAGTCCATATATTGCCAGTACTCCATTACTGCATTTGGTCTCTCACCAATTATGTCAATTGATCAGACTACACAGCCTGAATCCAAGGCAGGTGCAATTCCAGTATCAAGTGCCAGTGGTTGTGTGTTGGGGCCCTCGGCTCTGCACAACACAGTGTTGTTTCAACAGCCTCAGGGCAAAGGCATGCTAGAAAGTGTTGGTAGTGAGCAGGAAATTTATCATATGCAAGGTTCGTTGCCACTACTGAGTGACAAGGGAAGCGTGCCAGGGCCCCCACGGGACAACCTCAGGTATGGTAACACAGCATCCATTCAAAGGCATAGAAGGAGCATCCACGGAATATAAACCCCAACATTATACTACTCCAGTAACGGCTACTTTTGCATCGTCCTATATTGGTACGCCATATGTAGCTCAAGGTATCCATGTTAGTACACCATTACACGTTGCACCAGCTGCAAGTAGCGAATCATATGCAGCTTCCTTAGTACAGAGTAGACCAGCTCTGTACCCTCATATAGGATCAATGGTACAACAACCCCCGCCTTCAATTACGACCCCTGTGATGACAGCAGTCTCATCGACAGGTCCGTCACCAATGCAAATTGACACTAGCAGGTCATCAAGTTTTCACAGGAAGAGGTTTTCTTACTTTATCTATCAGTTTGAAAGAACAACAGGAAGGAGACAATGGGAAAATAGAAAGAAAGTTTGCCGACTATTGGACTGTCTAGCTGAGGTGGCTTTAGAATATGCAAGAAAAGTCAACATCGACGATGACTATAAGGCTTTAAGGAAAGCACTGAAACATTTCAGCAAAAAGGACGAACCTGTCTCAGCAAGACGTCAGTTACAGTATGTGAGGCAGCAAGACAGTGAAACATTGGAGGAGTTTGCTGAACGGGTCCATTTTATTGCAATGGATGGGTATGATAAAGGTGACAATTCTGTCATTGATCAAATTGGCACAGAGGCATTCCTCAGAGGTTGTAAAGACAAGGAGGCTGCCCGTCACGTCATAGAAAGGAACCCGGAGTCCATCAATAAGGCGTTGAAAATCATGAAAACGTCCATAGCAAATCAGAAGGCTATATATGGATCTAGAAGTCCAAATTTTGCTCACAGACAGGTCTCGTTTGCTGATAGCGCTGGTAAATCACATGACAAAGAAAGTACTAGTACTGTTAATAGTCCATTGGAAAAGGAAGTAAGGAACTTGACTCAACTTGTGACCAAATTGACAGAGGTGATGCTTTCTTCTGATCAACATACACGCGGTAGGTCTCCTGAAAGATATACACCACCTAAGTACAATGCGTATCGATCACCTACACCGCCTCCGAATCAAAGTTCATATAGTCCTCAACAAAGGTCATATAGTCCTCAACAGAGGTCATTTAGTCCTCAACGTCAACGTTCGCCATCACCACGACCAAACTCCAGAAATCCAGGCTACTTTAAACAACGGTCCCCTTCACCTGGCGACAGAGCTTATCCTAGCTCTACTCCAACAACTGAGTCGTTAAACGCCAACGGGTCGAGCCGGTAGGCCAACACTCGACTCTTAAATCACATGGCCAAGGGAAAATACCACCTGACAAATCAGAACAGAGGCCCACGGCTTCGTCTGATATTGTTATAAGACGTACGATTGGGAAAAGTTTGGCAGTAATGGGAACAGTGTTTCAACAAAATGCAAGCATGATTGTTGATACAGCAGCTATGATTACACTCGTCAACGAGAAATTAATACCCGAGGATATAGAATGTCCCGAAACAGTGACGCTACGTGGTTTGGGGGAGCAACTGGTCATTGGCAAGATCATAAGGAACACACTCCTGAATATAGATGGGTTAGAAGTAAGGTGGGACGTGTGCAAGGCACCACTTACAGACGATGTCATTCTAGGTCTAGATATCTTGGATACGCTGGGTGCAGTCATAAACCTCAGCACTCCATCACTGACAGTGAACTACAGAGTTATACCTGCATCATTTGTTACTGGATCTGATGATAGTGCTACTCAAGAAGTCTGCATTAAGCGTACAATCACAGTCCCGCCGAATTCAAAAATGATCCTCAGCATTGATACACACAGAGGATCTGAACAAGAGTTCATTTTGGAGTCATGCCCTCTTGCCAGTGGAGTTTTAGTTTCGCATGTTGTCGGAAAAGGTAAATCTTGTCCTGTGACTATTTTAAATGATGGAAATCGTTACATACGTATAAAAAAGGGTACACCTATAGGTCATTTGGAAGAGATTGACAGTATACTGGAGGAGACTTCGGAAGAAAATGAAAATCAAACTCCAGATGTCCGTCGTGGTATCGTAGAAACACAAACCCAGGTGCCCACGGCACCAGGTTTAAGCCAAGAAGAATCGTCTACGTTGCCATCACATTTAACAGACCTGTATGAACGTTCTATAAAGCATGTGATTAGTCAAGAAGATAAGTTAAAACTCAAGAAGTTATTAATCGAATACCAGGATGTATTTGCACAGCACGAACTAGATCTTGGTTGCCTTACAGCTGTCAGGCATAAGATAGATACAAAAGACCACGCTCCAGTTAAACACCGGATGCGAAGAACACCTCTTGGATTCCAAGATCTCGAACAGCAACACCTTGACAAGATGTTCCAAGCAGGTGTCTTTGAGCCATCATCTTCTGAATGGGCCTCCGCTCCAGTGCTAGTAAGAAAGAAAGATGGAACCGTGCGCTGGTGCATAGACTACAGAGCTTTAAAATGAAAGAACAATAAAAGATTGTTTTCCTATTCCTATTATTGAGGATTACTTGGACTCACTTCAAGGCACCACCACGTTCTGTACATTGGACCTTGCCAGTGGCTATTATCCGATTGAGCTTGAGCCAGAAGACCGAAAGAAAACAGCGTTCATTACAAGATATCGGTTGTTCGAGCACATCAGAATGGGAATGGGCCTTTGTAACGCCCCAGCAACATTTCAGCGGGCAATGCAACTCGTTTTAAGAGGACTTACTTGGACACAGGTGTTAGTTTATCTTGATGATGTCGTGGTTCTCGGTCGCAACTTCGAGGATGGTCTCATTAATTTGAGGGTTGCATTTGAAAGATTTAGACAGTATACTTGATGCTGAAACCGCAGAAGTGCCAACTGTTTCAGCCCGAGGTTCAATTTTTAGGAAAACTGGTGAGTGCTAATGGCATCTCCGTTTCTCCATCTAAGATAGAAGCAGTGAAAAAGTGGCCAACTCCCAAGTCAAAAAAAGAACTCATGTCATACCTAGGGTTTGTCAATTACCACCGGGATCACCTGCACAACTATGCAGAAATGACTGCATGTCCTTACGACCTTGCCCACCAAACAGGAGAAGTTGAATGGCAACAGTGTCACGAAAAGGCGTTCCAACAGTCAAAAACGGCGTTAATAAGTGCACCTTGCCTGACATATCCTAATGCCAATGATAAATTTATATCAGATACCGATGCATCTGACACCACCATAGGTGCAGTTTTATCACAATTACAAAATGGCGAAGAAAGGGTTATATGCATTGCAAGCCATGTCCTCTTGAAGCCTCAGCGTCCTTATTGTACAACACGGAAAGAGTTACTGGCCGTTGTTAAGTTTTGTCGGCATTTCCGTCACTATTTGCTTGGTAGACGTTTTATTTTACGCACTGATCATAACAGTTTGGTATGGCTGATGCGTTTCAAGCATATTGAAGGTAAACTAGCGCGATGGTTGGAAAAGTTGTCATCATTCGACATGGAGATCATACATCGTCCAGGAAAGAAGCATTGTAACGCTGATGATCTTAGTCGCATCCCAGACGATGTTCCTGAATGTGATTGCTATCGGGCCGGACTTGATCCCACAACACTGCCATGTCATGGTTGCAAATATTGCCTACGAGCTCACGAACAGTGGAGCAGATTCGGAAATGACGTAAACGATGTGATTCCATTGGCTCTTAAGTCATTGATAGCATCAATACGCACTGTTTCAGTAATCGCTGAAAATGACAAGGACATGTCCACTGACCAAGAGCCCCCGGCTCTGGCAGAGGATTGTCACTCAGATTCATCACCAAATTTAGACGATACTTTACCATATGCTGATGGCGACCCATGTAGCAACTGGGCACCTGAATACCCATCTGAACAGTTAAAGAAGACCCTGATTTGGCTCCCATATTAAAATGGATGGATCAAGACAAGACGTCGAGCCAACACAGGCTGAACTACGTTTACAAAGTAGGGCAACCAGGTCGCTTTGGTTGTGTAGACCTTGCTTTGTCATGTTTAACAATGTTCTATACTACAAATTCATAGGTTGTCCAGCACGCCAAGGCCTTTGCTTAGTTGTTCTATCAGAGTTAAAAGGAGAGGTGCTAAAAAATTGTCATGACACTAAAACATCAGGACATTTGGGTCAGAAAAAAACGCTCGATAAGTTGAAGCAGGCTTTCCTGTGGTATAACATGCGCAAAGATTGTGACGATTATGTTAGTACTTGCGCCACCTGTAGTCTAAATAAAAAGGCGCATGTGCAACCTAGAGCACCACTTGGGCAGTTCCACGCTGGGTATCCGATGGAGAGAGTACATCTTGATATTCTCGGACCTTTTAATACAAGTAATAGCGGCAATAATTATGTCTTGATGATGGTGGATCAGTTCACAAAATGGGTAGAGATGGCAGCGTTACCTGAACAGACTGCAAAGTTGATTGCTGAGAAATTTATTGTGCATTTCGTGGTGACATTGGGTGTCCTTTGGAATTCCACACTGACCAAGGACGAAACTTCGACAGTGACTTATTTAAAACACTATGTGATGCCTTGGAAATTGTCAAAACCAGAACAACCCCGTATCATCCGTCATCAAATGGCCAGGTAGAGAGGTACAATACCATTGTATTGGCCATGATTAGATGTTTTATTGAGAAAATTTGTCGTAACTGGGACAGAGACTTGCCTTTCTTGTCTATGGCAATGCACTCAATGGTGAATAGGCAAACTGGATTTACGCCGAAGCAAATGATGTTGGGCAGAGAGACTATCCAACCTGTTCATCTACTCCTCGGCATACCACAATACGGTCAGAACAGAATGACCCCTAACGTTTGGGTACAACATTTAGTCGGTAGGATGCAAAAGATTCACGAATTTGCAAGGCACAGTCTTCACACCTCGCAACTAAGACAAAAGCGGGATTATGACCTCAGAGATGTTGAACATAAATATCAACCAGGCGATTTGGTGTACAAGGCAGACTCAACTACAAAAGTCGGGCAGAGCAGGAAGCTGAAATCACCATGGTGTGGACCGTTTCTTGTCGTGTCTAGTAGACCCCCATTGTACACTATCTGAGGAAGAAAAGGAGACTCAGTAGTGCACCATGACAAGTTGAAACTTTGCAACGATAGGGATATCCCGACTTGGATCAAAAGACTTAGGCATGCGTTATTCCAAGCTGAAAGTGAAATGGATGAGAGCTGGGATGATTTTGATGATACAATACCCTATGGTGTTGACTTTAATGTTCAGGGCATGTTCGACTCAAATCAGCCCACTTTTGAAAGCGTTGTTTTATCCCAGTCATTAGGTGACCCGTCCTATACCCATACTCCATTGACACAAGAACTGGAACAGGGGCCCCAGTGTGATACAGTTATCGCTTTAGATGCTAAAACATTGATGAACCTCCAAATTTAGACCTGGGGGAAATTTTAAGTTCGGATAAAGGTTACAGTGGGGACATTGTAAATGCCAAACTCAGCAGCACAGATGACGAGACGAGGCCCTCGGCCTTTCCGTCTTCTGAGCACACATCTAGGTATGGTAGACCAAGCAGATGCCCACTACGGTACCAAACATAATAGGTGTTGTGTGGGATAATTTCAAATGTATATATGTATATATTTATTTTTGCATGTTCTTACTTAATAATATATGTGCATCATTTTCGCTAATTGTGCTTCTAATCATGTTATGTTTTGATTTCCTCTCATTCCAGGATGGAAGAGGGGTCTCGTTCAGACCAGGATGTCTTGTCACTAAGTCCGCACAGCGAGTGGCATGGGACTAAATCAGATTGTACCGATCTTGACGTGGAGGACCTAATGGTACTCGACGAAGTTGTTCCGGATGACAGTGCAACTGCTGATGCTTCTCCTGGAGCCCCTAGGCCCTGCTAAAGGATACAGCAATATGGCAACAGGTATGTTACCAATGAGTTTCTCCTATCATGATGAACCAGGAGCAGGTGAGACAATTAAAGGCCAATCAGAAGACTGCACAGCCATAGTGCCATCTAAGAGTCGGTTGCGTAAGTGTCCTGTATGTGGACTGATGTCCAGGGAAAAGACGCGTAGGCATATGATGAAGACACATCTGCCATGGTTTTGGTTTGGTTCAACTGCATGCTGGGAATGTGGCCAGCAGGAAGTACAGGCGTCGTCCTTGGCTCTACGTCACACCGAGGAACATAGACTCGGATGTCTCTTTGACGAAGAGCATCTACACCTATGGTGTCAAATGGTAACCGCCTGTCTCCATCGAGTCAAGTCCTGGTTTGATTGTTACGATCTTGATAGTCTCCTGCAATATGTCATTGACAGGAGGTTGTATGAAAATGTAAACAGTGGATTAAATGATCAGGAACAGCAACTCCTGGTGTACTACGCCCAGAACTATAGCCCTGATCGGCTATCTTACATCACCGCCAACCCTCCAAACCACGTCATTAGCCTTACAAATTGGGAGATCATGGCGAGTCTACTACGACGAGTGGGCCCAGCACAACAGCAGTCCCTGATGACACCTGCAGGCTACCTTACATATGAGGGCAGTCTCATTTTAGACCCGGTGCCATCACCATCAGAGCCATTTTTATTCGTGGATAGCCATTTTCATTTGGATTTGGTGTTGAAGCGGGTTCATTTTAAAACATTTCTACATATGAGTTCTGAAATCTCCCCAGCAGAGAACAATATATACTATAACTCTTTTTACTATGGGGTCGCAAACTATGTTTTTCCCAACCACTGGAATGACTGGGCTGTACAAGTTGGAGTCGCTCACTCTGTTTACGTATCCTTTGGGATTCACCCGCATATTGCTGCAAAGGGAGTCACGACAGAGCAACTAGAAGATCTTGAGTACCTACTGGGAAGTTACAAATGTGTTGCTGTTGGTGAGATTGGACTTGATTTTACCATCCGCTGTGACTGTAGAAGATGCAATACCCCAGAACAGTGCAAGAAGCGAATGAGGGAATGCCAAGAGCAGGCACTTATACAAATGTTGGAAATTGCACAGCGCCGACAAATGCCAGTCATACTGCATTGTCGCGATGGGGGAAGTGGAGAGGCAGCAGCCTTTGTGCTTACTATAATCCGCGGGGGCTTCGCCAACTTGAAGTACCACCGCCATTGTTTCGACGGAGGTGTTGAGGAGTTGAGACAGTGGCAACGCCTTCCAAGTGTAGTATTTGGGATCACTGGCAAGTTTTTGAAAGATGCAAGAGCTACATACAACACAGATGCGATATCACGAATCTTGCCTCAACAGCTGGTACTTGAAACAGATGCTCCGTTTCTATCGCCATGGTCCTGTTGTGCAGTAAACCATCCATGGAATCTTAGAGAGGTCGCGATAGCAGTAAGTGTGAGGCGTAATGTCCCACTAAACATTTTAAAATGGATAACCAATGACAACGCCCTAAAATTGTATGGTATACCAAAGCCGAAACCAGAGTCAGCTACCTGGGGCCCTAGGCCCTGTTAGTTGGTTCCGCCGGACATCCTTAGATTTTGTACATATTTAATTGCTACCAAGAAGGTGTTGACATTCATATGTGTAAATATATACATCAATTTATTGCGTTATTTTATGACTTGCACAAGGATCGTTCAAGTTACCAAGCTAATTGACACCAACGTGTTTACAACGTTTATTTTATTTTGTTTTTGAGTTTCTTTTATAGTTTGAAAATGTGTCTGGTTCTACAGGAATGGGGCGGATGTGGTGCCGTTAGTTTGTATAGGAAGAACCAGTCCACATTCTACAGCATGCTGTAGTATTCCCTGTGTTGCGTGACGTAATAGAGAGATTCCCTTCTACTACCGTTTTTCCTGTAATCACCACATGTTATATATATTATTGCTGTCTGCTGACTGATATATTCATCAGATTTACAGATATTTACAGATATTAAAGGTTTTCTGTTTATTACACACACACCTTACTTATTTGTACCATATCGGCACAACAATTCCACAATTAAAGAATGCTTACAGGTGACTGAAAGCAAGCTGAAAGTTAAATTGTAATTATGATGCCGATATGAAATAGTGCCGTCTGACAGTTAGAACCATTTGCTGTACTCTATTGAGGATACATCAAACGTCATGAACAATACAGGAAGACATGATAACTAACAGTCTGGTAATTGTACACGTGCAATGTTTAACGCACCAGCTCAAGTGATTGACGATAAAGATTATAACATAATATCATATATTGTTTAGAAAGTTTGTTTATTAATAGATATTGCGCTTTGAATTAACGTTCAGTAACTATGAGTATTTTTAAAACTGTGTATTTTGTGATTTGTTTTTAAACTAACAACCGATCTGATAAGTCCTTTTCTAACTGATGTTTTACATTTTATTCTTATGTGTGTTATAACATCCATGTCAGGGGAAGGCTGAGTAATCACACGCATGTTAAGAAACAGTAATGGACTTTGTCACAGATTTTGGTAACATTTTGCATACAACTTTGGCTCGTTGGACTATTATAACTGACAAAGGAAACATAATGCATTTATCTCTTTTATTTTCTGAAATATAACTGATTGAATTCTTGCCAAATAAGTGAAAATGTGTAAAGAAAGCATGTATAAAATCGGCAAAAAACGTTCTTATCTTTAAATCATCATATCTCCAATTTCAAATCCATAGATTTTTTTTTTTTATACATAAATTTCTGTTTTAATTATATAATATAATCATATAGTGAACGATTTCGTTTTTGGTCTATTATCCAATCTGATACCTAGTTGGTAGTGAAAAACGTAAAAACGAAATAGACGTTTTACGGCCTACAACGCGATGACGTTATGCTTATTTTGACGCTATGTGGTATTTTTTTCACCTAGAACACCACTTAGAATGATGTATACTGACGCATTTGAGAATGTTTTCCCTTAGTCAGCTATAACTGACAACCATGAATAAGTTACAGAATTTCTGAAAATTGGAGCACTTTCTTCTTATCAATATTGTCGATAATGTTGTATATGAACACAAAACATAAATTATTTATTTCTAAAAATCGATGAATCAGTTTGGTTTCCGTTTATTGTTTGATACCTAGAATGAATTCCTTCATTTTAGTAGCTAAAGCATTTGTTACTCCGGTTTCTTCATCTCCAAAAACGGAATTCATAGACATATCTGGTGAATAATGGGATGCAGGGGGCGTTCTACCATAAACCTCTGCTAATTCACGAAAGTATGAGGCAAAGTTTCCACAGCATAATCCAATGTATTGCACACCTATCTGTTTGGCCTCGTGAGCAAAGTGACGTATGTCCGCAGAACTACATCTGACGCTCTCTAAATCATTCATGAAAAGATGTTTACCTGCAAACAAATAACACCAGATCACAAACGCTTTCATGCTACACTATACTATAACAAAAAAGAAAAAAAATATATAGATACTGAATTCAAGATGTTATTTAGGGTTTCGTAGAAGACTATATTTTTCTGTTTTTTTTTTTTTTTTCTTGTGATTTGTTTTTTTGATTTTTTCTTTCTTTGATATGTCTTGTTTATATATTTTCTGTGTTTGCAAAGTTAATATTTGAGGTTATCAATGGGTCTAGACATGTACTTGGTTTTAAAATTTGTCATCGTGCATGAGTTTAGAATAGCATTTCCGGTTTTGCCCACATAGCTGGGGATTCCTACGTCAACAAAGTTCCTAGTCTTAATACATTTTTATTTATATTCACCTTCATATAAAACGGTCCCAATGAAATTCTAAGTGGTATCAGTGTAATATATCGTCATGTATGTTCAGCAACTCAGAAATTGTCTTTTTGGTTTGTCTCATATAATAAAAGTGTTTATTACATTGGTTGCGATGAATTACCGTGATTTCCCAGTGAAATAAAACCCGATAATTTCGCATGTGAAATAAACTTGATAATTACACTCCTCTGACGTCATTCAACAACACATTGTTTTAACCTATAACATGAAATCAAACAGACCTTGAAAATTTCAATTGCACGTGTTCGCTATCTATTCATATCTATATTTATGTTTATATCGGGTTATATGACCGTCGGCAGTTTATGGAGGTCACCTCAATGGTTAATTAGATGGCGTCTAGACTAAAATACACACGAAATGCTTATACATATTATCGAGTCCACGTGTCGTAAATTGTTTATTTTAGACTTTTTATAATTTGGATATACGTTTTAGTATGTTATACGTAAAATATGAGAATTGAGTCAAATCGGTGAACATGAATTTGACAGCTAAAGCCCCTTTAAGGAAAAACTTTCAAAATCATAAAAATTGCGGAATGCTATCAAGGTATTGTTCAACAACTATGTGTATACATGTTAATATAAAATATTCTTTAAAGCAAAATCTGTGGTTTTTTGTAGCAATAAACGTGAATTGAAACATTTACGCAACAGAAGTTTACCGATGTTCAAATATTATAAATCGATTAAGAATACAAATTGAGGTAAAAAACAAAAAACATGACAGAATCGCATGAACTGCAAAAGAAGCGAGACCTGGAAGCGAATGAGTAAAATTTTAGTATTGTCAATTTCAGACATAACTCTTTTGGAACAGTTTTTGTGTAAGCAGCATATTTATAAAATTTTAATTATTGGTTTAACAAATACAACAAAGAAGAGACCACGCTTCTTTGTTTATATGATCTCACCTGATTTGGGATCTTTCAGAGACTGAAATGATCTGAATTCATCAGTACAACGGAACGGAACCGGCAGGGCAGCAATTGGACCCTATAACAAATTTGAAGAGTTGTGAATCAGAGGTCGAGTACATAGATCAGTACACAAGATTGACTTTCGTATAGAGGTCATCTGCACTTCGGCGGTACGACAGTATTGCCTTTTCTGAGGCGTCGTCTGATTGTCCCTGCAGAATGTACATCAGTAAATAATATTTAGCCATCCACGGAAGAATTGGTACATTAAATCCGATGCTTCGCGTCGAGAGATTGTAATAATTTTGTACATTAATAATCCTTCCAATAACTCCTTTGATGGTCCGTATGGGACTTAAGGCAAAAGTCAATAAAATCTCATTTTCCATTTTCGATAATTCCATAAATAAATAGGATTATAGTGTTTGGGAAGGAATGTCAGCTGCTGTGCTGTCATCATGTAGAAATAGACATATTTGACCTTATATGGTGACTTTGCATATATGTATTGACACAAACGAATATTAGACAGTTTTATCAAACAAGATATTTTATGAACATTAATAAGTTTGTATACGACATATGGTAGCAAAATGTAATTTTCAAAGCGTGCGACACAGTCAAGGCAAAGATACTAGGGACGAGATCTCAGAGTGGGGCTATTTTTTTCTCTAAATGACCGATGTTTGAAGCCTCCAAGCAAAAAAATCAAAACAAATTACAAAAATATAAATACTGCTACAAAGGTACCTTACAGACAAGATATTTTGTGAACATATGAAGGGACTTATATGATATTTTTATGATAAAGGCATTGGTAGTATCAGCTCCGCAGTCAGTGCATAGGTACTGAACTGATTTACAACAACATGTATCTTTCTTAAACTGTACGTTGATGTACAATTGCAACTAGAATCTATTAAGGTGCTAAGATTCCAACTCCCTCAGGCAAATTTGATTTTAGATTGAATATGGTATTCTTTTTATATTTCATTTGATCATATAAAGCTCATGAATTATTTCAATGTCGTATAGTAAATTCTAATTTTAAACTAAAGGTCCCTATCGGCATGCAAATGTATCAAAACAATTGACCTTTCAACGCTTTCCCTCATTCTTTACTTAAAGATACACCAAAAAACTTTGTACCTTAAAGAAGACTGATAAAGCATAAACAACTTGTATAAGGACATGACAAATCATAGTTTACCGTCACAGTCGGTCACACTCAAACTAAAGACTGCACAGATCCTGACTGTCTCTCATCTGACATCAATTTTTTTTCATTTTCGTAAAAATCAGGATTAAACTAAACTATTTACCTAATTTTTAAATCCCCATCCCAAAATAATATGGTCAACCCAAAGCAATCATTACAATATTTATAACCTATGAAAGGATTTGTAGATCAATTTTTTTTATCAATTTTGCTGTGTATCTCTATCAATTGTTGTTTTCACGATATCAAAAACAATTAACGTTCATAATACATAGTATATGTCAAAACGCAATATATTCTACAATAAGTCAATTGTGGGCGTAAGTCATTCAATTTCTATGTAGAAGTTATATTGCACATCGTTTTCTGTTCATAGTTTCTGTCTGTTTATTATTGTTTTCAAGTTAATAAGCAAATACCCTCAAAATGTCAAAAAAAATCGTAATTCAAGGTCAATAACGCCTATAACGAGTCGTCTGATATTTTTATGTGGAAATAAAAGTATGAAGATCCTGACTTTCTGCACAATTCACCCTCCCCAGCCCGTCAGATTTTCTCTATTTATTCTAATTTAAACAATTACTTATATTTAAGTCATATTTTTAGCCATGGTTGTAGTATTGGTTGGTAGTCGGGGGCAAAAATCACACACTTTATTTCAGATACCCTATTATTCAGGCCCAATGGTTTCAGAAGAGAACATTTTTGATAAATGTAAACAACGGACGTCAAGTAAAAGCTATAATCGCTCACATGGTTGAAGGGGATTAAATGAACTGGTCTCCCTATAAATAAAATGAAGTTCGGTAGCCAATGAAGTTTCAGTTTACTTACTTTACACGTTTTTCTTATTTCTCTTAGTAAGGGAAGCATTGTTGCCGGACCTCTCGCACAATTAAGGCCAACAACAGCCGCTCCGTTTTCTTCTAGAAGTCTACATGCCTCAGTTATAGGTACATCGTCTGTGGTTATATCAGGGAAATATGCAGCGATTGTTATGACTGCTGGTACCCCTAGTCAATTAGAAACAACGACATTCTTTACCATAAAAAAGTCCATGAAACTCTAAGACTGCAACAATTAACATACTAATAGAATAGGCTTAAATAAACCCCAAGATAATTCATTTTATGGGTTCGTCCAGTGGGCTTAACTTTAGATGGAAAGAACTGTATATTTTGACATATTCTTATTCTGTACCAAATATTTTATGTATTTCGCGAGTTGCAGAAATAAGGTTGTTATAATAATAACAACCAAAGCATCGACAATTAGACTTAAAATATCGTTGATTAATCACAAACCGTTTCCATATTCTTTAATGCATTCCAATGCCAGCATTGCTTCACCAAGTGCATTGAAAGTTTCTCCTATGATATAATCAACGCCTTCCTCTACAGCCCACTCTATTTGTTCCTGTTATAAATGCATATGTTATATACGAAAATCATTTATAACTATAAAATTCTTTCTGTTAAAACAACTGCTACCATTTTAACAAGATAACCAACATTTAAAAACCAGTCCTGTTTCGTTTCTTAATGAAAAATAAAATTAACACTTGTCGCTGTCTTGATTTGTTTACTTTTGTGTTTAAATTAATGTCTCTGAAAACAACAATGCTATTGCATCTGCCTTCATTGACACTGCGACCATGACCACTAGTTATCTTTTCTGATTTGTTTGTCTTTGTGTGTTTTTTTTTTATAAATTTCATTGACGTTTATTGAACCTTTTTCTTCATTCCTCTTTTGGGTTAACAGTCCATTTGCCAGTTACAGACTTTGTTTCATATCTTAAATTCTTTTTTTTTCAAAGGGAAATAACACCTTGGTATGACAAACTGTATCCCTGTTTACACACAGCAAGTGGAACAAGCATGGTGTATTCAATGATTTTTATGCATGTACTATGGTAACAATTGAATTGCAAAGTTAGTGATCAATCAATGAAATTCATAAATTAAGCTCATGTATATTAAATCAATCAAAACATTTCTTTCCATAAGGTTTTTACAGGCAAGGATACAGTTGGTCCTACTTTAGTGTTGTTTCGCTACGGAAAAAAATAGAAAATTGAAAACAAAACAAAAACCATATAAACATATAAATGTTTTAATAAAAGAAAAAGGTTGGATTTTGCAATTTCTGTTCCGTCACGGATACATTTATGAATTTTAAATTCTGTCAGACAACTTAATTAATTCAAATTAACGACAAAAATTTACTTCATTAACCAATACCCATTTTCTTAAATTTTAAATTGTTCGAGAACAACTGGAAGCCGCCATTGCTCAAAAGTCCAGTTCAGCAATTTTTATTTTACTTTAGCTTGTATATTGCTTTTCAAATAAATACGTATAATACTTGTGCGTATTTATGACCGAGAGTATGTATATACATCTAAATTAATTTACAATTTTCGGTTGTTATCTTTTTACATCAATTGATGTTAATATCACTTAAAAGGGTCACCGGTTTTTAAATGACTAATATAAACATAAGCAGATCTATTTACCTTAAACATATCTCTCACTTTAGCATTAGCTTTTTCATCTCCCGGTGCAAACACAGTAGAATTACACAATCCAAAGGCAAATAGCTTGTTGTGTTTTCTGGCTACTTTCTTAGCTATCCGTAGGGCAGTTTTATTAAGCTTTTCCAAGTCATCTTCTCTTCCTATTATCTTTAGTTTTTCTCTGTGACCATAATACTGTTTTCAATATTAAGAATATTATTTTGTTTGATTCCATAATGCCATCTTATGTAGTAAATAAAAAGTGCTCACATTGTGCATTGTGTGCTTATTATGATTAAGAAGGGCGTATGTGAGATAATTTAAAAGTAAGAAAAGTAAGTTTCTCTGGTATGTTATGGCATCACAACAAAATAATAAGTTGTATAGTTTAATCAAATCAAATATCACATCATGTTTACGATTTATCGTATGCTATTGTTTAAATGCTAAATAAGAAATGGCAGAAAACACGTTTTGCAATATTTCATGCAACATGAAATATCAGGTGTGTTATATTTCATCGAACATGAAGTGTCAGGTGTGTAATACTTTATGGAACATTAAGTGTCAGGTGTTTCATTCTTTGTGGAATATGAAGTGTCAGGTGATATTTTATGGAACATGAAGTGTCAAGTGTGTTATATTTTATGGAACATGAAGTGTCAGCCGAAATGTTATATTTTATGGTACATGAAGTGTCAGCCGAAATGTAATGTTTAATGGAATATGTTGTTAGGTGGTAATATTTTAAGGAATCTGGAGTGTCTGGTTTGTAATATTCTAAACAACAAGAAGTGGCAGGTGTGTTATATTTTATGGAACAAGAAGTGACCGAAATGTAATATTTTATATAACTATTTTTCATATGAACATGAAATGACAAGTGAGAGATATTTTATTGTGGAACATTTAGATTTAGTGTCAATTTTGCCATATTTTATGGAACATGGTTGTTTGGTGTGTTATATATCAAGGGACATAAATAGTCAGGTGTGTTGTATTAAATCGAAAATGAAGTGTCTTGATGGAAAATGAAGTGTCAGTTGTGTAATATCTAATCTAAAATAAAATGTCAGGTGTGTAATATTTAATCGGAAAAGAATTGACAGGTGTGTAATATTTTATTGAAAATTAAGTATATTGTGTGTTATATGTCACGGGACATGAATAGTCAGGGGTGGTTATATTTAATTAAAAATAAAGTGTCAGGTGTGAAATATTTTATCGAAAATGAAGTGTCCGATGTGTAATATTTAATCGATAATAAAGTGTCATGCAAAAAGGTGTCATAATATTAATATTAAATCGAAAACTAAGTGTCAGCGACTCTTTTCATAAAAAATGTTACGATTAGAATTGATCGTAAGTTATACTGAAATATGTATGACTTACGAGTGTTTTTACTCTTAAGATTTTTTGTGAAAAGTGTCGCAGGTGTGTAATATTTTATGGAAAACAAAGTATCTGTTGTGTTATATCACGGGACACGAATAGCTAATTCTTTAATTGCGAAATTCTTTAATTTTACTTTCCGATATATTGATGATGTTCTATCATTGAATAACCCATATTTCAGCCAATACTTACATTTCATATATCCCAGTGAACTTGAAATTAAGGATACTACTGATACTAGAAGGACTGCTTCATACCTTGATCTTTTCCTCAATATTGACACAGATGGACGACTTCACACGAAAATCTATGATAAACGGGACGATTTCAACTTCCCAATTATCAATTTCCCATTTCTCAGCAGTAACATACCGTCTGCCCCTTCGTATGGTGTTTACATATCTCAATTGATATGTTATTCTCGTGATTGTTCACACTATACGGACTTCATATACAGGAGTGTGCTCCTTACGCAGAAACTGCTCCAACAAAGTTATGAGGAGGACAGATTAAAAATGACACTCCGTAAATTTTACGGACACCATCACGAATTGGTTGATCCATACGATGTGTCTTTGTCCAAACTAACTAAGGACATTTTTACCACGTGTTAGATTGTGGTTTGTCATTACGGCGTCTGATCTTTTAATTACCGAACATGACTTATTCCCGATTGTGACTGTTTTGCTGAGTGTGAAACCGCATTGCTATAAGACGTGTCACGGTACTTTTCTATCCCAAATTCATGTATTTAATTTTGATGTTATATTTGTTATTCTCGTCGGATTTTGTCAATTAATGTCTTAACGTCTTTTCTGTTATATTCGTGTGTTATGGTAAAGATAATTAACCACCCCCTTCATTTATTAGATTTTAGTTTGGTTCAACGAAATTTATACGATATATTTGGTTTACAGTTTGATTCAGAAGAAACACCGACATAGCTAGATAATACAATTAATTATCTAATTACTACCACAATTTGATATTAATAAGTATTGTAATTTTCATTGTTATTAATAAATGTAAGGTCAGTATTACAAATCTAATCTTGAATCAATCCTAATCCTATCTTATTTTTGGGAAATATTTTTACAAATTCAAATGTGACGTCACTTTGTGTGTTTTTTTAGAGTTTCAAATGTGACGTCACTTTGTGCTTTGAGGCTTTGGCTAACTCGGCTGTGTATTTTTATGTGTTTGATTAAGTTGTTTTATGTAATGTATCCGTTTTTATTCTGTAGTTAGTCCCCACTTCGGTTTTATCATGTATATCTATTATATAGTCATTTTATAAAATTTACTGTTTGCAAAATTATAAATTATTTTAAATAATAAGGATGTTCTTGTCCCAGGCAGAAAACCCTGGCCGTGTTGGGCGCAACTTTTTGGAAGTTTTGGTCCTCGGTGTTCTTCAGCTTTGTACTTGTTTTGGCTTTCAAACTTTTTTCATCTGAGCGTCACTGGTTAGTCTTGTGTGGACGAGACGTCTGGCGTATTGGATTTTAAACCTGGTGCCTTTTGTTAGCTATTATTCGTGTGTTTCTTTGTCCTATATGTTCTCCCATTTATTTGTATTGTAATCATGTCATGTAATGTTGTCATTTTAATGTTATATTTACATTGCCATAAAAGCGGGAGGTTTGGCATGCCACAAAACCAGGTTCAACCCACCATTTTTTTCTTAAAATGTCCTGTACCAAGTCAGGAAAATGGCCATTGTTATATTATAGTTCGTTTCTGTGTGTGTTACATTTTAATGTTGTGTTTTTGTTGTGTCGTTGTTCTCCTCTTATATTTGATGCGTTTCCCTCAGTTTTAGTTTGTAACCCGGATTTGTTTTTATCTCTATCGATTTATGAGTTTCGAACAGCGGTATACTACTGTTGCCTTTATAATTCTTTCCTTTTTAAATTTTGGCACATTATAAAGTACTAGACTTAAAATATCCATACTAATATAATGCATGTCTGCGTAGTTTGTATGCATTGAATAGAAGTGCCAAACATTGTGTTACACTAGCGAAAATCATGGCCAAATTAAAATAGCAAACCAGTACCGATATTTCAAATTGTATTAAGGTTCATCATAACAAATGGCCAAATATGGCCGTATTTTCACCTCAAAAACTACTCTGTGTACAGACTTACCTGTGCAGTTTGGAAAGTTTTAAGGCCTGGCATCCACTAGATATATAAAAGTTAATTTCATTTTGCATATCAGAAAGATAAAATCTTTTTTAGATTATGATGGGCATTTTTTTTCGTTCCTGCAGAAGGTGTAAAAACTAACTAAGTTGGGATACAACTTTGAGATGCTCTCTCTCAGGTAACAACTGGTTTGTATTGTATTGATTGTCCTTGATTGGCATGGACAATAGATATCTACACATCTATAGGTGAGTTAAAGGTAGAAACTGAGTGGACAGTATCAAATGCAATTCAGGAGTTTGTTTATTTTAACACATTCTGCAGGAAGGAAAGAAAATGCCCATCAAAATCCAAAAACGATTTTATCTTTCTGATATGCAAAATCAATTTAACTTTTGTATATCTAGTGGATGCCAGGCCTTAAAACTTTCCAAACTGCACAGGTAAGTCTATACAGAGGGTAGTTTTTGAGGTGAAAATACGGCCATATTTGTCCATTTGTTATGATGAACCTTAACTGCCTCCAATTTTGGTTTTTGGTTTTTGGTGGGGTTCGTGTTGCTCAGTCTTTTGTTTTCTGTGTTGTGCTTTTTATACTGTTGTTTGTGTTTTCGTCGTTATTTTGCCATTACATTGTCAGTTTGTTTTCTACTGATGAGTTTGACTATCCCTTTGGTACTTTGGTATCTGCCGCCTCTCTTTGACAGCTTGATGACAGTTGGAAATTGCTCACACTATAGCATACAGAATAGAATATAAGATTATACAACATGTGATGTATGAGTCATTCACAATGGTTTTTGTAGGTTTCACATTGAAAAGATATGAGATGTAGAAAAAAGAAAACAAAATGTCAGAACCTACAGTGAAAGCTTCAACAACATCTGAGCCTGCATGAACAAACTCCTCGTGCATCACTTCAACCAGTTCTGGATGTTCAACGACTACTTCCGGTGTATTAGCACCATATTTCAGGTAGCCTCTACGACCGAATTCAAAAAGGTAACCTTCTGCGATGAGTATGTTTTCTCCATTCTTTAATCTCTGAATAAAATCTATAATTCATAGTAAAATAGATATATGGGTTTCGTATTCCTTAATACATGAAGCTACTTGTGAATTAATATGATAAAAAGCTAAGTAATGTTTTTCATAATTTAATCAATACTAGTTCTTTCTTTAGGTAATATATTTGAAAAAAGAGTAAAACAATCATTTTGTATTGCAGTTCTGAGTAAATCTAGTTATTCCTGTGATAGAAACCAAACGGTGAGGACCTAGTGCTAGTATGTTACTCTCACATCAACCAGTAAAAACTATCATATAAACAATAAAAAGTTTCATATTGACATAAAGTTAAAGAAATCATGATTTTCTGTTGACAGCTATTCAATTTTTAAGAAACAGTCTCTTCACAACTTAAAAGACTCTGGTCAAGTTTTTGAGCTTTACATATTGTATACGATACTTGAACTGTTAAAGGCGGTATGTGAACCTCTACAAAAAATCAAATAACTGTTGGATGCTCGCGTTTTCAGTTATTGTCTTACCTTAAAGCAGCATAGAATCAAACATTGGTTCCTTTTGATAAAGCTGATACATGCTGTTGTTTTTTTATAAAAATTTTAAAAAATGGCGACCAAATAATTTTCAAACGTAGACGATGTTCGACACTTATTTTGTCCATGCAAATAATTCAATTTAATTTCACTGTTTATATTGCAATTAAATATGACACGTTATTGTCACTATAATGATAGCCAAGGACATAGCTAGACTAAGGAGATATTAAGTCATAACATCAACGTAATCAAAGAAAACAAACATGGCACCTAATCACGATGTAAGTTTTGACAATACCTATGTAGATGTATGTTTTGACAATACCTATGTTGATTAGTGTTGTCAGATTCTCAATGAAATTCATTACGATATTATTCTATATTTATAAAAGAAGACCTCGAATGGATATTAACCGAGGTGAAATAACTATATTTTTCAATTTTCTTTAAACCATTCATCGGGTAACTAGTAAATTTTACATAATCCTAATTAAACCAGTAACATGCAGAGTTATCGAACGTAATTATGACTGGAATAGTTGCATATGATGACGAGTTTCTGACGTCAAATTGTCTGGTTGCAGCACGTTAACGTTTTCCTGTTTGCAGTATTTTTATTGGCTGATTCTGTTTTTTTATTCCTCAGTCTTGGCAATATAGAGATACAACATTTTGTAACTGATTAAGTGTGGCCAAGGATTGAAAGAACTGTTTCACAAAGAAAAAAAAAATGAAAAAATCTTTTATGGGTTCCATATTTCGCTTTCAGAAATTCGTGCGACTTCAATAATTCGGTATGTTCAATAACCGCAGGTAAGTCAGATGTTGATTTTTTCTAAAGATAAAGAAGTATGGTAAGCTTGAATAGTAGTTGTATGAGGATCAAACTTGATTTGGTAAAGAAAATCAAAATGAGTGTTGCGTTTTTAAGGTCAGTCAGTATATATTATTCCAAAGCAAGCAAACTGCGACTCTAAAATTTTTACCGCCCCAAAATAAAATTCGTACTAACAGTTTCTTCCAATACACAATAACTCTTTATTCATGCTGAGATCAATGATGCTGTCTATTATGCAGCAAACTTTAAGTGCAGACTTGTTCTGACATCTGTGTCTTACTGAGAACACTGGAATGATTGTTTTCTTTGTATATATCTTATATTTTATGGTAAGGATTTAAGGAATTTTTTAGCTAAGGTCAAATTTTTGGTATTGTCTGCCTAATTGAACAGCTACATTACGTAATTATATATGTCTTTTTGTTCACATCGAATAGATTCAATGGATTTATTTACAACTTATAACTGTGTTAATCGAAAGTATGATTCCAATTTCGTGTATTGTCGCATTATTTTACACTTTTGTATCTTAATGTTTTCATTGAAGCATCTTGATTTAATTAACTATTTCTTCTTTGTTAAAGTTGCAATAAGGAAAGAACGAGTTCAAACTTCAAAAGGCAATATTTACTAACTTCTTAAGCCCTTTCCCTTAAGCACACATGCCGGTTAAAGCATATCCAGTCTACAGATTGGGTTCAAAGAGTAACTGCACTTCTTGAGTGCATAATATCGAGAACAGACAATTCAATAATATTCACGAAGTGTAAGTTTGATATAACATACAAATTTCTTACCTGAAGTTGACATAGACATGCTGTTAAAAGTCTGTGAAAGTGTGTACTTTGTTTATACAAGTTTGTTATCTTTCATTTATCGGAATAATTTAATCTATCCATGACATTGAAATGTTTCGTGTACCATAAGGTGAAAGTATCGTCTATTTAAGTAGCCTGGGATCCTGGCTCACTGCTTGACAGTAGAAACAGGCCTCAAACAGGCAATGCACTTTTCAGACTATGTATATCCACATAATACTTTCTGATACATCAGGGCTCGACAATAACGCTTGTCCGATTGTCCGGTACCAGAGGAAAAAAAGGTCGGACTATATCAAGCTTGTCCGACGGGACAAGTTAAATAATTATGCAGAAAATAAATTTAATCCAACTTTGATGAACAAAGTAATTATAAACAAAACACAAGAAAAGAAGATAAACACAAGTATTAATTTGACATGTTTACTTGAAATCGATAATTTATACTGGTTCTTTGTCAGGTACTTTTTAACAGGTAAAAGGCATACTATTCTCGGAAACCAGTCTTGCTGATCCGAATCAGCGATGCGCTTTGTAAAGGGTAACTTTACAAGACAGTTCGTCACCAGCTCGGAAACGATTTGGCTCCAAGTTTAATAGACAGTTTGGCACCGTAGGAGACATATCTAATAGACATGATTAATAGACAGTTTAGGAACGCAGGAGACAGGAGACATTTCGGGACCAAGACAAATCAGTACCTCGTTTTCCTACCTTATTCTGTTGCTTTATAATAAATACCATGCATACCGTAATTTTTTTAACAAAAATATTTTTTAAATAAAAATGAAGAAATTATTTACCATAAAATTCCCAAATCATATTTGATCATATATAGAAGAAAAAAACAATACTTGCAATACGGTGACCAATAGTTATTAATTTCTGTGTCATTTGGTCTCTTGCAGAGAGTTGCCTCATTGGCAATCATACCTCATCTTCTTTTTTTTTATTGATTGAATTTGAATAAACTTTTTTCAACTTAAAAAACCAGGATACAAATCCAATGAGTTGAAATTGACAAGCCTACCAGACGGTGCCTCATGTGTAAAGTCTGATGAGACTTTGGCATTGACGAAAACTAGAACCTAAGTCCTGTGACATGACTAGATTCAGTTGTTCTCGACTCATATTTTTAAAAGGTATTTCAAAAGATATAAATCAAATTCTGTTCTATTGTTTTAATTCACTTTGTTCCTTGAATCAACTTAAAATGCAAAAAAAAGTTATTATTAAGATTTTTGTTGGACAAGTTACTATTTCATTCGGACAAGTAATTTTTGGTATGTACTTGTCCTACTGGACAAGTTGGAAAAAAAGTTATTGTAGAGGCCTGTACATTTTTATGCTTTTTTTCAAACACTTTCCGGACAGGCAAATTGTTGACCCCCCCCCCTTTTCAACAAGCAAATGCCTATTGAAGCCAATAAAGGATTTCTTTAATACCAAAATCAAGTAGAAGACAGCTACAATACAAATGCTTCCCTTTTTTCGACAGTCATTGCAAACGATACAAATTTCCTACCTACGGAATGTGAGAGGGAAGACGGTTCTGGCAGGAGGCAAACTCTGACAATCTGAAACCGAGGATTCGGTCTCCAGCTGCTGAGCATTCGTGTAACAGTTTAAAGGGATTGATATAGTTGCCGCGTTTGTCATTGGGTTATACCAAGGAGGTTATGTTAGATCTAAAAGGTAAAATAACAAAAATACCGAACTCTAAGAAAAATCCTTTGTTCGTTATTATTCATATTGTACCTGAATCTAGATTGGCCATGACTATATCTATCATCATTATTGTACTTTTGACCAGAATCATACCTATTTTCATAATTTTGTTTGTTTTTACGAACACTGTTAGTCTTCCTATGGTCTCTTTGGCCATGTTGGCTATGCTCATTATCATAAATGTACCTATTTTGTCTTTTATTACTATAATAATCATAATTCTGATTCCAATGTTCTCTGTGCTCACTTTGTTCAGACATTTTGTATCTGAAATGTTTAGTGCTGTTCTAATGCTTCGCTTTAAATTGCTTGCAAATACTTTTAAGCCTGTAGTGTTCAAATGAACATTTTTATAGTTTGTTCTTAAGTTGTCCCAGGTTAGGGGAGGGTTGGCGCCTTCAAACTAGTTTAACTCCGTCCCACTCTGTAAGGGCCTGTCCCAAGTCAGGAGCCTGTAATTCAGTGGTTGTCGTTTGTTGCTTTGTAATTTATTTGCTTTCGTTCATTATTTTGTAGATAAATTACGCCGTTAGTTTTCTCGTTTGAATTATTCTACATTTGTCATTTCGGGGTCTTTAATAGCTGACTATGCGGTATGGACTTTGCTCATTATTGAAGGCCGTAAGTTGACTTATAGTTATTAATTTCTGTGTCAGTTGGTCTCTTGTGGAGAGTTGTTTCATTGGCAATCATACCACATCTTCTTATTTTTATATTATCCTTTACTAAAAACCTATAGTTTGGGTTACCATTGATGCCAAGTATGATGTTGTTACAAACTGTAACATAGTCATGGTTTAGATACGTGTGTAATAACCTTATGTTAAACTCAAGCAATTGTGTGTTGAACTCGTCTGAGTTACCTATTAATATACTTGTGGATATTATTATTTAAGCTTTTTACCATCTATTATGTATACTTTAAAGATGTTCAAATTTATCTCTAACTTCTATTGGTGAAAATTTGTTCAAATGATTTGTGAATAAATGAATAACAATGCACTTCTAGATCTTTTTCAGCAACATTGCTAAGATACTTATGGACATCATCTATATTATAACAAATATGTTTATATACATAACAACCTGTGATAAAATTTGACACTCTAATATTGTTAAAATGAGAGTTACCAATTTAATTTTTGAAAGGCTTTGGTTCCTTTTTGGAAGGTTCAAATGAATCTTGGGAAAGCCCATCAAAACGGTTTGAAACTGTACAGTTGTATGTAATTTCTTTATTTGTCCTGCTCATTTGGTCGTGGATTAGATTAACTTGTTTTAAACATTTTGTTACTGTTTCTACCCCAGAGATGTTTATCTCTTCTAGTTTTGTCCTCGCCATATTTGCTTTCATGGTTGTCTCCTGCTCTGTTTTGGATAAAGATTGTTGATCATTACGGATTGTGGACATAATTACGTTCAGTTGTTCTGAATCCCTCGGAATTAATTGTGTAGGGTTGCTCTGTTTTAATTCACTTTTAAATGTATCAATCTCATTACTAACTTCAGCAGTTTTGACTTGAGGTTAGTAATTCGTCTTGTTTGTAACTGAGTCTTGACATGTACTGTTTTATATTGTGTGTTACTGAGTGTTGACATATACTGTTTTATATTGTGTGTTACTGAGTGTTGACATATACTGTTTTATATTGTTAATTTCAGTTATAACTGTTTGACACTTACATTTACATTCTTGTCTATCTTTGAAGAAGGTATTAAATGATGCAGTTAAGGTTTCTTGAAATCTATTAAGTACTGCATCTATACTGCAGGATGAGTTTTCTCTTGATTATATGAATCTGCGTTAATAGAAGTTTCATTCCCTTCACACATGGGTGAATAAATCACAAAAGTTTCTGGTAGCTGAATATATGTAGGACATGTGAATTTTCTTTTAGAAGAAGTTAAAGTGTAAAGCATGTACTTTGGTAAGTTTGAACAATTAAAATGGATCCAATTTGTGTAAGTACTGCATTGTAACATCTGATCATTTTCCTCCATGTCACATTTTGGGACACATAAAATAGTTTTGCATTTGAGTGTCCAAGATGGGTTTGTCTTTTTCATCGACCTGATTTATACTCTCACATGCATTATTAGCACATGTATGGACTTCGGCTGTTTTCTGCTCTTTGATCGGGTTGTTGTCTCTTTGACACATTCCCCATTTCCATTCTCAATTTTATTATAATTGTCCGTCCTTAATGAGTAATTGTCCTTTAAAGTCAATTTTTCACTATTTTTCATAATTGATTTTAATCTTTTACACAAATCCTCTCCTCTTAATTTACTTGGCCAAATGGAATTAAACTTAGCCACGATTACTACAAGAGTATCTTGATTGAAAAATATATTCGATGACCCTGCCGTACAACCAAGATGGTCCCCATTGGTAAAAATAGAACATAGATAGGGGTTTACTATAGAAGTCTAAGAGGAAAATGTAAAAAAACAATTTCAAATGGTCACAATTTGAAAACTAATTTAAGTAAATAAATGATAAGGGGTCTTCAGTAACTATTGTAAGACTACAATGGGATGACTTGATTTTTTTTCCAGGGGGTGCAATTTTTTATGGGGGGGGGGTGCTTATAATTTCTCCTTGATAAGTTCAATTTGCTCTTACGAAGTAAATAGACGCAGATATATAAACCATGAGACGACTGGATGCAAAGCAATACTAATTTTAAATGCTAAGAAATGATAAAGCGAATTAAAATAAAACATTTAATTTTGGCAAATTATTACAATTTCATATGAAAAAACAATAATAGACGTTAAAGTTAATTCAATCAACGTTCAGCACCATTTATCAACAACACTTTGCTCACACGTCTATATCCAGCGGGTAACAATAAATCTGAAATGTCTGAATCCATTGCGAATTAATCCGAATCCAAATTATCAGGTATAAACTAAGTTGCTCGATCGTCCTTTAATCACTCAATTACATTGTAAATTCGTCTATCCACAGTAACAAATCAGCAAGGAACATACGCTGAAAAATAAAACTTCCACAGAAAATGAGAATGAAACTACTGATCATAAATATTGGGTGGGATAAATAATGGGAGGGTTATTTTCGCCTATCAACGGCAGAATGAAAAACTTTAATTCTTTTAAATCACAAGTCTATAAACGAACCAATCAAAATGCATTGTTGTGTTATAAAATTCATAACAAGTTGTATCATTAGCTAAAAGCAAAGAACCGAAATAATTCGAACAGTATAAAGTCTATTTCTTTAATCTCCAGTCGCCAATTATATATTTTTAATTAATTAAAAATAGCACAATTTGCTCTTACGAAGTAAATAGACGCAGATATATAAACCATGAGACGACTGGATGCAAAGCAATACTAATTAAATGCTAAGAAATGATAAAGCGAATTAAAATAAAACATTTAATTTTGGCAAATTATTACAATTTCATATGAAAAAACAATAATAGACGTTAAAGTTAATTCAATCAATGTTCAGCACCAAAAAACCAACGGCCAAACAGTAAACAAAGCACATTGATTGATAATAAACAAAAATTAAAAACAATTTAAGTTATAGGGCTCATTTAAAGCCATGTTTCACCTTATACAAAGATCAGAATGAAAACAAAAATAATAATAATACTGACATGAATGGTCAGAAATCAGAAAATATCACTGACATGAATGGTCAGATATTTCTAACAAAAATATGATAATACCGACATGAATGGTCAGATATCAAAAAATACTACTGACATGAATGGTCAGATCTTTCTGACAAGAATGGTCAGAGAACAAAATAACCCATAAAGGATATATACAAATCACCCACTACTGTAAGCACAATTAAACAAAATTGGTACAGAATAAGATTGCTCCTTCTGTTTAAAAGTAACAAGATGTGACTAAACATCCTCTTGTTTAACAATGTGCCAATACTTGAACAAAAAAATTTGTCAACTTTAAATTACCAAAATAATTCAAATGTAACCTACAGATGGGTGAATAAAGTTCACAAACTGGCATCCCAAACTTCAAAAAAGGTTTATAAGTAGCTACAAACTGAACACCACGTTTAAAGCATAAACTTCTTAATAGTGGTGACAAAATAACATGTATTCTGAAAATCAAGTAAACGTGGAATGATTGCTGACATAACTATTACAGTATGTGGCTTAACTAATTTCTCAATTGTAGAGATAAGCACGTTATAGGCTATATCGAAATCAGCAACCTCATAGGTACCAACATTATTGGTTCCTACATGCACCAGAATTATATCATAATTTACCTGAATTGTCCACAATTAAGCAAATTTATTATGTCCCAAATATTTGCTCCAGGAAAGGCTTGCAAGTGACACCTTCTAATAGTTTTAACATGCTTGGCTATGGAATCGCACACCAGAGTAGACCTAGAATCTATAAAGAGCAAATTTATTTTAAAACAAAGTTTTTAATTTGTTCCGCTACATTGATTTTATCAGACAAAGAACTAACAATATATTTAGTATAGCAATTGCTCTTCCAATCACCCATCAATTGGATAGAACTAGGAGAAACCCCTGCTTTCGAAGCCAACGTTGCTCCACCTCTTCGGAAACTATGTGAAGAAAATAATTTTGGATTTAACCCAGTTTTACAAAGTAATTCTCTCAGTTTATTCTGAAACTGGTTATAAGTAATTGGCATGCATTTCCCCTTTTTTGTACAAGAAAATGCGTCACCATCCGAAGTGCAAGGATTTAAAGAACACATCTTGTTATAGTTTCGGCTATCAACGGCAGAATGAAAAAACTTTAATTCTTTTAAATCACAAGTCTATAAAGGAACCAATCAAAATGCATTATTGTGTTATAAAATTCATAACAAGTTGTATCATTAGCTAAAAGTAAAGAACCGAAATAATTCGAACAGTATAAAGTCTATTTCTTTAATCTCCAGTCGCCAATTATATATTTTCAATTAATTAAAAATAGCACCATTATCAGAATTATTCAGTGTTACTTTTTCTATAAGCCATTATTATATCTTTTCTTTCAGCATACTTATATTGGGTGAATGCCCCAAGATCCGGCGGGTTAGTTGGGGTCAGGCGAACCCCTGTCCAAATTCTTTTTGAAGGGTGTTCCATAAAAAAATTTAAAGGCATTTTCAGCATTATACAGGCCTTTGGTGAAATAAATTTTGGAGCGGAGGAAAGAAATTTTTTTATTTTTTGTTAATTATTTTGAACATCATTATAGATTGAGATATACTGTAAACAGCAAAAATATAAAGCAAAGAAAGATCTACAAATAAGTTAACATCACCAATTGGCAATTGACATCTTATTAGAGTTATTGTCCTTTAAAGTTATTTTCTGCAATTTATTGGTTATTTTTGTAAATCTTTTCAAAAATCTTCTGCTTTTAATTTAACTACTGGGCCAAATTAAACCAAACTTGGCCTCAATCATTATTAGGGTATCTATATGACTTTAACCTTAGTTTACATTCCGTAGATACAGGTGAGCGACACAGGCTCTTGAGAGCATCTAGTTTTTTCCGTCGGGGTCTGCCATGTGGTATGACGATCGGCCTAGGGAGGCAGTGATATTGTCTTCAGTATTTACTCACTATACTATTCATATTTTTCAAAACCTTAACGTTAAATAAAATTGAGAATGGAAATGGGGAATGTGTCAAAGAGACAACAACCCGACCATAGAGCAGACAACAGCCGAAGGCCACCAATGGGTCTTCAATGCAGCGAGAAACTCCCGCACCAGGAGGCGTCCTTCAGCTGGCCCCTAAAAAAATATGTATACTAGTTCAGTGATAATGGACGTCATACTAAACTCCAAATTATACAAAAGAAACTAAAATCAAAAATGATACAAGACTAACAAAGGCCAGAGGCTCCTGACTTGGGACAGGCGCAAAAATGCGGCGGCGTTAAACATGTTTTTTGAGATCTCAACCCTCCCCCTATACCTCTAGCCAATATAGAAAAAACAAACGCACAACAGTACGCACAGTAAAACTCAGTTTAAGAGAAGTCCGAGTCCGATGTCAGAATAGGAAACAAAAGAAAATAGACAAAATGACAATAATACATAAATAACAACAGACTACTAGCAGTTCCTGACATGCCAGCTCCAGACCTCAATTAAACTGATTGAAAGAATATGTCTTCATCATATGAATATCAGGCACAATCCCTCCTGTTAGGGGTTTAGTATTATACCATCATAAAAAAAGTTCATTCGCAGACAAAGGGACAATGTTCTTTATATTTTTAAACCTAAAAAATGGTATTTTTCCATTTTTCTGTTTTCTGCTTTTTAAAGTGCCGCCATTTCGGTCAAGGGCGACAACTCATGATGAGATATACAAGAACATACAAGTAATTAAACAACTAAGGATATGATGGGCACGGGATATACAGGAACATAGAAGTAATCAAACAACCCAGCACATGATGGGATATGTGATATACAAGTGCATACACGTAATTACACAAAAAACGATATGATGAGTTGTGGGATAGACAAGAACATACAAGTAATTACACAAACCGGGATTGGATGGGATATGGGAAAGACAAGAACAAAAAATTATTCAACCCGGGATATGATGGGATGTTAGATAACAAGAACATACAAATTAGTTTAAAACAAACTTTTTTTTTAAATTTAAACAAGCAATGTTTAACTTTTTTTAATGTCCAGCATAAATTCTCGGATTTTATCTGCTCTTGTGTACTTTTGCCCTTCTGGTTTCCCATATATATGACTAAGTGAAGACTCATAGACATAATTAGAACTAGGTGGTGTTCTTCCACAAGCTTCAGCCATGGCACGGAAATAGGTGGCGCAATTTCCACAGCAAATTCCAAGATATGTTACTCCTATGTCCAATGCTTCCTTTGTAAATTTCTCAAAATCAGACGAGTTACATCGTGCACTATCTAAGTCAACAGGATATAAGTATTCACCTTCAAACAGAAAAAAATGATTAAATGTTTGTTTCCTGAAAAAAATGTTAATAAACAACTAAACTCTATTGTAAAACGAACAGTGTCTAAATTATCCATTCGTGTTTTGCAGTAACCTAGTAGTTTCATTTTGGATATCTAAGCACATAAT